>NC_060141.1:844985129-845350002 GCF_021461385.2 Schistocerca piceifrons | reverse complement strand
ATTGCATCGAAATTAAATACAAAAAGCACAATGCCGACTTAAGTACAAGAATACTGACTCATCTTACTGTCTATGTTTTGAACCATTCCTTTGACACTAGTTATAGATTCCGATGCTTCACTCCAGGTTTACTGTATCCCTTGGACCTTCATATTGACTATGAAACACAGATTTTGCATCGGAATTAAATACAAAAGGCACAATGCCGACTTAAGTACAAGAAGACTGTGACTCTTCTTACTGACTATGTTTTGAACCATTCCTGTGACACTATTTATAGATTCCGATGCTTCACTTCACGTTTACTGTATCCCTCTGACCTTCTTATTGACAATTAAACACAGAAATTACATCGGAATTAAATACAAAAGGCACAATGCCGACTTAAGTACCAGAAGACCGACTCTTCTTACTGTCTATGTTTTGAACCATTCCTGTGGCACTAGTTATAGATTCCGATGCTTCACTTCAGATTTACTGTATGCCTCTGACGTTCTTATTGACGATGAAACACAGAAATTGCGTCGGAATTAAATACAAAAAGCACAATGTCGACTTAAGTACAAGAAGACTGGCTCTTCTTACTGACTGTGCTTTGAACCGTTCCTGTGACACTAGTTATAGATTCCGATGCTTCACTTTAGGTTCACTGTATCCCTGTACATTCTTATTGACGATGAAACACAGAAATTGCATTTGAATTAAATAGAAATGGCACAATGCCGCCTTAAGTACAAGAAGACTGATTATTCCTACTGTCCATGTTTTGAACCATTCCTGTGACACTAGTTATAGATTCCGATTCTTCACTCCAGGTTTACTGTATCCCTTGGACCTTCTTATAGACGATGAAACAGAGAAATTGCATTGGAATTAAATAGAAAAGGCACAATGCCGACTTAAGTACAAGAAGACTGACTCTTCTTGCTGTCTATGTTTTGAACCATTCCTGTAACACTAGTTACAGATTCCGATGCTTCACTCCAGGTTTACTGTATCCCTCGGACCTTCTTATTGACGATGAAACTCAGAAATTGCATCGGAATCAAACACAAAAGGCACAATGCCGACTTAAGTACAAGAAGACTGGCTCTTCTTACTGACTATGCTTTGAACCATTCCTGTGACACTAGTTATAGATTCCGATGCTTCACTTCTGGTTCACTGTATCCCTTGGATATTCTTATTGACGATGAAACACAGAAATTGCATCGGAATAAATAGAGAAGGCACATAGCCGACTTAAGTACAAGAAGACTGATTCCTCCTACTGTCTATGATTTGAACCATTCCTGTGACACTAGTTACAGATTCCGATGCCTCACTTCAGATTTACTGTATCCCTCTGACGTTCTTAATGACGATGAAAGACAGAAATTTCGTCGGAATTAAATACAAAAGGCACAATGCCGACTTAAGTACAAGAAGACTGATTCTTCCCACTGTCTATGTTTTGAACCATTCCTGTGACACTAGTTATAGATTCAGATGCTTTACTTCAGGTTTACTGTATCCCTCTGCCCTTCTTATTGACGATGAAACACAGAAATTGCATCGGAATTAAATACAAAAGGCACAATGCCGACTTAAGTACAAGAAGACTGATTCTTCCTACTGTCTTTGATTTGAACCATTCCTGTGACACTAGTTATAGATTCCGATGCTTCACTTCAGGTTTACTGTATCCCTCTGCCCTTCTTATTGACGATGAAACACAGAATCTGCATCGGAATTAAATACAAAAGGCACAATGCCCACTTAAGTACTAGATGACTGACTCTTCTTACGGACTATGTTTTGAACCATTCCTGTGACACTAGTTATAGGTTCTGATGCTTCACTTCAGGTTTATTGTATCCCTTGGACCTTCTTATGAGCGATGAAACACAGAAATTGCATAGGAACTAAATACAATAGGCACAATGCCGACTTAAGTACAAGAAGACTGACTCATCTGACTGTCTATGTTTTGAACCATTCCTGTGACACTAGTTATAGATTCCGAACCTTCCCAGCAGGTTTAATGTATCCCTTGGCCCTTCTTTTTGACGATGAAACACAGAAATTGCATCGGAATTAAATAGAAAAAGCACAATGCCGACTTAAGTACAAAAAGACCGACGCTTCTTACTGACTATGTTTTGAACCATTCCTGTGACACTAGTTATAGATTCCGATGCTTCACTTCAGATTTACTGTATCCCTTAGACCATCCTATTCACGATGAGGCACAGAAATCGCATCGGAATGAAATAGAAAAAGCACAATGTCGACTTAAGTACAAGAAGACTGACTCTTCCTACTCTCTATGTTTTGAACCATTCTTGTGACACTAGTTTTTTATTCCGATGCTTCACTTGAGGTTTACTGTATCCCTCGGACCTTCTTATGGACAATGAAACACAGAAATTGCATCGGAATGAAATACAAAAGGCACAATGCCGACTTAAGTATAAGAAGACAGACTCTTCCAACTCTCTATGTTTTGAACCATTCCTGTGACACTAGTTACAGATTCAGATGCTTTACTTCAGGTTTACTGTATCCCTCCGACTTTCTTATTAACGATGAAACACAGAAATATTATCGGAATTAAATAGAAAAGGCACAATACCGACCTAAGAACAAGAAGACTGACTCTTCCTACTGTCTATGTTTTGAACCATTCCTGTGACACTAGTTATAGATTCTGATGCTTCACTTCAGGTTTACTGTATCCCTTGGACCTTCTCATTGACGATGAAACACGCAAATTGCATCGGAATTAAATACAAAGTCACAATGGCGACATAAGTACATGAAGACTGACTCATCTTACTGTCTATGCTTTGAACCATTCCTGTGACACTAGTTATAGATTCCGATGCTTCACTTCAGATTTACTGTATCCCTCTGACGTTCTTATTGACGATGAAACACAGAAATTGCGTCGGAATTAAATACAAAATGCACAATGTCGACTTAAGTACAAGAAGACTCCCTCTTCTTACTGACTGTGCTTTGAACCGTTCCTGTGACACTAGTTATAGATTCCGATGCTTCACTTTAGGTTCACTGTATCCCTTGGACATTCTTATTCACGATGAAACACAGAAATTGCATTTGAATTAAATAGAAAAAGCACAATGCTGACTTAAGTACAAGAAGACTGATTATTCCTACTGTCTATGTTTTGAACCATTCCTGTGACAATAGTTATAGATTCCGATTCTTCACTCCAGGTTTACTGTATCCCTCGGACCTTCTTATTGACGATGAAACAGAGAAATTGCATCGGAATTAAATAGAAAAGGCACAATGCCGACTTATGTACAAGAAGACTGACTCTTCTTACTGTCTATGTTTTGAACCATTCCTGTGACACTAGTTATAGATTCCGATGCGTCACTCCAGGATTACTGTATCCCTCGGACCTTCTTATTGACGATGAAACTCAGAAATTGCATCGGAATTAAATACAAAAGGCACAATGCCGAATTAAGTACAAGAAGACTGGCTCTTCTTACTGACTATGTTTTGAACCATTCCTGTGACACTAGTTAAAGATTCCGATGCTTCACTTCTGGTTCAATGTATCCCTTGGACCTTCTTATTGACGATGAAACACAGAAATTGCATCGGAATTAAAAAGAAATGGCACAATGCCGACTTAAGTACAAGAAGACTGATTCCTCCTACAGTCTACGATTTGAACTATTCCTGTGACACTAGTTATAGATTCCGATGCTTCACTTCAGGTTTCCTGTATCCCTCTGCCCTTCTTATTGACGATGAAACACACAAATTGCATCGGAATTAAATACAAAAAGCACAATGCCGAATTAAGTACAAGAAGACTGGCTCTGCTTTCTGTCTATGTTTTGAACCATTTCTGTGATACTAGTTATAGATTTCGATGCTTCACTTCAGGATTATTGTATCCCTTGGACCTTCTTATTGACGATGAAACACAGAAATTGCATCGGAATTAAATACAAAGGGCACAATGCCCACTTAAGTACAAGAAGACTGACCCTTCTTACGGACTATGTTTTGAACCATTCCTGTGACACTAGTTATAGATTCTGATCCTTCACTTCAGGTTTACAGTATCCCTTGGACCTTCTTATTAGCGATGAAACACAGAAATTGCACAGGACCAAATACAAAAGGCACAATGCCGACTTAAGTACAAGAAGACTGACTCATCTTACTGTCTATGCTTTGAACCAATCCTTTGACATTAGTTATAGATTCCGATGCTTTCCTGCAGGTTTACTGTATCCCTTGGCCCTTCTTTTTGACGATGAAACACAGAAATTGCATCGAAATTTAATAGAAAAGGCACAATGCCGACTTAAGTACAAAAAGACTGACGCTTCTTACTGACTATGTTTTGAACCATTCCTGTGACACTAGTTATAGATTCCGATGCTTCACTTCAGGTTTACTGTATCCCTTAGACCTTCCTATTGACGATGAGACACAGAAATCGCATCGGAATGAAATAGAAAAAGCACAATGCCGAATTAAGTACAAGAACACTGACTCTTCCTACTCTCTACGTTTTGAACCATTCCTGTGACACTAGTTTTTTATTCCGATGCTTCACTTTAGGTTTACTGTATCCCTCGGACCTTCTTATGGACGATGAAACACAGAAATTGCATCGGAATGAAATACAAAATGCATAATGCCGACTTAAGTACAAGAAGACTGACTCTTCCAAATCTCTATGTTTTGAACCATTCCTGTGACACTAGTTATAGATTCAGATGCATCACGTCAGGTTTACTGTATCCCTCTGACTTTCTTATTGACGATGAAACACAGAAATAGCATCGGAATTAAATAGAAAAGGCACAATACCGACCTAAGTACAAGAACACTGACTTTTCCTACTGTCTATGATTTGAACCATTCCTGTGACACTAGTTATAGATTCCGATGCTTCACTTCACGTTTACTGTATCCCTCTGACCTTCTTATTGACGATTAAACACAGAAAGTACATCGGAATTAAATACAAAAGGCACAATGCCGACTTAAGTACAAGAAGACTGACTCTTCTTACTGTCTATGTTTTGAACCATTCCTGTGACACTAGTTATAGATTCCGATGCTTCACATCAGATTTACTGTATCAATCTGACGTTCTTATTGACGATGTAACACAGTAATTGCGTCGGAATTAAATACAAAAGGCACAATGCCGACTTAAAGTACAAGAAGACTGACTCTTCTTACTCTCTATGCTTTGAACCATTCCTGTGACACTAGTTACAGATTCCGATGCTTCACTCCAGGTTTAATGTTACCCTTGGACCTTCTTATTGACGATGAAACACAGAAATTGCATCGGAATTAAATACAAAGGGCACAATGCCCACTTAAGTACAAGAAGACTGACTCTCCTTACGGACTATGTTTTGAACCATTCGTGTGACACTAGTTATAGATTCTGATGCTTCACTTAAGGTTTACAGTATCCCTTGGACCTTCTTATTAGCGATGAAGCACAGAAATTGCATAGGAATCAAATACAAAAGGCACAATGCCGACTAAAGTACAAGAAGACTGACTCATCTTACTATCTATGTTTTGAACCATTCCTGTGGCACTACTTATAGATTCCGATGCTTCCCTGCAGGTTTACTGTATCCCTTGGCCCTTCTTTTTGACGATGAAACACAGAAATTGCATCGGAATTAAATAGAAAAAGCACAATGCCGACTTAAGTACAAAATGACTGACGCTTCTTACTGACTATGTTTTGAACCATTCCTGTGACACTAGTTATAGATTCCGAGCTTCACTTCAGGTTTACTCTACCCCTTAGACCTTCCTATCGACGATGAGACACAGAAATCGCATCGGAATGAAATACAAAAGGCACAATGCGGATTTAAGTACAAGAAAACTGACTCTTCTTACTGTCTATGTTTTGAACCATTCCTGTGACACTAGTTATAGATTACGATGCTTCACTTCAGATTTACTGTATCCCTCTGACGTTCTTATTGACGATGAAACACAGAAATTACGTCGGAATTAAATACAAAAGTCACAATGCCGACTTAAGTACAAGAAGACTGACTCTTCTTACTGTCTATGTTTTGAACCATTCCTGTGACACTAGTTATAGATTCAGATGCTTCTCTTCAGGTTTACTGTATCCCTCGGACTTTCTTATTGACGATGAAACACAGAAATAGCATCGGAATTAAATAGAAAAGGCACAATACCGACCTAAGAACAAGAAGACTGACTCTGCCTACTGTCTATGTTTTGAACCAATCCTGTGACACTAGTTATAGATTCTGAAGCTTCACTTCAGGTTTACTGTATCCCTTGGACCTTCTTATTAGCGATGAAACACAGAAATTGCATGGGAATTAAATACAATAGGCACAATGCCGACTTAAGTACAAGAAGACTGACAAATCTTACTGTCTATGCTTTGAACCATTCCTGTGACACTAGTTATAGATTCCGATGCTTCCCTGCAGGCTTAATGTATCCCTTGGCCCTTCTTTTTGACGATGAAACACACAAATTGCATCGGAATTAAATAGAAAAGGCACAATGCCGACTTAAGTACAAAAAGACTGACGCTTCTTACTGACTATGTTTTGAACCACTCTGTGACACTAGTTATAGATTCCGATGCTTCACTTCAGGTTTACTGTATCCCTTAGGCCATCCTATTGACGATGAGGCACAGAAATCGCATCGGAATGTAATAGAAAAAGCACAATGCCGACTTAAGTACAGGAAGACTGGCTCTTCCTACTCTCTATGTTTTGAACCATTCCTGTGACACTAGTTTTTTTGTTCCGATGCTTCACTTGAGGTTTACTGTATCCCTCGGACCTTCTTATGGACGATGAAACACAGATATTGCATCGGAATGAAATACAAAAGGCACAATGCCGACTTAAGTATAAGAAGACTGACTCTTCCAACTCTCTATGTTTTGAACCATTCCTGTGACCCTAGTTATAGATTCAGATGCTTCTCTTCAGGTTTACTGTATCCCTCTGACTTGATTATTGACGATGAAACAAAGAAATAGCATCGGAATTAAATAGAAAAGGCACAATACCGACCTAAGAACAAGAAGACTGACTCATCCTACTGTCTATGTTTTGAACCATTCCTGTGACACTAGTTATAGATTCAGATGCTTCTCTTCAGGTTTACTGTATCCCTCTGACTTTCTTGTTGACGATGAAACACAGAAATAGCATCGGAATTAACTAGAAAAGGCACAATACCGACCTAAGAACAAGAAGACTGACTCTTCCAACTCTCTATGTTTTGAACCATTCCTGTGACACTAGTTATAGATTCAGATGCTTCTCTTCAGGTTTACTGTATCCCTTGGACCTTCTTATTGGCGTTGAAACACAGAAATTGCATAGGAATTAAATACAAAAGGCACAATGCCGACTTAAGTACAAGAAGACTGACTCATCTCACTGTCTTTGTTTTGAACCATTCCTTTGACACTAGTTATAATTTCCGATGCTTCACTCCAGGTTTACTGTATGCCTTGGACCTTCATAATGACGATGAAAAACAAAATTTGCATCGGAATTAAATACAAAAGGCACAATGCCGACTTAAGTACAAGTAGACTGTGACTCTTCTTATTGACTATGTTTTGAACCATTCCTGTGACACTATTTATAGATTCCGATGCTTCACTCCACGTATACTGTATCCCTCTGACCTTCTTATTGACGATTAAACACAGAAATTACATCGGAATTAAATACAAAAGGCACAATGCCGACTTAAGTACAAGAAGACTGACTCTTCTTACTGTCTATGTTTTGAACCATTCCTGTGACACTAGTTATAGATGCTGATGCATCACTTCAGGTTTACTGTATCCCTTGGACTTTCTTATTGACGACGAATCACAGAAATAGCATCGGAATTAAATAGAAAAGACACAATACCGACCTAAGGACAAGAAGACTGACTCTTCCTACTGTCTATGTTTTGAACCATTCCTGTGACACTAGTTATAGATTCCGATGCTTCACTCCAGGTGTACTGTATCCCTTGGACCTTCATATTGACGATGAAACACCGAATTTGCATCGGAATTAAATACAAGAGGCACAATGCCGACTTAAGTACAAGAAGACTGTGACTCTTCTTACTGACTATGTTTTGAACCATTCCTGTGACACTAGTTATAGATTCCGATGCTTCACTTCAGGTTTACTGTATCCCTCTGCCCTTCTTATTGACGATGAAACACACAAATTGCATCGGAATTAAATACAAAAAGCTCAATGCCGTATTAAGTACAAGAAGACTGACTCTGCTTTCTGTCTTTGTTTTGAACCATTTCTGTGATACTAGTTATAGATTTCGATGCTTGACTTCAGGTTTATTGTATCCCTTGGACCCTTCTTATTGACGATGAAACACAGAAATTGCATCGGAATTAAATACAAAAGGCACAATGCCCACTTAAGTACAACAAGACTGACTCTTCTTACGGACTATGATTTGAACCATTCCTGTGACACTAGTTATAGATTCTGATGCTTCACTTCAGGTTTACTGTATCCCTTGGACCTTCTTATTAGCGATGAAACACAGAAATTGCATAGGAATTAAATACAATAGGCACAATGCCGACTAAGTACTAGAAGACTGACTCATCTTACTGCCTATGCTTTGAACCATTCCTGTGACACTAGTAATAGATTCCGATGCTTCCCTGCAGGTTTAATGTATCCCTTGGCCCTTCTTTTTGACGATGAAACACAGAAATTGCATCGGAATTAAATAGAAATGGCACAATGCCGACTTAAGTACAAAAAGACTGACGCTTCTTACTGACTATGTTTTGAACCATTCCTGTGACACTAGTTATAGATTCCGACGCTTCACTTCAGGTTTACTGTATCCCTTAGACCATCCCATTGACGATGAGGCACAGAAATCGCATCGGAATGAAATAGAAAAAGCACAATGCCGACTTAAGTATAAGAAGACTGACTCTTCCAACTCTCTATGTTTTGAACCATTCCTGTGACACTAGTTATAGATTCAGATGCTGCTCTTCAGGTTTACTGTATCCCTTGGACCTTCTTATTGGCGTTGAAACACAGAAACTGCATAGGAATTAAATACAAAAGGCACAATGCCGACTTAAGTACAAGAAGACTGACTCATCTCACCGTCTTTGTTTTGAACCATTCCTTTGACACTAGTTATAGATTCCGATGCTTCACTATAGGTTTACTGTATGCCTTGGACCTTCATAATGACGATGAAACACAGAATTTGCATCGGAATTAAATACAAAAGGCACAAAGCCGACTTAAGTACAAGTAGACTGTGACTCTTCTTATTGACTATGTTTTGAACCATTCCTGTGACACTATTTATAGATTCCGATGCTTCACTTCACGTTTGCTGTATCCCTCTGACCTTCTTATTGACGATTAAACACAGAAATTACATCGGAATTAAATACAAAAGGCACAATGCCGACTTAAGTACAAGAAGACTGACTCTTCTTACTGTCTATGTTTTGAACCATTCCTGTGACACTAGTTATAGATGCTGATGCTTCACTTCAGGTTTACTGTATCCCTTGGACCTTCTTATTGACGATGAAACACAGAAATTGCATCGGAAGTAAATACAAAAGGCACAATGCCCACTTAAGTACTAGAAGACTGACTCTTCTTACGGACTATGTTTTGAACCATTCCTGTGACACTAGTTATAGATTCTGATGCTTCACTTCAGGTTTACTGTATCCCTTGGACCTTCTTATTAGCGATGAAACACAGAAATTGCATAGGAATTAAATACAAAAGGCACAATGCCGACTTAAGTACAAGAAGTCTGACTCATCTCACTGTCTATGTTTTGAACCATTCCTTTGACACTAGTTATAGATTCCTATGCTTCACTCCAGGTTTACTGTATGCTTTGGACCTTCATAATGGCGATGAAACACAGAATTTGCATCGGAATTAAATACAAAAGCCACAATACCGACTTAAGTACAAGAAGACTGTGACTCTTCTTATTGACTATGTTTTGAACCATTCCTGTGACACTATTTATAGATTCCGATGCTTCACTTTACGTTTACTGTATCCCTCTGACCTTCTTATTGACGATTAAACACAGAAATTACATCGGAATTAAATACAAAAGGCACAATGCCGACATAAGTACAAGAAGACTGACTCTTCTTACTGTCTATGTTTTGAACCATTCCTGTGACACTAGTTATAGATTCCGATGCTTCACTTCAGATTTACTGTATCCCTCTGACGTTCTTATTGACGATGAAACACAGAAATTGAGTCGGAATAAATATACAAAAGGCACAATATCGACTTAAGTACAAGAAGACTGGCTCTTCTTACTGACTGTGCTTTGAACCGTTCCTGTGACACTAGTTATAGATTCCGATGCATCACTATAGGTTCACTGTATCCCTTGGACATTCTTATTGACGATGAAACACAGAAATTGCATTTGAATTAAATATAAAGGGCACAATGCCGACTTAAGTACAAGAAGACTGATTATTCCTACTGTCTATGTTTTGAACCATTCCTGTGACACTAGTTATAGATTCCGATTCTTCACTCCAGGTTTACTGTATCCCTTGGACCTTCTTAATGACGATGAAACAGAGAAATTGCATCGGAATTAAATAGAAATGGCACAATGCCGACTTAAGTAAAAGAAGACTGACACTTCTTACTGTCTATGTTTTGAACCATTCCTGTGACACTAGTTACAGATTCCGATGCTTCACTCCAGGTTTACTGTATCCCTCGGACCTTCTTATTGTCGATGAAACTCAGAAATTGCTTCGGAATTAAATACAAAACGCACAATGCCGACTTAAGTACAAGAAGACTGGCTCTTCTTACTGACTATGCTTTGAACCATTCCTGTGACACTAGTTATAGATTCCGATGCTTCACTATAGGTTCACTGTAAACCCTTGGACATTCTTATTGACGATGAAACACAGAAATTGCATTTGAATTAAATAGAAAAGACACAATACCGACCTAAGGACAAGAAGACTGACTCTTCCTACTGTCTATGTTTTGAACCATTTCTGTGACACTAGTTATAGATTCAGATGCTTCTCTTCAGGTTTACTGTATCGCTCTGACTTTCTTGTTGACGATGAAACACAGAAATAGCATCGGAATTAAATAGAAAAGGCACAATACCGACCTAAGAACAAGAAGACTGACTCTTCCAACTCTCTATGTTTTGAACCATTCCTGTGACACTAGTTATAGATTCAGATGCTTCTCTTCAGGTTTACTGTATCCCTTGGACCTTCTTATTGACGATTAAACACAGAAATTACATCGGAATTAAATACAAAAGGCACAATGCCGACTTAAGTACAAGAAGACTGACTCTTCTTACTGTCTATGTTTTGAACCATTCCTGTGACACTAGTTATAGATGCTGATGCATCACTTCAGGTTTACTGTATCCCTTGGACCTTCTTATTGACGACGAATCACAGAAATAGCATCGGAATTAAATAGAAAAGACACAATACCGACCTAAGGACAAGAAGACTGACTCTTCCTACTGTCTATGTTTTGAACCATTCCTGTGACACTAGTTATAGATTCCGATGCTTCACTTCAGGTTTACTGTATCCCTTGGACCTTCTTATTGACGATGAAACACACAAATTTTATCGGAATTAAATACAAAGTCACAATGGCGATATAAGTACATGAAGACTGACTCATCTTACTGTCTATGTTTTGAACCATTCCTTTTACACTAGTTATAGATTCCGATGCTTCACTCCAGGTGTACTGTATCCCTTGGACCTTCATATTGACGATGAAACACAGAATTTGCATCGGAATTAAATACAAAAGGCACAATGCCGACTTAAGTACAAGAAGACTGTGACTCTTCTTACTGACTATGTTTTGAACCATTCCTGTGACACTAGTTATAGATTCCGATGCTTCACTTCAGGTTTACTGTATCCCTCTGCCCTTCTTATTGACGATGAAACACACAAATTGCATCGGAATTAAATACAAAAAGCTCAATGCCGAATTAAGTACAAGAAGACTGACTCTGCTTTCTGTCTTTGTTTTGAACCATTTCTGTGATACTAGTTATAGATTTCGATGCTTCACTTCAGGTTTATTGTATCCCTTGGACCTTCTTATTGACGATGAAACACAGAAATTGCATCGGAATCAAATACAAAAGGCACAATGCCCACTTAAGTACTACAAGACTGACTCTTCTTACGGACTATGATTTGAACCATTCCTGTGACACTAGTTATAGATTCTGATGCTTCACTTCAGGTTTACTGTATCCCTTGGACCTTCTTATTAGCGATGAAACACAGAAATTGCATAGGAATTAAATACAATAGGCACAATGCCGACTTAAGTACAAGAAGACTGACTCATCTTACTGCCCATGCTTTGAACCATTCCTGTGACACTAGTAATAGATTCCGATGCTTCCCTGCAGGTTTAATGTATCCCTTGGCCCTTCTTTTTGACGATGAAACACAGAAATTGCATCGGAATTAAATAGAAATGGCACAATGCCGACTTAAGTACAAAAAGACTGACGCTTCTTACTGACTATGTTTTGAACCATTCCTGTGACACTAGTTATAGATTCCGACGCTTCACTTCAGGTTTACTGTATCCCTTAGACCATCCCATTGACGATGAAACACAGAAATAGCATCGGAATTAAATAGAAAAGGCACAATACCGACCTAAGAACAAGAAGACTGACTCTTCCAACTCTCTATGTTTTGAACCATTCCAGTGACACTAGTTATAGATTCCGATGCTTCTCTTCAGGTTTACTGTATCCCTTGGACCTTCTTATTGGCGTTGAAACACAGAAATTGCATAGGAATTAAATACAAAAGGCACAATGCCGACTTAAGTACAAGAAGACTGACTCATATCACCGTCTTTGTTTTGAACCATTCCTTTGACACTAGTTATAGATTCCGATGCTTCACTCCATGTTTACTGTATCCCTTGGACCTTCATAATGACGATGAAACACAGAATTTGCATCGGAATTAAATGCAAAAGGCACAAAGCCCATTTAAGTACAAGTAGACTGTGACTCTTCTTATTGACTATGTTTTGAACCATTCCTGTGACACTATTTATAGATTCCGATGCTTCACTTCACGTTTGCTGTATCCCTCTGACCTTCTTATTGACGATGAAACACAGAAATTTCATCGGAATTAAATAGAAAAGGCACAATGCCGACTTAAGTACAAGAAGACTGATTCCTCCTACTGTCTATGATTTGAACCATTCCTGTGACACTAGTTATAGATTCCGATGCGTCACTTCATGTTTACTGTATCCCTCGGACCTTCTTATTGACGATGAAACTCAGAAACTGCATCGGGATTAAATACAAAAGGCACAAAGCCGAATTAAGTACAAGAAGACTGGCTCTTCTTACTGACTATGTTTTGAACCATTCCTGTGACACTAGTTATAGATTTCGATGCTTCACTTCTGGTTCAATGTATCCCTTGGACCTTCTTATTGACGATGAAACACAGAAATTGCATCGGAATTAAATAGAAAAGGCACAATGCCGACTTAAGTACAAGAAGACTGATCCCTCCTACTGTCTATGATTTGAACCATTCCTGTGACACTAGTTATAGATTCCGATGCATCACTTTAGGTTTACTGTATCCCTCTGCCCTTCTTATTGACGATGAAACACACAAATTGCATCGGAATTAAATACAAAAAGCACAATGCCGAATTAAGTACAAGAAGACTGACTCTGCTTTCTGTCTATGTTTTGAACCATTTCTGTGATACTAGTTATAGATTTCGATGCTTCACTTCAGGTTTACTGTATCCTTTGGACCTTCTTATTAGCGATGAAACACAGAAATTGCATAGGAATTAAATACAATAGGCACAATGCCGACTTAAGTACAAGAAGACTGACTCATCTTACTGTCTATGCTTTGAACAAAACCTGTGGCACTAGTTATAGATTCCGATGCTTCCCTGCAGGTTTAATGTATCCCTTGGCACTTCTTTTTGACGATGAAACACAGAAATTGCATCGGAATTAAATAGAAAAGGCATAATGCCGACTTAAGTACAAAAAGACTGACGCTTCTTACTGACTATGTTTTGAACCATTCCTGTGACACTAGTTATAGATTCAGATGCTTCTCTTCAGGTTTACTGTATCCCTCTGACTTTCTTATTGACGATGAGACACAGAAATAGCATCGGAATTAAATAGAAAAGGCACAATACCGACCTAAGAACAAGAAGACTGACTCTTCCTACTGTCTATGTTTTGAACCATTCCTGTGACACTAGTTATAGATTCCGATGCTTCACTTCAGGTTTACTGTATCCCTTGGATCTTCTTATTGACGATGAAACACAGAAATTGCATCGGAATTAAATACAAAGTCACATTGGCGACATAAGTACATAAAGACTGACTCATCTTACTGTCTATGTTTTGAACCATTCCTTTGACACTAGTTATACATTCCGATGCTTCACTCCAGGATTACTGTATGCCTTGGACCTTCATAATGACGATGAAACACAGAATTTGCATCGGAATGAAATACAAAAGGTACAATGCCGACTTAAGTACAAGAAGACTGTGACTCTTCCTATTGACTATGTTTTGAACCATTCCTGTGACACTATTTATAGATTCCGATGCTTCACTTCACGTTTACTGTATCCCTCTGACGTTCTTATTGACTATGAAACACAGAAATTGAGTCGGAATAAAAATACAAAATGCACAATGTCGACTTAAGTACAAGAAGACTGGCTCTTCTTACTGACTGTGCTTTGGACCGTTCCTGTGACACTAGTTATAGATTCCGATGCTTCACTATAGGTTCAGTGTATCTCTTGGACATTCTTATTGACGATGAAACACAGAAATTGCATTTGAATTAAATAGAAAAGGCACAATGCCGACTTAAGTACAAGAAGACTGATTATTCCTACTGTCTATGTTTTGAACCATTCCTGTGACACTAGTTATAGATTCCGATTCTTCACTCCAGGTTTACTGTATCCCTTGGACCTTCTTATTGACGTTGAAACAGAGAAATTGCATCGGAATTAAATAGGAAAGGCACAATGCCGACTTCAGTACAAGAAGCCTCACTCTTCTTACTGTCGATGTTTTGAACCATTCCTGTGACACTAGTTACAGATTCCGATGCTTCACTCCAGGTTTCCTGTATCCCTCGGACCTTCTTACTGACGATGAAACTCAGAAATTGCATCGGAATTCAATACAAAAGGCATAATGCCGACTTAAGTACAAGAAGACTGGCACTTCTTACTGACTATGCTTTGAACCATTCCTGTGACACTAGTTATAGATTCCGATGCTTCACTTCTGGTTCACTGTATCCCTTGGATCTTCTTATTAACGATGAAACACAGAAATTGCATCGGAATTAAATAGAAAAGGCACAATTCCGACTTAAGTACAAGAAGACTGATTCCTCCTACTGTCTATGATTTGAACCATTCCTGTGACACTAGTTATAGATTCCGATTCTTCACTCCAGGTTTACTGTATCCCTTGGAGCTTCTTATTGACGATGCAACAGAGAAAATGCATCGGAATTAAATAGAAAAGGCACAATGCCGACTTAAGCACAAGAAGACTGACTCTTCATACTGTCAATGTTTTGCACCATTCCTGTGACACTAGTTATAGATTCCGATGCTTCACTCCAGGTTTACTGTATCCCTCGGACCTTCTTATTGACGATGAAACTCAGAAATTGCATCGGAATTAAATACAAAAGGCACAATGCCGAATTAAGTACAAGAAGACTGGCTCTTCTTACTGACTATGCTTTAAACCATTCCTGTGACACTAGTTATAGATTCCGATGCTTCACTTCAGATTCACTGTATCTCTTGGACCTTCTTACTGACGATGAAACACACAAATTGCATCGGAATTAAATACAAAAGGCACAATGTCGACTTAAGTACAAGAAGACTGGCTCTTCTTACTGACTGTGCGTTGAACCGTTCCTGTGACACGAGTTATAGATTCCGATGCTTCACTTTAGGTTCACTGTATCCCTTTGACATTCTTATTGACGATGAAACACAGAAATTGCATTTGAATTAAATAGAAAAGGCACAATGCCGACATAAGTACAAGAAGACTGATTATTGATACTGTCTATGTTTGAACCATTCCTGTGTCACTAGTTATAGATTCCGATTCTTCACTCCAGGCTTACTTTATCCCTTGGAGCTTCTTATTGACGATGTAACAGAGAAATTGCATCGGAATTAAATAGAAAAGGCACAATGCCGCCTTAAGTACAGGAAGACTGACTCTTCTTACTGTCTATGTTTTGCACCATTCCTGTGACACTAGTTACAGATTCCGATGCTTCACTCCACTTTTACTGTATCCCTCGGACCTTCTTATTGACGATGAAACTCAGAAATTGCATCGGAATTAACTACAAAAGGCACAATGCCGAATTAAGTACAAGAAGACAGACTCTTCCTACTCTCTACGTTTTGAACCATTCCTGTGACACTAGTTTTTTATTCCGATGCTTCACTTGAGGTTTACTGTATCCCTCGGACCCTCTTATGGACGATGAAACACAGAAATTGCATCGGAATGAAATACAAAATGCATAATGCCGACTTAAGTACAAGAAGACTGACTCTTCCAACTCTCTATGTTTTGAACCATTCCTGTGACACTAGTTATAGATTCAGATGCTTCACTTCAGAATTACTGTATCCCTCTGACTTTCTTATTGACGATGAAACACACAAATTGCATCGGAATTAAATACAAAGTAACAATGGCGACATAAGTACATGAAGACTGACTCATCTTACTGTATATGATTTGAACCATTCCTGTGACACTAGTTATAGATGCTGATGCTTCACCTCAAGTTTACTGTATCCCTTGGACCTTCTTATTGACGTTGAAACACAGAAATTGCATCGAAATTAAATACAAAAGGCACAATGCCGACTTAAGTACAAGAAGACTGACTCATATTCCTGTCTATGTTTTGAACCATTCCTTTGACACTACTTATAGATTCCGATGCTTCACTCCAGGTTTACTGTATCCCTTGGACCTTCATATTAACGATGAAACACAGAATTTGCATAGGAATTAAATACAAAAGGCACAATGCCGACTTAAGTACAAGAAGTCTGTGACTCTTCTTACTGACTATGTTTTAAACCATTCCCGTGACACTATTAATAGATTCCGATGCTTCACTTCACGTTTACTGTATCCCTCTGACCTTCTTATTGACGATTAAACACAGAAAGTACATCGGAATTAAATACAAAAGGCACAATGCCGACTTAAGTACAAGAGGACTGGCTCCTCTTACTGTCTATGTTTTGAACCATTCCTGTGACACTAGTTATAGATTCCGATGCTTCACTTCATATTTACGGTATCCCTCTGACGTTCTTATTGACGATGAAACACAGTAATTGCGTCGGAATTAAATACAAAAGGCACAATGCCACCTTAAGTACAAGAAGAATGACTCTTCTTACTGGCTATGTTTTGAACCATTCCTGTGACACTAGTTACAGATTCCGATGCTTCACTCCAGGTTTACTGTTTCCCTTGGACCTTCTTATTGACGATGAAACACAGAAATTGCATCGGAATTACATACAAAGGGCACAATGCCCACTTAAGTACAAGAAGACTGACTCTCCTTACGGACTATGTTTTGAACCCATCCTGTGACACTAGTTATAGATTCCGATGCTTCACTTCAGGTTTACAGTACGCCTTGGACCTTGTGATTAGCGATGATGCACAGAAATTGCATAGGAATCAAATACAAAAGGCACAATGCCGACTTAAGTACAAGAAGTCTAACTCATCTTACTGTCTATGTTTTGAACCATTCCTGTGGCACTAGTTATAGATTCCGATGCTTCCCTGCAGGTTTACTGTATCCCTTGGCCCTTCTTTTTGACGATGAAACACAGAAATTGAATCGGAATTAAATTGAAAAAGCACAATGCCGACTTAAGTACAAAATGACTGACGCTTCTTACTGACTATGTTTTGAACCATTCCTGTGACACTAGTTATAGATTGCGAGCTTCACTTCAGGTTTACTGTATCCCTTAGACCTTCCTATTGACGATGAGACACAGAAATCGCATCGGAAAGAAATACAAAAGGCAAAATGCCGATTTAAGTACAAGAAGACTGACTCTTCTTACTGTCTATGTTTTGAACCATTCCTGTGACACTAGTTATAGATTCCGATGTTTCACTTCAGATTTACTGTATCCCTCTCACGTTCTTATTGACGATGAAACACAGAAATTGCGACGGAATTAAATACAAAAGGCACAATGCCGACTTAAGTACAAGAAGACTGACTCTTCTTACTGTCTATGCTTTGAACCATTCCTGTGACACTAGTTACAGATTCCGAAGCTTCACTCCAGGTTTACTGTTTCCCTTGGACCTTCTTATTGACGATGAAACACAGAAATTGCATTGGAATTAAATACAAAAGGCACAATGGCGACTTAGGTACAAGAAGACTGGCTCTTCTTACTGACTGTGCTTTGAACCGTTCCTGTGGCACTAGTTATAGGTTCCGATGCTTCACTTTAGGTTCACTGTATCCCTTGGACCTCCTTACTGACGATGAAACACAGAAATTGCATCGGAATTAAATAGAAAAGGCACAATGCCGACTTAAGTACAAGAAGACTGATTATTCCTACTGTCTATGTTTTGAACCATTCCTGTGACACTAGTTATAAATTCCGATGCTTCACTTCAGGTTTACTGTATCCCTCTGCCCTTCTTATTGACGATGAAACACAGAAATTGCATGGGAATTAAATACAAAAGGAACAATGCCGACTTAAGTACAAGAAGACTGACTCTCTTACTGTCTATGTTTTGAACCATTCCTGTGACATTAGTTATGGATTCCGATTCTTCACTCCAGGTTTACTGTATCCCTTGGACCCTCTTATTGTCGATGAAACAGAGAAATTGCATCGGAACTAAATAGAAAAGGCACAATGCCGACTTAAGTACAAGAAGATTGTCTCATCTTACTGTCTATGTTTTGAACCATTCCTGTGACACTAGTTACAGATTCCGATGCTTCACTCCAGTTTTACTGTATCCCTCGGACCTTCTTATTGACGATGAAGCTCAGAAATTGCATCGCAATTAAATACAAAAGGCACAATGCCGACTTAAGTACAAGAAGACTGCCTCTTCATACTGTCTATGCTTTGTACCATTCCTGTGACACTAGTTATAGATTCCGATGCTTCACTTCTGGTTCACTGTATCCCTCTGACGTTCTTATTGACGATGAAACACAGAAATAGCGTCGGAATTAAATACAAAAGGCACAATGCCGACTTAAGTACAAGCAGACTGACTCTTTTGCTGTCTATGTTTTGAACCATTCCTGTGACACTAGTTACAGATACCGATGCTTCACTCCAGGTTTACAGTTTCCCTTGGACCTTCTTATTGACGATCAAACACAGAAATTGCATCGGAATTAAATACAAGAGGCACAATGCCGACTTAAGTACAAGAAGACTGGCTCATCTTACTGATTGTACTTTGAACCGTTCCTGTGAAACTAGTTATAGATTCCGATGCTTCACTTTAGGTTTACTGTATCCCTCTGCCCCTCTTATTGACGATGAAACAAAGAAATTGCATCGGAATTAAATACAAAAGGCACAATGCCGACTTATGTACAAGAAGACTGACTCTTCCTACTGTCTATGTTTTGAACCTTTCCTGTGACACTACTTACAGATTCCGATGCTTCACTCCAGTTTTACTGTATCCCTCGGACCTTCTTATTGACGATGAAGCTCAGAAATTGCATCGCAATTAAATACAAAAGGCACAATGCCGACTTAAGTACAAGAAGACTGCCTCTTCATACTGTCTATGCTTTGTACCATTCCTGTGACACTAGTTATAGATTCCGATGCTTCACTTCTGGTTCACTGTATCCCTCTGACCTTCTTATTGACGATTAAACACAGAAATTACATCGGAATTAAATACAAAAATCACAATGCCGACGTAAGTACAAGAAGACTGTCTCTTCTTACAGTCTATGCTTTGAACCTTTCCTGTGACCCTAGTTACAGATTCTGATGCTTCAGTTCAGATTTACTGTATCCCTCTGACGTTCTTATTGACGATGAAACACAGAAATAGCGTCGGAATTAAATACAAAAGGCACAATGCCGACTTAAGTACAAGCAGACTGACTCTTTTGCTGTCTATGTTTTGAACCATTCCTGTGACACTAGTTACAGATACCGATGCTTCACTCCAGGTTTACAGTTTCCCTTGGACCTTCTTATTGACGATCAAACACAGAAATTGCATCGGAATTAAATACAAGAGGCACAATGCCGACTTAAGTACAAGAAGACTGGCTCATCTTACTGATTGTACTTTGAACCGTTCCTGTGAAACTAGTTATAGATTCCGATGCTTCACTTTAGGTTTACTGTATCCCTCTGCCCCTCTTATTGACGATGAAACAAAGAAATTGCATCGGAATTAAATACAAAAGGCACAATGCCGACTTATGTACAAGAAGACTGACTCTTCCTACTGTCTATGTTTTGAACCTTTCCTGTGACACTAGTTATAGATTCCGATTCTTCACTCCAGGTTTACTGTATCCCATGGACCTTCTTATTGACGATGAAACAGAGAAATTGCATCGGAATTAAATAGAAAAGGCACAATGCCGACTTAAGTACAAGAAGACTGACTCTTCTTACTGTCTATGTTTTGAACCACTACTGTGACACTAGTTACAGATTCCGATGCTTCACTCCAGGTTTACTGTATCCCTTGGACCTTCTTATTGACGATGAAACACAGAAATTGCATCGGAATTAAATACAAAAGGCACAATGCCGACTTAAGTACAAGAATACTGGCTCCTCTTACTGACTATGTTTTGAACCATTCCTGTGACACTAGTTATAGATTCCGATGCTTCACTTCAGATTTACTGTACCCCTCTGACGTTCTTATTGACGATAAAACACAGAAATTGCGTCGGAATTAAATACAAAAGGCACAATGCCGACTTAAGTACAAGAGGACTGACTCTTCTTACTGTCTATGCTTTGAACCATTCCTGTGACACTAGTTGCAGATTCCGATGCTTCACTCCAGGTTTACTGTATCCCTTAGACCTTCCTATTGACGATGAGACACAGAAATCGCATCGGAATGAAATACAAAAGGCACAATGCCGATTTAAGTACAAGAAGACTGACTCTTCTTACTGTCTATGTTTTGAACCATTCCTGTTACACTAGTTATAGATTCCGATGCTTCACTACAGATTTACTGTATCCCTCTGACGTTCTTATTGACGATGAAACACAGAAATTGCGCCGGAATTAAATACAAAAGGCACAATGCCGACTTAAGTACAAGAAGACGGACTCTTCTTACTGTCTATGTTTTGAACCATTCCTGTGACACTAGTTAAAGATTCCGAAGCTTCACTCCATTTTTACTGTTTCCCTAGGACCTTCTTATTGACGATGAAACACAGAAATTGCATCGGAATTAAATACTAAAGGCACAATGCCGACTTAAGTACAAGAAGACTGGCTCTTCTTACTGACTGTGCTTTGAACCGTTCCTGTGACACTAGTTATAGATTCCGATGCTTCACTTTAGGTTCACTGTATCCCTTGGCCCTTCTTATTGACGATGAAACACAGAAATTGCATCGGAATTAAATAGAAAAGGCACAATGCCGACTTAAGTACAAGAAGACTGATTATTCCTACTGTCTATGTTTTGAACCATTCCTGTGACACTGGTTATAAATTCCGATGCTTCACTTCAGGTTTACTGTATCCCTCTGCCCTTCTTATTGACGATGAAACACAGAAATTGCATCGGAATTAAATACAAAAGGCACAATGCCGACTTAAGTACAAGAAGACTGATACTTCTTACTGTCTATGTTTTGGGCCATTCCTGTGACACTATTTATGGATTCCGATTCTTCACTCCAGGTTTACTGTATTCCTTGGACCTTCTTATTGACGATGAAACAGAGAAATTGCATCGGAATTAAATAGAAAATGCACAATGCCGACTTAAGTATAAGAAGACTGACTCTTCTTACTGTCTATGTTTTGAACCATTCCTGTGACACTAGTTACAGATTCCGATGCTTCACTCCAGTTTTACTGTTCCCTCGGACCTTCTTATTGACGATGAAACTCAGAAATTGCACCGGAATTAAATACAAAAGGCACAATGCCGACTTAAGTACAAGAAGACTGCCTCTTCTTACTGACTATGCTTTGAACCATTCCTGTGACACTAGTTATAAATTCCGATGCTTCACTTCTGGTTCACTGTATCCCTCTGCCCTTCTTATTGACGATGAAACACAGAAATTGCATCGGAATTAAATACAAAAGGCACAATGCCGACTTAAGTACAAGAAGACTGACTCTTCTTACGGACTATGTTTTGAACCATTCCTGTGACACTAGTTATAGATTCTGATGCTTCACTTCGGGTTTACAGTACCCCTTGGACCTTCTTTTTGACGATGAAACACAGAGATTGAATCGGATTTAAATAGAAAAAGCACAATGCCGACTTAAGTACAAAATGACTGACGCTTCTTACTGACTATGTTTTGAACCATTCCTGTGACACTAGTAATAGATTGCGAGCTTCACTTCAGGTTTACTGTATCCCTTAGACCTTCCTATTGACGATGAGACACAGAAATCGCATCGGAATGAAATACAAAAGGCACAATGCCGATTTAAGTACAAGAAGACTGACTGTTCTTGCTGTCTATGCTTTGAACCATTCCTGTGACACTAGTTATAGATTCCGATGTTCCACTTCAGATTTACTGTATCCCTCTGACGTTCTTATTGACGATGAAACACAGAAATTGCGTCGGAATTAAATACAAAAGGCACAATGCCGACTTAAGTACAAGAAGACTGTCTCTTCTTACTGTCTATGTTTTGAACCATTCCTGTGACACTAGTTACAGATTCCGATGCTTCACTCCAGTTTTACTGTTCCCTCGGACCTTCTTATTGACGATGAAACTCAGAAATTGCACCGGAATTAAATACAAAAGGCACAATGCCGACTTAAGTACAAGAAGACTGCCTCTTCTTACTGACTATGCTTTGAACCATTCCTGTGACACTAGTTATAAATTCCGATGCTTCACTTCTGGTTCACTGTATCCCTCTCCCCTTCTTATTGACGATGAAACACAGAAATTGCATCGGAATTAAATACAAAAGGCACAATGCCGACTTAAGTACAAGAAGACTGACTCTCCTTACGGACTATGTTTTGAACCATTCCTGTGACACTAGTTATAGATTCTGATGCTTCACTTCAGGTTTACAGTACCCCTTGGATCTTGTTATTAGCGATGAAGCACAGAAATTGCATAGGAATCAAATACAAAAGGCACAATGCCGACTTAAATACAAGAAGACTGACTCATCTTACTGTCTATGTTTTGAACCATTCCTGTGGCACTAGTTATAGATTCCGATGCTTCCCTGCAGGTTTACTGTATCCCTTGGCCCTTCTTTTTGACGATGAAACACAGAGATTGAATCGGATTTAAATAGAAAAAGCACAATGCCGACTTAAGTACAAAATGACTGACGCTTCTTACTGACTATGTTTTGAACCATTCCTGTGACACTAGTAATAGATTGCGAGCTTCACTTCAGGTTTACTGTATCCCTTAGACCTTCCTATTGACGATGAGACACAGAAATCGCATCGGAATGAAATACAAAAGGCACAACGCCGATTTAAGTACAAGAAGACTGACTCTTCTTGCTGTCTATGCTTTGAACCATTCCTGTGACACTAGTTATAGATTTCGATGTTCCACTTCAGATTTACTGTATCCCTCTGACATTCTTATTGACGATGAAACACAGAAATTGCGTCGGAATTAAATACAAAAGGCACAATGCCGACTTAAGTACAAGAAGACTGTCTCTTCTTACTGTCTATGTTTTGAACCATTCCTGTGACACTAGTTACAGATTCCGATGCTTCAATTCAGATTTACTGTATCCCTTAGACCTTCCTATTGACGATGAGACACAGAAATCGCATCGGAAAGGAATACAAGAGGCACAATGCCGATTTAAGTACAAGAACACTGACTCTTCTTACTGTCTATGTTTTGAACCATTCCTGTGACACTAGTTATAGATTCCGATGTATCACTTCAGAATTACTGTATCCCTCTGACGTTCTTATAGACGATGAAACACAGAAATTTCGTCGGAATTAAATACAAAAGTCACAATGCCGACATAAGTACAAGAAGACTGACTCTTCTTACTGTCTATGTTTTGAACCATTCCTGTGACACTAGTTACAGATTCCGATGCTTCAATTCAGATTTACTGTATCCCTATGACGTTCTTATTGACGATGAAACACAGAAATTGCGTCGGAATTAAATACAAAAGGCACAATGCCGACTTAAGTACAAGCAGACTGACTCTTCTTACTGTCTATGTTTTGAAACATTCCTGTGACACTAGTTACAGATACCGATGCTTCACTCCAGGTTTACAGTTTCCCTTGGACATTCTTACTGACGATCAGACACAGAAATTGCATCGGAATTAAATACAAGAGGCACAATGCCGATTTCAGTACAAGAAGACTGGCTCATCTTACTGACTGTACTTTGAACCGTTCCTGTGACACTAGTTATAGATTCCGATGCTTCACTTTAGGTTTACTGTATCCCTCTGCCCTTCTTATTGACGATGAAACAATGAAATTGCATCGGAATTAAATACAAAAGGCACAATGCCGACTTATGTACAAGAAGACTGACTCTTCCTACTGTCTATGTTTTGAACCATTCCTGTGACACTAGTTATAGATTCCGATTCTTCACTCCAGGTTTACTGTATCTCATGGACCTTCTTATTGACGATGAAACAGAGAAATTGCATCGGAATTAAATAGAAAAGACACAATGCCGACTTAAGTACAAGAAGACTGACTCTTCTTACTGTCTATGTTTTGAACCATTCCTGTGACACTAGTTACAGATTCCGAAGCTTCACTCCAGGTTTACTGTTTCCCTTGGACCTTCTTATTGACGATGAAACACAGAGATTGCTTTGGAATTAAATACAAAAGGCACAATGCCGACTCAAGTACAAGGAGACTGGCTCTTCTTACTGACTGTGCTTTGAACCTTTCCTGTGGCACTAGTTATAGGTTCCGATGCTTCACTTTAGGTTCACTGTATCCCTTGGACCTGCTTATTGACGATGAAACACAGAAATTGCATCGGAATTAAATAGAAAAGGCACAATGCCGACTTAAGTACAAGAAGACTGATTATTCCTACTGTCTATGTTTTGAACCATTCCTGTGACACTAGTTATAAATTCCGATGCTTCACTTCAGGTTTACTGTATCCCTCTGCCCTTCTTATTGACGATGAAACACAGAAATTGCATGGGAATTAAATACAAAAGGCACAATGCCGACTTAAGTACAAGAAGACTGACTCTTCTTACTGTCTATGTTTTGAACCATTCCTGTGACATTAGTTATGGATTCCGAATCTTCACTCCAGGTTTACTGTATCCCTTGGACCTTCTTATTGTCGATGAAACAGAGAAATTGCATCGGAACTAAATAGAAAAGGCACAATGCGGACTTAAGTACAAGAAGACTGACTCTTCTTACTGTCTATGTTTTGAACCATTCCTGTGACACTAGTTACAGATTCCGATGCTTCACTCCAGTTTTACTGTATCCCTCGTACCTTCTTATTGACGATGAAACTCAGAAATTGCATCGGAATTAAAGACAAAAGGCACAATGCCGACTTAAGTACAAGAAGACTGCCTCTTCTTACTGACTATGCTTTGAACCATTCCTGTGACACTAGTTATAGATTCCGATGCTTCACTTCTGGTTCACTGTATCCCTCTGACCTTCTTATTGACGATTAAACACAAAGATTACATCGGAATTAAATACAAAAGGCACAATGCCGACGTAAGTACAAGAAGACTGTCTCTTCTTACTGTCTATGCTTTGAACCATTCCTGTGACACTAGTTACAGATTCCGATGCTTCACTTCAGATTTACTGTATCCCTCTGACGTTCTTATTGACGATGAAACACAGAAATAGCGTCGGAATTAAATACAAAAGGCACAATGCCGACTTAAGTACAAGCAGACTGACTCTTCTTACTGTCTATGTTTAGAACCATTCCTGTGACACTAGTTACAGATACCGATGCTTCACTCCAGGTTTACAGTTTCCCTTGGACCTTCTTATTGACGATGAAACACAGAAATTGCATCGGAATTAATTACAAAAGGCACAATGCCGACTTAAGTACAAGAATACTGGCTCCTCTTACTGACTATGTTTTGAACCATTCCTGTGACACTAGTTATAGATTCCGATGCTTCACTTCAGATTTACTGTATCCCTCTGACTTTCTTATTGACGATGAAACACAGAAATTGCGTCGGAATTAAATACAAAAGGCACACTACCGACTTAAGTACAAGAAGACTGACTCTTCTTACTGTCTATGTTTTGAACCATTCCTGTGACACTAGTTACAGATTCCGATGCTTCACTCCAGATTTACTGTATCCCTTAGACCTTCCTATTGACGATGAGACACAAAAATCGCATCGGAATAAATTACAAAAGGCACAATGCCGATTTAAGTACAAGAAGACTGACTCTTCTTACTGTCTATGTTTTGAACCATTCCTGTGACACTAGTTATAGATTCCGATGCTTCACTACAGATTTACTGTATCCCTCTGACGTTCTTATTGACGGATGAACACAGAAATTGCGCAGGAATTAAATACAAAAGGCACAATGCCGACTTAAGTACAAGAAGACTGGCTCTTCTTACTGACTGTGCTTTGAACCGTTCCTGTGACACTAGTTATAGATTCCGATGCTTCACTTTAGGTTCACTGTATCCCTTGGACCTTCTTATTGACGATGAAACACAGAAATTGCATCGGAATTAAATAGAAAAGGCACAATGCCGACTTAAGTACAAGAAGACTGATTATTCCGACTGTCTATGCTTTGAACCATTCCTGTGACACTAGTTATAAATTCCGATGCTTCACTTCAGGTTTACTGTATCCCTCTGCCCTTCTTATTGACGATGAAACACAGAAATTGCATCGGAATTAAATACAAAAGGCACAATGCCGACTTAAGTACAAGAAGACTGACACTTCTTACTGTCTATGTTTTGAACCATTCCTGTGACACTAGTTATGGATTCCGATTCTTCACTCCAGGTTTACTGTATCCCTTGGACCTTCTTATTGACGATGAGACAGAGATATTGCATCGGAATTAAATAGAAAAGGCACAATGCCGACTTAAGTATAAGAAGACTGACTCTTCTTACTGTCTATGTTTTGAACCATTCTTGTGACACTCGTTACAGATTCCGATGCTTCACTCCAGTTTTACTGTTCCCTTTGGACCTTCTTATTGACGATGAAACTCAGAAATTGCATAAATACAAAAGGCACAATGCCGACTTAAGTACAAGAAGACTGCCTCTTCTTACTGACTATGCTTTGAACCATTCCTGTGACACTAGTTAAAGATTCCGAAGCTTTACTCCAGGTTTACTGTTTCCCTTGGACCTTCTTATTGACGATGAAACACAGAAATTGCATCGGAATTACATACAAAGGGCACAATGCCCACTTAAGTACAAGAAGACTGACTCTCTTTACGGACTATGTTTTGAACCATTCCTGTGACACTAGTTATAGATTCTGATGCTTCACTTCAGGTTTACAGTACCCCTTGGACCTTGTTATTAGCGATGAAGCACAGAAATTGCATAGGAATCAAATACAAAAGGCACAATGCCGACTTAAGTACAAGAAGACTGACTCATCTTACTGTCTATGTTTTTGAACCATTCCTGTGGCACTAGTTATAGATTCCGATGCTTCCCTGCAGGTTTACTGTATCCCTTGGCCCTTCTTTTTGACGATGAAACACAGAAATTGAATCGGAATTAAATAGAAAAAGCACAATGCCGACTTAAGTACAAATTGACTGACGCTTCTTACTGACTATGTTTTGAACCATTCCTGTGACACTAGTTATAGATTCCGAGCTTCACTTCAGGTTTACTGTATCCCTTAGACCTTCCTATTGACGATGAGACACAGAAATCGCATCGGAAAGAAATACAAAAGGCACAATGCCGATTTAAGTACAAGAAGACTGACTCTTCCTACTGTCTATGTTTTGAATCATTCCTGTGACACTAGTTATAGATTCCGATTCTTCACTACAGGTTTACTGTATCCCATGGACCTTATTATTGACGATGAAACAGAGAAATTGCATCGGAATTAAATAGAAAAGGCACAATGCCGACTTAAGTACAAGAAGACTGACTCTTCTTACTGTCTATGTTTTGAAGCACTCCTGTGACACTAGTTACAGATTCCGATGCTTCACTCCAGGTTTACTGTATCCCTTGGACCTTCTTATTGACGATGAAACACAGAAATTGCATCGGAATTAAATACAAAAGTCACAATGCCGACTTAAGTACAAGAATACTGGCTCCTCTTACTGACTATGTTTTGAACCATTCCTGTGACACTAGTTATAGATTCCGATGCTTCACTTTAGGTTTACTGTATCCCTCTGCCCTTCTTATTGACGATGAAACAAAGAAATTGCATCGGAATTAAATTCAAAAGGCACAATGCCGACTTATGTACAAGAAGACTGACTCTTCCTACTGTCTATGTTTTGAACCATTCCTGTGACACTAGTTATAGATTCCGATTCTTCACTCCAGGTTTACTGTATCCCATGGACCTTCTTATTAACGATGAAACAGAGAAATTACATCGGAATTAAATAGAAAAGGCACAATGCCGACTTAAGTACAAGAAGACTGACTCTTCTTACTGTGTATGTTTTGAGCCACTCCTGTGACACTAGTTACAGATTCCGATGCTTCACTCCAGGTTTACTGTATCCCTTGGACCTTCTTATTGACGATGAGACACAGAAATCGCATCGGAATGAATACAAAAGGCACAATGCCGATTTAAGTACAAGAAGACTGACTCTTCTTACTGTCTATGTTTTGAACCATTCCTGTGACACTAGTTATAGATTCCGATGCTTCACTACAGATTTACTGTATCCCTCTGACGTTCTTATTGACGATGAAACACAGAAATTGCGCCGGAATTAAATACAAAAGGCACAATGCCGACTTAAGTACAAGAAGACTGGCTCTTCTTACTGACTGTGCTTTGAACCGTTCCTGTGACACTAGTTATAGATTCCGATGCTTCACTTTAGGTTCACTGTATCCCTTGGACCTTCTTATTGACGATGAAACACAGAAATTGCATCGGAATTAAATAGGAAAGGCACAATGCCGACTTAAGTACAAGAAGACTGATTATTCCTTCTGTCTATGTTTTGAACCATTCCTGTGACACTAGTTATAAATTCCGATGCTTCACTTCAGGTTTACTGTATCCCTCTGCCCTTCTTATTGACGATGAAACACAGAAATTGAATCGGAATTAAATAGAAAAAGCACAATGCCGACTTAAGTACAAAATGACTGACGCTTCTTACTGACTATGTTTTGAACCATTCCTGTGACACTAGTTACAGATTCCGAGCTTCACTTCAGGTTTACTGTATCCCTTGGACCTTCTTATTGACGATGAAACAGAGATATTGCATCGGAATTAAATAGAAAAGGCACAATGCCGACTTAAGTATAAGAAGACTGACTCTTCTTACTGTCTATGTTTTGAACCATTCCTGTGACACTCGTTACAGATTTCGATGCTTCACTCCAGTTTTACTGTTCCCTCGGACCTTCTTATTGACGATGAAACTCAGAAATTGCATCGGAATTAAATACAAAAGGCACAATGCCGACTTAAGTACAAGAAGACTGCCTCTTCTTACTGACTATGCTTTGAACCATTCCTGTGGCACTAGTTATAGATTCCGATGCTTCCCTGCAGGTTTACTGTATCCCTTGGCCCTTCTTTTTGACGATGAAACACAGAAATTGAATCGGAATTAAATAGAAAAAGCACAATGCCGACTTAAGTACAAAATGACTGACGCTTCTTACTGACTATGTTTTGAACCATTCCTGTGACACTAGTTACAGATTCCGAGCTTCACTTCAGGTTTACTGTATCCCTTAGACCTTCCTATTGACGATGAGACACAGAAATCGCATCGGAAAGAAATACAAAAGGCACAATGCCGATTTAAGTACAAGAAGACTGACTCTTCTTACTGTCTATGTTTTGAACCATTCCTGTGACACTAGTTATAGATTCCGATGTTTCACTTCAGATTTACTGTATCCCTCTGACGTTCTTATTGGCGATGAAACACAGAAATTGCGTCGGAATTAAATACAAAAGGCACAATGCCGACTTAAGTACAAGCAGACTGACTCTTCTTACTGTCTATGCTTTGAACCATTCCTGTGACACTAGTTACAGATACCGATGCTTCACTCCAGGTTTACAGTTTCCCTTGGGCCTTCTTATTGACGATCAAACACAGAAATTGCATCGGAATTAAATACAAGAGGCACAATGCCGACTTAAGTACAAGAAGACTGGCTCATCTTACTGACTCTACTTGGAACCGTTCCTGTGACACTAGTTATAGACTCCGATGCTTCACTTTAGGTTTACTGTATCCCTCTGCCCTGCTTATTGACGATGAAACAAAGAAATTGCATCGGAATTAAATACAAAAGGCACAATGCCGACTTATGTACAAGAAGACTGACTCTTCCTACTGTCTATGTTTTGAACCATTCCTGTGACACTAGTTATAGATTCCGATTCTTCACTACAGGTTTACTGTATCCCATGGACCTTATTATTGACGATGAAACAGAGAAATTGCATCGGAATTAAATAGAAAAGGCACAATGCCGACTTAAGTACAAGAAGACTGACTCTTCTTACTGTCTATGTTTTGAACCACTCCTGTGACACTAGTTACAGATTCCGATGCTTCACTCCAGGTTTACTGTATCCCTTGGACCTTCTTATTGACGATGAAACACAGAAATTGCATTGGAATTAAATACAAAAGGCACAATGCCAACTTAAGTACAAGAATTCTGGCTCCTCTTACTGACTATGTTTTGAACCGTTCCTGTGACACTAGTTATAGATTCCGATGCTTCACTTTAGGTTTACTGTATCCCTCTGCCCTTCTTATTGACGATGAAACAAAGAAATTGCATCGGAATTAAATTCAAAAGGCACAATGCCGACTTATGTACAAGAAGACTGACTCATCCTACTGTCTATGTTTTGAACCATTCCTGTGACACTAGTTATAGATTCCGATTCTTCACTCCAGGTTTACTGTATCCCATGGACCTTCTTATTGACGATGAAACAGAGAAATTACATCGGAATTTAATAGAAAAACCACAATGCCGACTTAAGTACAAGAAGACTGACTCTTCTTACTGTGTATGTTTTGAGCCACTCCTGTGACACTAGTTACAGATTCCGATGCTTCACTCCAGGTTTACTGTATCCCTTGGACCTTCTTATTGACGATGAAACACAGAAATTGCATCGGAATTAATTACAAAAGGCACAATGCCGACTTAAGTACAAGAATACTGGCTCCTCTTACTGACTATGTTTTGAACCATTCCTGTGACACTAGTTATAGATTCCGATGCTTCACTTCAGATTTACTGTATCCCTCTGACTTTCTTATTGACGATGAAACACAGAAATTGCGTCGGAATTAAATACAAATGGCACAATTCCGACTTAAGTACAAGAAGACTGACTCTTCTTACTGTCTATGTTTTGAACCATTCCTGTGACACTAGTTACAGATTCCGATGCTTCACTCCAGGTTTACTGTATCCCTTAGACCTTCCTATTGACGATGAGACACAGAAATCGCATCGGAATGAAATGCAAAAGGCACAATGCCGATTTAAGTACAAGAAGACTGACTCTTCTTACTGTCTATGTTTTGAACCATTCCTGTGACACTACTTATAGATTCCGATGCTTCACTACAGATTTACTGTATCCCTCTGACGTTCTTATTGACGATGAAACACAGAAATTGCGCCGGCATTAAATACAAAAGGCACAATGCCGACTTAAGTACAAGAAGACTGACACTTCTTACTGTCTATGTTTTGAACCATTCCTGTGACACTAGTTATGGAATCCGATTCTTCACTCCAGGTTTACTGTATCCCTTGCACCTTCTTATTGACGATGAAACAGAGATATTGCATCGGAATTAAATAGAAAAGGCACAATGCCGACTTAAGTATAAGAAGACTGACTCTTCTTACTGTCTATGTTTTGAACCATTCCTGTGACACTCGTTACAGGTTTCGATGCTTCACTCCAGTTTTGCTGTTCCCTCGGACCTTCTTATTGACGATGAAACTCAGAAACTGCATCGGAATTAAATACAAAAGGCACAATGCCGACTTAAGTACAAGAAGACTGCCTCTTCTTACTGACTATGCTTTGAACCATTCCTGTGACACTAGTTATAGATTCGGATGCTTCACTTCAGGTTTACTGTATCCCTTGGACCTTCTTATTGACGATGAAACACAGAAATTGCATCGGAATTAAATAGAAAAGGCACAATGCCGACTTAAGTACAAGAAGACTGACTCTTCTTACTGTCTATGTTTTGAACCATTCCTGTGACACTAGTTAAAGATTCCGAAGCTTTACTCCAGGTTTACTGTTTCCCTTGGACCTTCTTATTGACGATGAAACACAGAAATTGCATCGGAATTACATACAAAGGGCACAATGCCCACTTAAGTACAAGAAGACTGACTCTCCTTACGGACTATGTTTTGAACCATTCCTGTGACACTAGTTATAGATTCTGATGCTTCACTTCAGGTTTACAGTACCCCTTGGACCTTGTTATTAGCGATGAAGCACAGAAATTGCATAGGAATCAAATACAAAAGGTACAATGCCAACTTAAGTACAAGAAGACTGACTCATCTTACTGTCTATGTTTTGAACTATTCCTGTGGCACTAGTTATAGATTCCGATGCTTCCCTGCAGGTTTACTGTATCCCTTGGCCCTTCTTTTTGACGATGAAACACAGAAATTGAATCGGAATTAAATAGAAAAAGCACAATGCCGACTTAAGTACAAAATGACTGACGCTTCTTACTGACTATGTTTTGAACCATTCCTGTGACACTAGTTATAGATTCCGAGCTTCACTTCAGGTTTACTGTATCCCTTAGACCTTCCTATTGACGATGAGACACAGAAATCGCATCGGAAAGAAATACAAAAGGCACAATGCCGATTTAAGTACAAGAAGACTGACTCTTCTTACTGTCTATGTTTTGAACCATTCCTGTGACACTAGTTATAGATTCCGATGTTTCACTTCAGATTTACTGTATCCCTCTGACGTTCTTATTGACGATGAAACACAGAAGTTGCGTCGGAATTAAATACAAAAGGCACAATGCCGACTTAAGTACAAGCAGACTGACTCTTCTTACTGTCTATGCTTTGAACCATTCCTGTGACACTAGTTACAGATACCGATGCTTCACTCCAGGTTTACAGTTTCCCTTGGGCCTTCTTATTGACGATCAAACACAGAAATTGCATCGGAATTAAATATAAGAGGCACAATGCCGACTTAAGTACAAGAAGACTGGCTCATCTTACTGACTGTACTTTGAACCGTTCCTGTGACACTAGTTATAGACTCCGATGCTTCACTTTAGGTTTACTGTATCCCTCTGCCCTGCTTATTGACGATGAAACAAAGAAATTGCATCGGAATTAAATACAAAAGGCACAATGCCGAATTATGTACAAGAAGACTGACTCTTCCTACTGTCTATGTTTTGAACCATTCCTGTGACACTAGTTATAGATTCCGATTCTTCACTACAGGTTTACTGTATCCCATGGACCTTATTATTGACGATGAAACAGAGAAATTGCATCGGAATTAAATAGAAAAGGCACAATGCCGACTTAAGTACAAGAAGACTGACTCTTCTTACTGTCTATGTTTTGAACCACTCCTGTGACACTAGTTACAGATTCCGATGCTTCACTCCAGGTTTACTGTATCCCTTGGACCTTCTTATTGACGATGAAACACAGAAATTGCATCGGAATTAAATACAAAAGGCACAATGCCGACTTAAGTACAAGAATACTGGCTCCTCTTACTGACTATGTTTTGAACCATTCCTGTGACGCTAGTTATAGATTCCGATGCTTCACTTCAGATTTACTGTATCCCTCTGACGTTCTTATTGACGATGAAACACAGAAATTGCGTCGGAATTAAATACAAAAGGCACATTGCCGACTTAAGTACAAGAAGACTGACTCTTCTTTCTGTCTATGTTTTGAACCATTCCTGTGACACTAGTTACAGATTCCGATGCTTCACTCCAGGTTTACTGTATCCCTTAGACCTTCCTATTGACGATGAGACACAGAAATCGCATCGGAATGAAATACAAAAGGCACAATGCCGATTTAAGTACAAGAAGACTGACTCTTCTTACTGTCTATGTTTTGAACCATTCCTGTGACACTAGTTATAGATTCCGATGCTTCACTACAGATTTACTGTATCCCTCTGACGTTCTTATTGACGATGAAACACAGAAATTGCGCCGGAATTAAATACAAAAGGCACAATGCCGACTTAAGTACAAGAAGACTGACTCTTCTTACTGTCTATGTTTTGAACCATTCCTGTGACACTAGTTAAAGATTCCGAAGCTTCACTCCAGGTTTACTGTTTCCCTTGGACCTTCTTATTGACGATGAAACACAGAAATTGCATCGGAATTAAATACAAAAGGCACAATGCCGACTTAAGTACAAGAAGACTGGCTCTTCTTACTGACTGTGCTTTGAACCGTTCCTGTGACACTAGTTATAGATTTCGATGCTTCACTTTAGGTTCACTGTATCCCTTGGACCTTATTATTGACGATGAAACACAGAAATTGCATCGGAATTAAATAGAAAAGGCACAATGCCGACTTAAGTACAAGAAGACTGATTCTTCTTACTGTCTATGTTTTGAACCATTCCTGTGACACTAGTTATAGATTCCGGTGCTTCACTTCAGGTTTACTGTATCCCTCTGCTCTTCTTATTGACGATGAAACACAGAAATTGCATCTGAATTAAATACAAAAAGCACAATGCCTCTTAAGTACAAGAAGACTGACTCTTCTTACTGTCTATGTTTTGAAAAATTCCTGTGACACTAGTTACAGATTTCGATGCTTCACTCCAGGTTTACTGTATCCCTTGTACCTTCTTATTGACGATGAAACACAGAAATTGCATCGGAATTAAATACAAAAGGCACAATGCCGACTTAAGTACAAGAATACTGGCTCCTCTTACTGACTATGCTTTGAACTATTCCTTTGACACTAGTTATAGATTCCGATGCTTCACTTCAGGTTCACTGTATCCCTTGGACCTTCCTATTGACGATGAAACACATAAATTGCATCGGAATTAAATAGAAAAGGCACAATGCCGACTTAAGTACAAGAAGACTGATTCTTCCTACTGTCTATGCTTTAAACCATTCCTGTGACACTAGTTACAGATTCCGATGCTTCACTCCAGGTTTACTGTATCCCTTAGACCTTCCTATTGACGATGAGACACAGAAATCGCGTCGGAATGAAATACAAAAGGCACAATGCCGATTTAAGTACAAGAAGACTGACTCTGCTTTCTGTATATGTTTGAACTATTTCTGTGATACTAGTTATAGATTTCCATGCTTCACTACAGATTTACTGTATCCCTCTGACGTTCTTATTGACGATGAAACACAGAAATTGCATCGGAATTAAATACAAAAGGCTCAATGCCCACTTAAGTACAAGAAGACTGACTCTTCTTACGGACTATGTTTTGAACCATTCCTGTGACACTAGTTATAGATTCTGATGCTTCACTTCAGGTTTACTGTATCCCTTGGACCTTCTTAATAGCGATGAAACACAGAAATTGCTTAGGAATCAAATACAAAAGGCACAATGCCGACTTAAGTACAAGAAGACTGACTCGTCTTACTGTCTATGTTTTGAACCATTCCTGTGACACTAGTTTTAGATTCCGATGCTTCCCTGCAGGTTTCCTGTATCCCTTAGACCTTCCTATTGACGATGAGACACAGAAATCGCATCGGAATGAAATAGAAAAAGCACAATGCTGACTTATGTACAAGAAGACTGACTCTTCCTACTCTCTATGTTTTGAACCATTCCTGTGACACTAGTTTATTATTCTGATGCTTCACTTGAGGTTTACTGTATCCCTCGGACCTTCTTATGGACGATGAAAAACAGAAATTGCATCGGAATGAAATACAAAAGGCTCAATGCCGACTTAAGTACAAGAAGACTGACTCTTCCAACTCTCTATGTTTTGAACAATTCCTGTGACACAAGTTATAGATTCAGATGCTTCACTTCAGGTTTACTGTATCCCTCTGACTTTCTTATTGACGATGAAACACAGAAATAGCATCGGCATTAAATAGAAAATGCACAATACCGACCTAAGTACAAGAAGACAGACTCTGCCTACTGTCTATGTTTTGAACTATACCTGTGACACTAGTTATAGATTCCGAAGCTTCACTTCATGTTTACTGTATCCCTTGGACCTTCTTATTGACGATGAAACACACTAATTGCATCGGAATTAAATACAAGAGGCACAGTGGCGACTTAAGTACATGAAGACTGACTCATCTTACTGTCTATGTTTGAACCATTCCTGTGACACTAGTTATAGATTCTGATGCTTTACTTCAGGTTTACTGTTTCCCTTGGACCTTCATATTGACGATGAAACACAGAAATTGCATCGGAATTAGATACAAAAGGCACAATGCCGACTTAAGTACAAGAAGACTGTGACTCTCCTTACTGACTATGTTTTGAACCATTCCTGTGACACTAGTTATAGATTCCGATGCTTCACTTCACGTTTACTGTATCCCTCTGACCTTCTTATTGACGATATAACACAGTAATTACATCGGCATTAAATAAAAAGCACAATGCCCACTTAAGTACAAGAAGTCTGACTCTTCTTACTGTCTATGTTTTGAACCATTCCTGCGACACTAGTTATAGATTCCGATGCTTCGCTCTAGGTTTACTGTATCCCTTGGACCTTCCTATTGTCGATGAAACACAGAAATTGCATCGGAATTAAATAGAATAGGCACAATACCGACTTAAGTACAAGAAGACTGCCTCTTCCTACTGACTATGTGTTGAACCATTCCTGTGACACTAGTTATTGATTCCGATGGTTCACTTCAGGTTTACTGTATCCCTCTGACCTTCTTATTGACGATGAAACACAGAAATTGCATCGGAATTAAATACAAATGGCAGAATACCGACCTAAGTACATGTAGACTGACTATTCCTACTGTCTATGCTTTGAACAATTCCTGTGACACTAGTTATAGATTCCGATAGTTCAATTCAGGTTCACTGTATGCCTTGGACTTTCATATTGACGATGAACCACAGAAATTGCATCGGTATTAAATACAAAAGGCACAATGCCGACTTAAGTACAAGAAGAATGACTCTTGCAACTGTCTATGTTTTGAACCATTCCTGTGACACTAGTTATAGATTCCCATGCTTCACTTCAGATTTACTGTATCCCTCTGACGTTCGTATTGACGATGAAACACAGCAATTGCCTCGGAATTAAATTGAAAAGGCACAATGCCGACCTAAGTACAGGAAGACAGACTCTTCCTACTGTCTATGTTTTGAACCGTTCCTGTGACACTAGTTATAGATTCCGATGCTTCACTTCAGGTTTACTGTATCCCTTGGACCTTCTTATTGACGATGAAACACAGCAATTGCCTCGGAATTAAATAGAAAAGGCGCAATGTCGACTTAAGTTTAAGAAGACTGACTCTTCCTACTGTCTATGTTTTGAACCGTTCCTGTGACACTAGTTATAGATTCCGATGCTTCACTTCAGGTTTACTGTATCCCTTGGACCTTCTTATTGACGATGAAACACAGCAATTGCCTCGGAATTAAATAGAAAAGGCGCAATGTCGACTTAAGTTTAAGAAGACTGACTCTTCCTACTGTCTATGTTTTGAACCGTTCCTGTTACACTAGTTATACATTCCGATGCTTCATTTCAGGTTGACTGTACCCTCTGCCCTTCTTATTGACGATGAAACACAGAAATTGCAACGGAATTAAATACAAATGGCACAATGCCGACTTAAGTACAAGAAGACTGTCTCTTCTTCTGTCTATGTTTTGAACCATTCCTGTGACACCAGTTATAGATTTCGATGCTTCACTTCAAGTTTACTGTATCCCTTGGACCTTCTTATTGCCGATGAGAAACAGAAATTGCATCGGAATTAAATACAAAAGGCACAATGCCGACTTAAGAACAAGAAGTCTGACTCTTCTTTCTGACTACGTTTTGAACCATTCCGGTGACACTAGTTATAGATTGCGATGCTTCACATCAGGTTTATTGTATCCCTCTGTCCTTCTTATTGACGACGAAACACAGAAATTGCATCGGAATTAAATCCAAAAGGCACAAGGCCGAATTAAGTAAAAGAAGACTGACTCTTCTTACTGTCTATGATTTGAACCATTCCTGTGACACTAGTTATAGATTCCGATGCATCACTCCAAGTTTACTGTATCCCTCGGACATTCTTATTGACGATGAAATAAAGAAATTGCATCGGAATTAAATACAAAAGGCACAATGGCGACTAATGTACAAGAAGACTGACTCTTCCCACTGTCTATGTTTTGAACCATTCCTGTGACACTAGTAATAGATTCCGATTCTTCACTCCAGGTTTACTGTATCCCATGGACCTTCTTATTGACGATGAAACAGAGAAATTGCATCGGAATGAAATAGAAAAGGCACAATGCCGACTTAAGTACAAGAAGACTGACTCTTCTTACTGTCTATGTTGTGAACCATTCCTGTGACACTAGTTACAGATTTCGATGCTTCACTCCAGGTTTACTGTATCCCTTGGACCTTCTTATTGACGATGAAACACAGAAATTGCATCGGAATTAAATACAAAAGGCACAATGCCGACTTAAGTACAAGAATACTGGCTCCTCTTACTGACTGTGCTTTGAACTATTCCTGTGACACTAGTTATAGATTCCGATGGTTCACTTCAGGTTCACTGTATCCCTTGGACCTTCCTATTGACGATGAAACACATATATTGCATCGGAATTAAATAGAAAAGGCACAATGCCGACTTAAGTACAAGAAGACTGATTCTTCCTACTGTCTATGCTTTGAACCATTCCTGTGACACTAGTTACTGATTCCGATGCTTCACTCCAGGTTTACTGTATCCCTTAGACCTTCCTATTGACGATGAGACATAGAAATCGCGTCGGAATGAAATACAAAAGGCACAATGCCGATTTAAGTACAAGAAGACTGACTCTGCTTTCTGTATATGTTTGAACTATTTCTGTGATACTAGTTATAGAATTCCTTGCTTCACTACAGATTTACTGTATCCCTCTGACGTTCTTATTGACGATGAAACACAGAAATTGCTTAGGAATCAAATACAAAAGGCACAATGCCGACTTAAGTACAAGAAGACTGACTCGTCTTACTGTCTATGTTTTGAACCATTCCTGTGACACTAGTTTTAGATTCCGATGCTTCCCTGCAGGTTTACTATATCCCTTAGACCTTCCTATTGACGATGAGACACAGAAATCGCATCGGAATGAAATAGAAAAAGCACAATGCCGACTTATGTACAAGAAGACTGACTCTTCCTACTCTCTATGTTTTGAACCACTCCTGTGACACTAGTTTTTTATTCTGATGCTTCACTTGAGGTTTACTGTATCCCTCGGACCTTCTTATGGACGATGAAACACAGAAATTGCATCGGAATGAAATAGAAAAGGCACAATGCCGACTTAAGTACAAGAAGACTGACTCTTCCAACTCTCTATGTTTTGAACAATTCCTGTGACACAAGTTATAGATTCAGATGCTTCACTTCAGGTTTACTGTATCCCTCTGACTATCTTATTGACGATGAAACACAGAAATAGCATCGGAATTAAATAGAAAAGGCACAATACCGACCTAAGTACAAGAAGACAGACTCTTCCTACCGTCTATGTTTTGAACTATACCTGTGACACTAGTTATAGATTCCGCAGCTTCACTTCATGTTTACTGTATCCCTTGGACCTTCTTATTGACGATGAAACACACTAATTGCATCGGAATTAAATACAAGAGGCACAATGGCGACTTAAGTACATGAAGACTGACTCATCTTACTGTCTATGTTTGAACCATTCCTGTGACACTAGTTATAGATTCTGATGCTTCACTTCAGGTTTACTGTTTCCCTTGGACCTTCATATTGACGATGAAACACAGAAATAGCATCGGAATTAGATACAAAAGGCACAATGCCGACTTAAGTACAAGAAGACTGTGACTCTCCTTACTGACTATGTTTTGAACCATTCCTGTGACACTAGTTATAGATTCCGATGCTTCACTTCACGTTTACTGTATCCCTCTGACCTTCTTATTGACGATAAAACACAGTAATTACATCGGAATTAAATAAAAAAGCACAATGCCCACTTAAGTACAAGAAGTCTGACTCTTCTTACTGTCTATGTTTTGAACCATTCCTGCGACACTAGTTATAGATTCCGATGCTTCGCTCTAGGTTTACTGTATCCCTTGGACCTTCCTATTGACGATGAAACACAGAAATTGCATCGGAATTAAATAAAACAGCACAATGCCTACTTAAGTACAAAAAGACTGACGCTTCTTACTGACTATGTTTTGAACCATTCCTGTGACACTAGTTATAGATTCCGATTCTTCACTTCAGGTTTACTGTATCCCTTAGACCTTCCTATTGACGATGAGACACAGAAATCGCATCGGAATGAAATAGAAAAAGCACAATGCCGACTGAAGTACAAGAAGACTGACTCTTCTTACCGACTATGCTTTGAACCATTCCTGTGACACTAGTTGTAGATTCCGATGCTTCCCTGCAGGTTTACTGCATACCTTGGACCTTCCTATTGACGATGAGACACAGAAATCGCATCGGAATTAAATAGAAAAAGCACAATGCCGACTGAAGTACAAGAAGACTGACTCTTCCTACTCTCTATGTCTTGAACCATTCCTGTGACACTAGTTTTTTTTCCGATGCATTACTTGACGTTTACTGTATCCCTCGGACCTTCTTATGGACGATGAAACACAGAAATTGCATCGGAATGAAATACAAAAGCCACAATTCCGACTTAAGTACAAGAAGACTGAACCTTCCAACTCTCTATGCTTTGAACTATTCCTTTGACACTAGATATGGATTCCGATGCTTCACTTCAGGTTTACTGTATCCCTCTGACCTTCTTATTGACGATGAAACACAGAAATTGCATCGGAATTAAATAGAATAGGCACAATACTGACTTAAGTACAAGAAGACTGCCTCTTCCTACTGAGTATGTGTTGAACCATTCCTGTGACACTAGTTATTGATTCCGATGCTTCACTTCAGGTTTACTGTATCCCTCTGACCTTCTTATTGACGATGAAACACAGAAATTGCATCGGAATTAAATACAAATGGCACAATACCGACCTAAGTACATGTAGACTGACTATTCCTACTGTCTATGCTTTGAACAATTCCTGTGACACTAGTTATAGATTCCGATAGTTCAATTCGGGTTTACTGTATGCCTTGGACTTTCATATTGACGATGAACCACAGAAATTGCATCGGTATTAAATACAAAAGGCACAATGCCTACTTAAGTACAAGAGGAATGACTCTTGCAACTGTCTATGTTTTGAACCATTCGTGTGACACTAGTTATAGATTCCGATGCTTCAGTTTAGGTTTACTGTATCCCTCTGACCTTCTTATTGGCGATGAAACACAGAAATTGCATCGGAATTAAATAAAAAAGGCACAATGCCGACTTAACTACAGGAAGACTGACTCTTTGTAGTGACTATGTTTTTGAACCATTCCTGTTACACTAGTTACAGATTCCCATGCTTCACTTCAGATTTATTGTATCCCTCTGACGTTCGTATTGACGATGAAACACAGAAATTGCGTCGGAAATAAATACAAAAGGCACAATGCCGATTTAAGTTTAAGAAGACTGACTCTTCTTACTGTCTATGTTTTCAACCATTCCTGTGACACTAGTTATAGATTCCGATGCTTCACTTCAGGTTTACTGTATCCCTTGGACCTTCTTATTGACGATGAAACACAGCAATTGCCTCGGAATTAAATTGAAAAGGCACAATGCCGACCGAAGTACAGGAAGACAGACTCTTCCTATGCGGTGTAACGACGTATTAGTTTTCGTTTGATATATGACCATGTGCAGACTTCGTCACCTACGTCAGTTACAACCCACTTGAAAAATGATTCATATTCTTTTTAAATTGTCATAGAATGGTTCTTGAACGAAACTGTAAAACATCAGTTGAGTCGTGTGCAGAGAATTACATCACTTGGGCCAATTGGTTTTTGTAACTTTTCCGAATTTAAATTTCGTTTGTTTCTCCTCAGAAAATTATATCGACACACGTTATCTTGATCTAATCGATATCAGAATCACACATTAAATAAACTTTTTAGACTCAAAGTTTCGGCCAACGCTGTCTGAATCAATAATCTTGTCAAATATATTATTAATCCGTTCACATAACTCTTCATAAATAAATCTTCAAGACACGTGTTTCAACTTTAGTAGCATACACTATTTTATTAGCTTCCTACACATACAGATGTGAACTTGAGCGTTGACAGACAGTGACTAACATTTCAATAAGACTAAGATCTATTTGATGTCATTGTTGTACAAAAAGAGTATAAAAATTCATTTTTAATTTTTTAGAAACACGACGCAACAACTCGGTTCCAGGATCTTCTGTTGCTCCTTGGCTGTCGACCCGCGACGTATAGCGGCCAGCAATTTCCTCTCTGGTCGCGGCAACGAAGATGCTGTCCCCGTTCGTTGCGCCGATCTCTCCGTACATGAAACACATAAAAAAAAATACAAAACTTTTAGATAATTCACATCTATTATAAATAATAAGAAATCACATAAACAAAACTAAATTAAACTTATAGTCACCTGCAAACTGGGCTGACTTTGGTGGATGGGTGACGCTGAATTTCGTCCCACTACATACCCCACCCCCAAGCTCAGTTTGTCAGGTTTTAACCGAAATTAAAACTTTTCAATATACAATATTTAACTGTTAATACATTTTTCTCACATTTTACGTAACCTAGAGCCCTTGCTCTTAGATAGCTTTAATCCTTTTAATACGATATTGTTGTGACTATTTGTCATTTACTCTTAATTGTGCTATTATGGTAATTCGTAGCCGAATATAGGGAGATTGCTCCTCTTCAGTTAATAGTTGCTAATAAATACTAATTTAGTACGTTCTTTAACGTTGTACATTAGGACAGAGCATTCAAATTGTGATAGATTAGTTATAGTTTCATTTATTTACTAGAGTTATTCTTTCCAAGAATGTATATTACCAATACGTTTCTCACAATAACTAATAGTACTATTTACTTTACGTCATTCTTTTCCCTAATGCCTTATTTATGCCTGAGGTCAAGAAGAAATCAAGCAAAACTTTCTTTAGAATCTCGGCACGGCTTTCTTTACCTTCGGACACCTTGTTGGGTAATGGCAATTTATTTAGGAGAAACAAGCAAGAGAGCCCCGTTTGGTGTGTTCTATATTAACACTATTACAAACCTCTATTAAAGGCACTCTGCTATGTTCTCGTGAGCCATATAGCTCTGGACGCCCATGGTCCCTAAAACTATTAACCATCCCCTTTGGTTCCTACTATCCGAGTAAATTTAAAATACGCAAAATTCCTTTAGACCTAAGAGCAAAATTTCCTCCATATAAATCCCCCTTTTGGTTATCTTTCTCTTTTTGAAGTACCAGTAGATTATTGTAGAACACATGTTTAAGCTTTCTGTCATTTATTTAAAATAACACGTAACTATCACGAAAAACTTCACATGAATAAACTATGAACGCTCTTCCGTATGTAACATATACTAAATATTAACTTATTTAGAAATGAAGGGTTTCATTTGATCAAAACTATATAATCCTTTAATTACACCTGATGAAGGTTCCATAAGAAGTAATGCTTTGGGATGTACAATCTTATGTACAACATATGGACCTTCAAAGATAAAGAAGAATTTTCTACATTCCTTATCGATCTTAGAACTTTTAGGATGAGATCGTACTAACACAAGATCTCCTACCTGAAATGAGGGTTCTACAACCTGTTGATTATAACTTTTAATTCTCCGTTCGGCTTTTTTTACAATCTGTTCGCAAACTTTTTCGTCTGGAATGCATTGTTGTATCTCATTTACTGGTGGCCAAGGTAAAGCAGCTAGTAAAGGCTCACCTATAATTCGTTTGCCTAAAATTTCTATAGGTGATAATCCCGTCGTTAGGTGAGGCAATTCATTTAATATCTTTTCGAATTCAGGCATTAGTTTGGCCCACCGAGTATGTTTATGCGCACAATAAGTTCTACATAATCGTCCTAATTCTTTCATGACTCTTTCTACTAAATTACTTTGAGGGTGATATTTCGAAATTAAGATATGTTTGATTCCATATTGTCTTATCATATCTTGAAATCTTTGACTAATAAAGGCACTACCGTTGTCAGACATAAGCCGTTTAGGAATGCCCCAGTTAACAAAGTAATTTCGGGTGAGGCAGCGTATAACGCTTGCTGTATTCGCTCGTTTCAAAGTATATAGTTTCACATGTTTGGACCAACATTCCATTACAACAAACACATATGTTAATCCTCCTGAACTCCGAGGCAGAGGGCCGAAAAAATCTAATGACAGTAGATCCCACAAACCTCGAGGAATTACAGCATATAATTTATAACGCTTGGATTTGTTATTAACTTTAACCTTTTGACAGGTTTCACAAGCCCTAATAATACTTCTCACAATACGTGACATATTTTTGAAATAATAATACTTCATTAGATGTTTAATACATTTATGAATTCCAAAATGCCCGTAACCTTCATGAATATAAGTAATTAACTCGTCCACAACAGTTTTCGGAATGCAGATTGTCCATCTCTGGTGTTCCCTCTGTGCTTTCCAATACAACAAGTCGTTAAAATATAACCACACACCCCGGGTGTTAACTGTTTCGTCCCCATTATTAAGGTTTTGTATAAGGTCCCTATATTGATCGTCATTTCTTTGATTGCATCTAACAGCAGTTACTATCCGTTTAACCTTACGTTCGTTCTCCTTAGTTAAAAGGAAATAAACATGGTAATTTGTTCCTGGTTCTTCTGCAATATTAATATTCTCCATCCCTACGGGAAGCCTCGACAAAGCATCTGAAACTACATTCTGAGATCCTTTTATATACCTAATTTCGTACTGAAATTCTTGCAAGCATAATACCCAACGTAATAGCCTACGGTGAAGTAACCGGCAATTGTTCAAAAAGATTAAAGCCTGATGATCAGTATATACAATTGTTTTTCTTCCCATTAATAATCCTCTAAATCGTTGAAAACCCCATACCACTGCGAGAGCTTCCTTCTCGGATACAAAATAATTTCTTTCATGTTTATTTAAAGTTCGACTAGCGAATCCAATAGGCCGATATAATCCCTCTTCATTGGTCAGATCACCTTGGAATATTACACAAGACACACCATAATCAGAGGCATCCGTACACATACAAAAGTCCTGATTGAAATCTGGGTGGTATAACATTTTGGCTTTGGTTAACGCTCCTTTTATCTTATTAAAAACTTCCTCTTCCTCTTGTCTCCAGAGCCATACTGACTTCTCTTTCAATAAATCTAGTAATTTAGGATTAACAATATCCTGCCCTGGAAGAAATCTTCTCAAGAATCCTACCATTCCTAAGAATGATTTCAATTGTTTCCGATTTCTAGGACTCGGGCATCGAGCAATAGCTTCAATACGTGCTGGGTCTGGCCTAATACCTTTACTGTCCACTATATGCCCCAAAAATCTCACTTCCTCCTTTCCGAAGTAAGACTTAGATAATTTTAAAGTAATTCCTCTGTCAATTAAACGGTTAAACAATTCCCGTAATATCGTTACGTGTTCTTCCCACGTTTTAGTAGCTACCAAAATATCATCTACATATAAAATAATCTTTTGTAACAATTGCTGACCCAAAGCAGAATCTAATGCCCTAATGAAAGTTGACACTGATATATTAAGTCCAAAAGGTAAAACTTGGAACTGATATGATCTGCCTTCAAAAAGAAAAGCCGTATATTGCCGTGAATCCGGGTGTAATGTTACTTGATGGTAGCCGGCGGTTAAATCCTTTGTACTCATATAACGAGAACCAGCGATCTTAAGAAGTACGTCCTCCATAGGAATAGGTCTGTCTCTTTCCATCTCTATAATTTTATTTAATTCCCGGGCATCCAGAACTAGTCGTACCCCACCAGTGGCTTTCTTAACTACCCACAACGGACTGTTAAAAGCGCTACATGATCGTTCGATAATGTTTTGTTCTAGCATCTTACTTATTTCTCTACTAGCCGCTTCTTTGAATTGTACTGGAATAGGATAAGGTTTCTTAAAGAATGGTTTCTTATCTTTAATCTTAAGTTTACAAACGTAATCTTTAATTCTCCCCGGTTCATCTGAGAAGACGGCTCTAAATTCTAACATCAAAGATTCCAACTCTTCCTTTTCTTGCTCGGATAGACAATTCGTAGATAAACATTTTTCTTTCACTTCGGTTTCGATACTATTACTAGCCTGACATTGGTATACTGCATACCCAAGATCACTAAAATCTGTTAATAGATTCATGGTCGGTGCGTACTTAATCTGTAAGGACTCGTAGCAATTAATTGTTTAGCAATTTCAAAAGTTACATAAACTTCCTCAGTAATATTTTGACTTCTTTTACCAGTAACTCCTATAATTTTCACCCCAGTTACAGGTAAAGTCGGGAAATTCCAATATTTTCTTTTAAGCTGAAATAATTCTTTGGATAAAATACTTACTTCGCTACCCGAATCAACTATAATATTTACTTCGGTATCTTTAATATAACCTTTAATAACGGGTTTATAAGTTACATTCTCCCTTATCTGATTGTCTTCCTGAAGTAAATCTTGTTGCCAGTCACCGTCCTTTTGGCAGCTTAATGATAAATTGCAATTGGGTCTTGTATAATCTTGACCAATAGTTCCCTTTAGTTGACCCGTACTAAAGGACTTTACTAGTTTTCCGAACGTTCTATGATGACGTCACCTACCACTTGACCTTCATTAATTACTTGAGGATGATTTATCTCATGATCGTTATTGTGTAATTTCCGCACTTTAGAGTTATTACCACGATTTTGTTGGCTCTCTTTATCTTTAGATTGACGTTTTATATAACAGAACCGGCTATGATTGTTGTTATTAGCTTTTCGTGGTTCTGAATTATTATTATTGTTTCGAGGATTGTCATTTCTACCAAATCTAAACTTCTCGTCTTCCCTTTCTCTATTAAGTATATCTAACTGCTCTAAATATCCTAACAATTCGCACGGCTGTGACCATTCTCTTTCTATCATTCTTTCCTTTACGTAATACGGTAACCTACTAATTAGGACTCGTATTAAATGACTTTCAATAATTGGTTCTTCAATTAATTTAGCACGGTTTAAATGCCATTCAAAATAATTCCTATAACCTCCCCACCGTTTAGAATATGGAGGAGGGTCTAACAACTCTAAAGTTAAGTGTTGTTGTTTTCCTCTCGACCAATAATTTTGTTTAAACTGCTTAACAAAATCATCCCAATCCCTGAATTCAGTTCTATGCAGTACTGCCCATTCCGCAGCTTCTGCTTCTAAATGTCCTATTACAAATTGAATGCGTTTTTCATTACTCCATTTAGGAGATAATGATGTTTCAAAAGCTTTTATAAAGATTATAGGGTGCAGTTCGCCTCCTGGTTTGAATACAGGAAATCGACTTGCTACATTTGAATTTGTCGTTATGTCATCCAGACATTCTGCGAGAGAAATAGTCGGATTTTGTTTAGATTGCAGAGACGGAGTTGCATCGGATTGGCTTGCCGTGATTGCCTTATTCATATTGTTGTCGTCCGTGCTAGCAAATTCGATGCGACTGTTGTCTCTGATTATGTTATTACCTCTGCTACCTGAAATGTTCTCGTTATTATCTAATTCCGATAACCGTTTAGTAATTTCCTGTATCCGCATTTCTGTATTGGATACGCGATTAGCTAATATCGATTCTTCACTGTGTTCACGATGTGAACGCTCTGTACCTTCGTCAATATTATTATCTTTGGCAGTCTCAAGATTACTGCATATTTCAGTAATTAAAAATTTCATGTTTTCGATTTCGATATGGTCCTTTTCTACTTGATGAGTTAATGTTTCTAATTCTACATTATCTATTGAAGAAATCTCTACAGGTTTGGTAGAGACCTCTTTAATAGATTTCAATAATTCTCTGCGAACAGTTTCTGTTTGCATAGAAAATTCATCTCGTAACATATCGTTATTTTTCTGTATTTCATTTACAACTAAGATATTGACACTATCTAGTCTCTCGGTTAAGTCAGTGATATCGTTTCGCATGCGAGCTTTTTCCTCGCGCGATTCCTGGATATGTTCTTCTAACCTTTTACAATTATCGGCAATCTTATTACTAAGTCCTACTAATTTTTCCTGCATTTCAACTTTAGAAGACTCTATTTTATCACTTAATTCTCGACTGGTTTCATTAAGATATTCCTGTAACCTGTCTGTAGATTTTGTTAGCTCCCCTTTAAGTCTAGCAGTAGATTCCTCGTTAGACTGTTTTAACTCCTGTTTTAGTTCCTCTTTCAATCTAGCAGTAGATTCCTCGTTAGACTGTTTTAATCTAGCCATAGATTCTTCGTTAGACTGTTTTAATCTAGCAGTAAATTCTTCGTTAGACTGTTTTAATAGCTGTTTTAGTTCCTCTTTCAATCTAGCAGTAGATTCCTCGTTAGATTGTCTTAATTCCTCTTTTAATCTAGCAGTAGATTCTTCGTTAGATCGTTTCAATTTAGCGATCGCCCTAAAAAGGGATCTCATGCTCCTATCGGACATAGATTGCTCTTCGTCTGACATTTCACTTCCCGACATTATTGTAAAATATTAACTATTTACACACGCAGACTTGGAATCAACAATCCTATAAAAGCACACTTCCTATATACAACACTCCACTTCCAACTTGAAACAAACTCACCGGACACTAATATTGTAATTTGTAGTTCTCGATGATCAGTGTGCTGCTATGGGCTGCAGATGTAACAGCCGTCGATGCAGCCGCTGAGATGCTGCGACCCCGCTTCCGCAACCGGCAGGACGCTGAGTCGAACACCGGAAACGTCGCTGGCTGCAACCACGCCCGGCACCGCCGTAGACAGGCGAAGCCCTCAGCAACACCTCTAATACCAGCCGGAGGAACACCCCGCAGCTGACGTACTGGGCCTATTAGTTTAGTGAGAAAAAAGGTTGTCGGGTTTTGCAGCGTTCAGCTGCTGCCCAACAGACGCGCCTTCTCGTGGAACAACTGCGTGACCGTACTGCTTGGCTGCACTCCGTCAGATGCCCACACCCACGAAGTCGCCGCTGGCTGGTGAAGGCTCCACGAAAACTCGCGTTGACTTCCGAAGGACTCTTGATGTTTTGTTTCGTACCTGTGTGCCTTAGTTGCACACAAGTCCTGTTTCTAAGGTCGCCACGGTGCGGTGTAACGACGTATTAGTTTTCGTTTGATATATGACCATGTGCAGACTTCGTCACCTACGTCAGTTACAACCCACTTCAAAAATGATTCATATTCTTTTTAAATTGTCATAGAATGGTTCTTGAACGAAACTGTAAAACATCAGTTGAGTCGTGTGCAGAGAATTACATCACTTGGGCCAATTGGTTTTTGTAACTTTTCCGAATTTAAATTTCGTTTGTTTCTCCTCAGAAAATTATATCGACACACGTTATCTTGATCTAATCGATATCAGAATCACACATTAAATAAACTTTTTAGACTCAAAGTTTCGGCCAACGCTGTCTGAATCAATAATCTTGTCAAATATATTATTAATCCGTTCACATAACTCTTCATAAATAAATCTTCAAGACACGTGTTTCAACTTTAGTAGCATACACTATTTTATTAGCTTCCTACACATACAGATGTGAACTTGAGCGTTGACAGACAGTGACTAACATTTCAATAAGACTAAGATCTATTTGATGTCATTGTTGTACAAAAAGAGTATAAAAATTCATTTTTAATTTTTTAGAAACACGACGCAACAACTCGGTTCCAGGATCTTCTGTTGCTCCTTGGCTGTCGACCCGCGACGTATAGCGGCCAGCAATTTCCTCTCTGGTCGCGGCAACGAAGATGCTGTCCCCGTTCGTTGCGCCGATCTCTCCGTACATGAAACACATACAAAAAATACAAAACTTTTAGATAATTCACATCTATTATAAATAATAAGAAATCACATAAACAAAACTAAATTAAACTTATAGTCACCTGCAAACTGGGCTGACTTTGGTGGATGGGTGACGCTTAATTTCGTCCCACTACACCTACTGTCTATGTTTTGAACCGTTCCTGTGACACTAGTTATAGATTCCGATGCTTCACTTCAGGTTTACTGTATCCCTTGGACCTTCTTATTGACGATGAAACACAGCAATTACCTCGGAATTAAATAGAAAAGGCGCAATGTCGACTTAAGTTTAAGAAGACTGACTCTTCCTACTGTCTATGTTTTGAACCGTTCCTGTTACACTAGTTATACATTCCGATGCTTCATTTCAGGTTGACTGTACCCTCTGCCCTTCTTATTGACGATGAAACACAGAAATTGCAACGGAATTAAATACAAATGGCACAATGCCGACTTAAGTACAAGAAGACTGTCTCTTCTTCTGTCTATGTTTTGAACCATTCCTGTGACACCAGTTATAGATTTCGATGCTTCACTTCAAGTTTACTGTATCCCTTGGACCTTCTTATTGCCGATGAGAAACAGAAATTGCATCGGAATTAAATACAAAAGGCACAATGCCGACTTAAGAACAAGAAGACTGACTCTTCTTTCTGACTACGTTTTGAACCATTCCGGTGACACTAGTTATAGATTGCGATGCTTCACTTCAGGTTTATTGTATCCCTCTGTCCTTCTTATTGACGACGAAACACAGAAATTGCATCGGAATTAAATCCAAAAGGCACAAGGCCGAATTAAGTAAAAGAAGACTGACTCTCCTTACTGTCTATGATTTGAACCATTCCTGTGACACTAGTTATAGATTCCGATGCATCACTCCAGGTTTACTGTATCCCTCGGACATTCTTATTGACGATGAAACAGAGAAATTGCATCGGAATTAAATACAAAAGGCACAATGCCGACTTATGTACAAGAAGACTGACTCTTCCTACTGTCTATGTTTTGAACCATTCCTGTGACACTAGTAATAGATTCCGATTCTTCACTCCAGGTTTACTGTATCCCATGGACCTTCTTATTGACGATGAAACAGAGAAATTGCATCGGAATGAAATAGAATAGGCACAATGCCGACTTAAGTACAAGAAGACTGACTCTTCTTACTGTCTATGTTTTGAACCATTCCTGTGACACTAGTTACAGATTTCGATGCTTCACTCCAGGTTTACTGTATCCCTTGGACCTTCTTATTGACGATGAAACACAGAAATTGCGTCGGAATTAAACACAAAAGGCACAATGCCGACTTAAGTACAAGAATACTGGCTCCTCTTACTGACTGTGCTTTGAACTATTCCTGTGACACTAGTTATAGATTGCGATGCTTCACTTCAGGTTCACTGTATCCCTTGGACCGTCCTATTGACGATGAAACACATAAATTGCATCGGAATTAAATAGAAAAGGCACAATGCCGACTTAAGTACAAGAAGACTGATTCTTCCTACTGTCTATGCTTTGAACCATTCCTGTGACACTAGTTATAGATTCCGATGCTTCACTTCAGGTTTACTGTATCCCTCTGCCCTTCTAATTGACGATGAAACACAGAAATGGCATCGGAATTAAATACAAAAAGCACAATGCCGACTTAAGTACAAGAAGACTGACTCTGCTTTCTGTATATGTTTTGAACCATTTCTGTGATACTAGTTATAGATTTCCATGCTTCACTTCAGGTTTATTGTATCCCTTGGACATTCTTATTGACGATGAAACACAGAAATTGCATCGGAATTAAATACAAAAGGCTCAATGCCCACTTAAGTACAAGAAGACTGACTCTTCTTACGGACTATGCTTTGAACCATTCCTGTGACACTAGTTATAGATTCTGATGCTTCACTTCAGGTTTACTGTATCCCTTGGACCTTCTTAATAGCGATGAAACACAGAAATTGCTTAGGAATTAAATACAAAAGGCACAATGCCGACTTAAGTACAAGAAGACTGACTCGTCTTACTGTCTATGTTTTGAACCATTCCTGTGACACTAGTTTTAGATTCCGATGCTTCCCTGCAGGTTTACTGTATCCCTTAGACCTTCCTATTGACGATGAGACACAGAAATCGCATCGGAATGAAATAGAAAAAGCACAATGCCGACTTATGTACAAGAAGACTGACTCTTCCTACTCTCTATGTTTTGAACCATTCCTGTGACACTAGTTTTTTATTCTGATGCTTCACTTGAGGTTTACTGTATCCCTCGGACCTTCGTATGGACGATGAAACACAGAAATTGCATCGGAATGAAATACAAAAGGCACAATGCCGACTTAAGTACAAGAAGACTGACTCTTCCAACTCTCTATGTTTTGAACAATTCCTGTGACACAAGTTATAGATTCAGATGCTTCACTTCAGGTTTACTGTATCCCTCTGACTTTCTTATTGACGATGAAACACAGAAATAGCATCGGAATTAAATAGAAAAGGCACAATACCGACCTAAGTACAAGAAGACAGACTCTTCCTACTGTCTGTTTTGAACTATACCTGTGACACTAGTTATAGATTCCGAAGCTTCACTTCATGTTTACTGTATCCCTTGGACCTTCTTATTGACGATGAAACACACTAATTGCATCGGAATTAAATACAAGAGGCACAATGGCGACTTAAGTACATGAAGACTGACTCATCTTACTGTCTATATTTGAACCATTCCTGTGACACTAGTTATAGATTCTGATGCTTCACTTCAGGTTTACTGTTTCCCTTGGACCTTCATATTGACGATGAAACACAGAAATTGCTTCGGAATTAGATACAAAAGGCACAATGCGGACTTAAGTACAAGAAGACTGTGACTCTCCTTACTGACTATGTTTTGAACCATTCCTGTGACACTAGTTATAGATTCCGATGCTTCACTTCACGTTTACTGTATCCCTTGGACATTCTTATTGACGATGAAACACAGAAATTGCATCGGAATTAAATACAAAGGGCTCAATGCCCACTTAAGTACAAGAAGACTGACTCTTCTTACGGACTATGTTTTGAACCATTCCTGTGACACTAGTTATAGATTCTGTTGCTTCACTTCATATTTACTGTATCCCTTGGACCTTCTTATTGACGATAAAACACAGTAATTACATCGGAATTAAATAAAAAAGCACAATGCCCACTTAAGTACAAGAAGTCTGACTCTTCTTACTGTCTATGTTTTGAACCATTCCTGCGACACTAGTTATAGATTCCGATGCTTCGCTCTAGGTTTACTGTATCCCTTGGACCTTCCTATTGACGATGAAACACAGAAATTGCATCGGAATTAAATAAAAAAGCACAATGCCTACTTAAGTACAAAAAGACTGACGCTTCTTACTGACTATGTTTTGAACCATTCCTGTGACACTAGTTATAGATTCCGATTCTTCACTTCAGGTTTACTGTATCCCTTAGACCTTCCTGTTGACGATGAGACACAGAAATCGCATCGGAATGAAATAGAAAAAGCACAATGCCGACTGAAGTACAAGAAGACTGACTCTTCTTACTGACTATGCTTTGAACCATTCCTGTGACACTAGTTGTAGATTCCGATGCTTCACTGCAGGTTTACTGCATCCCTTGGACCTTCCTATTGACGATGAGACACAGAAATCGCATCGGAATTAAATAGAGAAAGCACAATGCCGACTGAAGTACAAGAAGACTGACTCTTCCTACTCTCTATGTCTTGAACCATTCCTGTGACACTAGTTTTTTTTCCGATGCTTCACTTGATGTTTACTGTATCCCTCGGACCTTCTTATGGACGATGAAACACAGAAATTGCATCGGAATGAAATACAAAAGCCACAATTCCGACTTAAGTACAAGAAGACTGAACCTTCCAACTCTCTATGTTTTGAACCATTCCTTTGACACTAGATATGGATTCCGATGCTTCACTTCAGGTTTACTGTATCACTCTGACCTTCTTATTGACGATGAAACACAGAAATTGCATCGGAATTAAATAGAAAAGGCACAATACCGACTTAAGTACAAGAAGACTGCCTCTTCCTACTGACTATGTGTTGAACCATTCCTGTGACACTAGTTATAGATTCCGATGATTCACTTCAGGTTTACTGTATCCCTCTGACCTTCTTATTGACGATGAAACACAGAAATTGCATCGGAATTAAATACAAATGGCACAATACCGACCTAAGTACATGTAGACTGACTTTTCCTACGGTCTATGCTTTGAACCATTCCTGTGACACTAGTTATAGATTCCGATGTTTCAATTCAGGTTTACTGTATGCCTTGGACTTTCTTATTGACGATGAACCACAGAAATTGCATCGGTATTAAATACAAAAGGCACAATGCCGACTTAAGTACAAGAAGAATGACTCTTGCAACTGTCTATGTTTTGAACCGTTCCTGTGACACTAGTTATAGATTCCGATGCTTCACTTCAGGTTTACTGTATCCCTTGGACCTTCTTATTGACGATGAAACACAGCAATTACCTCGGAATTAAATAGAAAAGGCGCAATGTCGACTTAAGTTTAAGAAGACTGACTCTTCCTACTGTCTATGTTTTGAACCGTTCCTGTTACACTAGTTATACATTCCGATGCTTCATTTCAGGTTGACTGTACCCTCTGCCCTTCTTATTGACGATGAAACACAGAAATTGCAACGGAATTAAATACAAATGGCACAATGCCGACTTAAGTACAAGAAGACTGTCTCTTCTTCTGTCTATGTTTTGAACCATTCCTGTGACACCAGTTATAGATTTCGATGCTTCACTTCAAGTTTACTGTATCCCTTGGACCTTCTTATTGCCGATGAGAAACAGAAATTGCATCGGAATTAAATACAAAAGGCACAATGCCGACTTAAGAACAAGAAGACTGACTCTTCTTTCTGACTACGTTTTGAACCATTCCGGTGACACTAGTTATAGATTGCGATGCTTCACTTCAGGTTTATTGTATCCCTCTGTCCTTCTTATTGACGACGAAACACAGAAATTGCATCGGAATTAAATCCAAAAGGCACAAGGCCGAATTAAGTAAAAGAAGACTGACTCTCCTTACTGTCTATGATTTGAACCATTCCTATGACACTAGTTATAGATTCCGATGCATCACTCCAGGTTTACTGTATCCCTCGGACATTCTTATTGACGATGAAACAGAGAAATTGCATCGGAATTAAATACAAAAGGCACAATGCCGACTTATGTACAAGAAGACTGACTCTTCCTACTGTCTATGTTTTGAACCATTCCTGTGACACTAGTAATAGATTCCGATTCTTCACTCCAGGTTTACTGTATCCCATGGACCTTCTTATTGACGATGAAACAGAGAAATTGCATCGGAATGAAATAGAATAGGCACAATGCCGACTTAAGTACAAGAAGACTGACTCTTCTTACTGTCTATGTTTTGAACCATTCCTGTGACACTAGTTACAGATTTCGATGCTTCACTCCAGGTTTACTGTATCCCTTGGACCTTCTTATTGACGATGAAACACAGAAATTGCGTCGGAATTAAACACAAAAGGCACAATGCCGACTTAAGTACAAGAATACTGGCTCCTCTTACTGACTGTGCTTTGAACTATTCCTGTGACACTAGTTATAGATTGCGATGCTTCACTTCAGGTTCACTGTATCCCTTGGACCGTCCTATTGACGATGAAACACATAAATTGCATCGGAATTAAATAGAAAAGGCACAATGCCGACTTAAGTACAAGAAGACTGATTCTTCCTACTGTCTATGCTTTGAACCATTCCTGTGACACTAGTTATAGATTCCGATGCTTCACTTCAGGTTTACTGTATCCCTCTGCCCTTCTAATTGACGATGAAACACAGAAATGGCATCGGAATTAAATACAAAAAGCACAATGCCGACTTAAGTACAAGAAGACTGACTCTGCTTTCTGTATATGTTTTGAACCATTTCTGTGATACTAGTTATAGATTTCCATGCTTCACTTCAGGTTTATTGTATCCCTTGGACATTCTTATTGACGATGAAACACAGAAATTGCATCGGAATTAAATACAAAAGGCTCAATGCCCACTTAAGTACAAGAAGACTGACTCTTCTTACGGACTATGCTTTGAACCATTCCTGTGACACTAGTTATAGATTCTGATGCTTCACTTCAGGTTTACTGTATCCCTTGGACCTTCTTAATAGCGATGAAACACAGAAATTGCTTAGGAATTAAATACAAAAGGCACAATGCCGACTTAAGTACAAGAAGACTGACTCGTCTTACTGTCTATGTTTTGAACCATTCCTGTGACACTAGTTTTAGATTCCGATGCTTCCCTGCAGGTTTACTGTATCCCTTAGACCTTCCTATTGACGATGAGACACAGAAATCGCATCGGAATGAAATAGAAAAAGCACAATGCCGACTTATGTACAAGAAGACTGACTCTTCCTACTCTCTATGTTTTGAACCATTCCTGTGACACTAGTTTTTTATTCTGATGCTTCACTTGAGGTTTACTGTATCCCTCGGACCTTCGTATGGACGATGAAACACAGAAATTGCATCGGAATGAAATACAAAAGGCACAATGCCGACTTAAGTACAAGAAGACTGACTCTTCCAACTCTCTATGTTTTGAACAATTCCTGTGACACAAGTTATAGATTCAGATGCTTCACTTCAGGTTTACTGTATCCCTCTGACTTTCTTATTGACGATGAAACACAGAAATAGCATCGGAATTAAATAGAAAAGGCACAATACCGACCTAAGTACAAGAAGACAGACTCTTCCTACTGTCTGTTTTGAACTATACCTGTGACACTAGTTATAGATTCCGAAGCTTCACTTCATGTTTACTGTATCCCTTGGACCTTCTTATTGACGATGAAACACACTAATTGCATCGGAATTAAATACAAGAGGCACAATGGCGACTTAAGTACATGAAGACTGACTCATCTTACTGTCTATATTTGAACCATTCCTGTGACACTAGTTATAGATTCTGATGCTTCACTTCAGGTTTACTGTTTCCCTTGGACCTTCATATTGACGATGAAACACAGAAATTGCTTCGGAATTAGATACAAAAGGCACAATGCGGACTTAAGTACAAGAAGACTGTGACTCTCCTTACTGACTATGTTTTGAACCATTCCTGTGACACTAGTTATAGATTCCGATGCTTCACTTCACGTTTACTGTATCCCTTGGACATTCTTATTGACGATGAAACACAGAAATTGCATCGGAATTAAATACAAAAGGCTCAATGCCCACTTAAGTACAAGAAGACTGACTCTTCTTACGGACTATGTTTTGAACCATTCCTGTGACACTAGTTATAGATTCTGTTGCTTCACTTCATATTTACTGTATCCCTTGGACCTTCTTATTGACGATAAAACACAGTAATTACATCGGAATTAAATAAAAAAGCACAATGCCCACTTAAGTACAAGAAGTCTGACTCTTCTTACTGTCTATGTTTTGAACCATTCCTGCGACACTAGTTATAGATTCCGATGCTTCGCTCTAGGTTTACTGTATCCCTTGGACCTTCCTATTGACGATGAAACACAGAAATTGCATCGGAATTAAATAAAAAAGCACAATGCCTACTTAAGTACAAAAAGACTGACGCTTCTTACTGACTATGTTTTGAACCATTCCTGTGACACTAGTTATAGATTCCGATTCTTCACTTCAGGTTTACTGTATCCCTTAGACCTTCCTGTTGACGATGAGACACAGAAATCGCATCGGAATGAAATAGAAAAAGCACAATGCCGACTGAAGTACAAGAAGACTGACTCTTCTTACTGACTATGCTTTGAACCATTCCTGTGACACTAGTTGTAGATTCCGATGCTTCACTGCAGGTTTACTGCATCCCTTGGACCTTCCTATTGACGATGAGACACAGAAATCGCATCGGAATTAAATAGAGAAAGCACAATGCCGACTGAAGTACAAGAAGACTGACTCTTCCTACTCTCTATGTCTTGAACCATTCCTGTGACACTAGTTTTTTTTCCGATGCTTCACTTGATGTTTACTGTATCCCTCGGACCTTCTTATGGACGATGAAACACAGAAATTGCATCGGAATGAAATACAAAAGCCACAATTCCGACTTAAGTACAAGAAGACTGAACCTTCCAACTCTCTATGTTTTGAACCATTCCTTTGACACTAGATATGGATTCCGATGCTTCACTTCAGGTTTACTGTATCACTCTGACCTTCTTATTGACGATGAAACACAGAAATTGCATCGGAATTAAATAGAAAAGGCACAATACCGACTTAAGTACAAGAAGACTGCCTCTTCCTACTGACTATGTGTTGAACCATTCCTGTGACACTAGTTATAGATTCCGATGATTCACTTCAGGTTTACTGTATCCCTCTGACCTTCTTATTGACGATGAAACACAGAAATTGCATCGGAATTAAATACAAATGGCACAATACCGACCTAAGTACATGTAGACTGACTTTTCCTACGGTCTATGCTTTGAACCATTCCTGTGACACTAGTTATAGATTCCGATGTTTCAATTCAGGTTTACTGTATGCCTTGGACTTTCTTATTGACGATGAACCACAGAAATTGCATCGGTATTAAATACAAAAGGCACAATGCCGACTTAAGTACAAGAAGAATGACTCTTGCAACTGTCTATGTTTTGAACCATTCGTGTGACACTAGTTATAGATTCCGATGCTTCACTTCAGGTTTACTGTATCCCTTGGACCTTCTTATTGACGATGAAACACAGCAATTGCCTCGGAATTAAATAGAAAAGGCACAATGTCGACTTAAGTTTAAGAAGACTGACTGTTCCTACTGTCTATGTTTTGAACCGTTCCTCTTACACTAGTTATACATTCCGATGCTTCATTTCAGGTTTACTGTACCCTCTGCCCTTCTTATTGACGATGAAACACAGACATTGCAACGGAATTAAATACAAGTGGCACAATGCCGACTTAAGTACAAGAAGACTGACTCTTCTTCTGTCTATCCTTTGAACCATTCCTGTGACACCAGTTATAGATTTCGATGCTTCACTTCAAGTTTACTGTATCCCTTGGACCTTCTTATTGCCGATGAAAAACAGAAATGGCATCGGAATTAAATACAAAAGGCACAATGCCGACTTAAGAACAAGAAGACTGACTCTTCTTTCTGACTATGTTTTGAACCATTCCGGTGACACTAGTTATAGATTGCGATGCTTCACTTCAGGTTTATTGTATCCCTCTGTCCTTCTTATTGACGACGAAACACAGAAATTGCATCGGAATTAAATCCAAATGGCACAAGGCCGAATTAAGTAAAAGAAGACTGACTCTTCTTACTGTCTATGATTTGAACCATTCCTGTGACACTAGTTATAGATTCCGATGCATCACTCCAGGTTTACTGTATCCCTCGGACCTTCTTATTGACGATGAAACACAGAATTGCATCGGAATTTAATACAATATGCACAATGGGGACTTAAGTACAAGATGACTGACTCTTCTTACTGACTATGTTTTGAACCATTCCTGTGACAGTAGTTATAGATTCCGGTGCTTCACTTCAGGTTTACTGGATCCCTTGGTCCTACTTATTGACGATGAAACACATAAATTGCTTCGGAATTAAATACAAAAGGCACATTGCCGACTTAAGTACAAGTAGACTGACTCTCCTTACTGTCTATGTTTCGAACCATTTCCGTGATACTAGTTATAGGTTTCGATGCTTCACTTCAGGATTTCTGTATCCCTTGGACCTTCTGTTTGACGATGAAACACAGAAATTGCATCGGAATTAAATACAAAAGGCAAAATGCCGACTGAAGTACAAGAAGACTGACTCTTCCTACTGACTGTGTTTGAACCATTCCTGTGACACTAGTTATAAATTCTGATGCTTCACTTCAGGTTTACTGTATCCCTTGGACCTTCTTATTGACGATGAAACACAGAAATTGCATCGGAATTAAATAGAAAAGGAACATGGCCAACTTAAGTACAAGAAGACTGTCCCTTCATACTGACTACGTTTTGAACCATTCCTGGGATACTACTTATGGATTCTGATGCTTCAGGTTTACTGTATCCCTTGGACCTTGTTATTCGCGATGAAACACAGAAATTGCGTCGGAATACAATACAAAAGGCACAATGCCGACTTAAGTACAAGTGGACTGACTCATCTTACTGTCTATGTTTTGAACCATTCCTGTGACACTAGATATAGATTCGATGCTTCACTCCAGGTTTACTGTATCCCTTGGACCTTCATATTGACGATGAAACACAGAAATTGCATCGGAATTAAATACAAAAGGCACAATGCAAACTTAAGTACAAGAAGACTGACTCTTCTTACTGACTGGGTTTTGAACCATTCCTGTGACACTAGTTATAAATTCTGATGCTTCACTTCAGGTTTACTGTATCCCTTGGACCTTCTTATTGACGATGAAACACAGAAATGGCATCGGAATTAAATACAAAAGGAACAAGGCCGACTTAAGTACAAGAAGACTGTCTCTTCTTACTGACTATGTTATGAACCATTCCTGGGACACTACTTATAGATTCTGATGCTTCAGGTTTACTGTATCCCTTGGACTTTGTTATTCGCGATGAAACACAGAAATTGCATCGGAATTAAATACAAAAGGAACAATGCCGACGTAAGTACAAGTGGACTGACTCATCTTACTGACTATGTTTTGAACCATTCCTGTGACAATAGTTACAGATTCCGATGCTTCACTTCAGATTTACTGTATCCCTATGACGTTCTTATTGACGATGAAACACAGAAATTGCGTCGGAACTAAATACAAAAGGCACAATGCCAAATTAAGTACAAGAAGACTGACTCTTCTTACTGTCTATGTTTTGAACCATTGCTGTGACACTAGTTATAGATTCCGAAGCTTCACTCTAGGTTTACTGTATCCCTTGGACCTTCTTATTGGCGATGAAACACTGATATTGCATCGGAATTAAATACAAAAGGCCCAATGCCGACTTAAGTACATGAAGACTGACTAATGTTACTGTCTATGTTTTGAACCATTCCTATGACACTAGTTATAGATTCCGATGCTTACCTGCCGGTTTACTGTATCCCTTGGACCTTCTGTTTGACGATGAAACACAGAAATTGCATCGGAATTAAATACAAAAGGCAAAATGCCGACTGAAGTACAAGAAGACTGACTCTTCCTACTGACTGTGTTTTGAACCATTCCTGTGACACTAGTTATAAATTCTGATGCTTCACTTCAGGTTTACTGTATCCCTTGGACCTTCTTATTGACGATGAAACACAGAAATCGCATCGCAATTAAATAGAAAAAGCACAATGCCGACTTAAGTACAAGAAGACTGACTCTTCCTACTCTCTATGCTTTGAACCATTCCTGTGACACTTTCTATAGATTCCGATGTTTCGATTCAGGTTTACTGTATGCCTTGGACTTTCTTATTGACGATGAACCACAGAAATTGCATCGGTATTAAATACAAAAGGCACAATGCCGACTTAAGTACAAGAAGAATGACTCTTGCAACTGTCTATGTTTTGAACCATTCGTGTGACACTAGTTATAGATTCCGATGCTTCACTTTAGGTTTACTGTATCCCACTGACCTTCTTATTGACGATGAAACACAGAAATTGCATCGGAATTTAATAAAAAAGGCACAATGCCGACTTAACTACAGGAAGACTGACTCTTTGTACTGACTATGTTTTTGAACCATTCCTGTTACACTAGTTACAGATTCCGATGCTTCACTTCAGATTTACTGTATCCCTCTGACGTTCGTATTGACGATGAAACACAGAAATTGCGTCGGAAATAAATACAAAAGGCACAATGCCGATTTAAGTACAAGAAGACTGACTCTTCTTACTGTCTATGTTTTCAACCATTCCTGTGACACTAGTTATAGATTCCGATGCTTCACTTCAGGTTTACTGTATCCCTTGGACCTTCTTATTGACGATGAAACACAGCAATTGCCTCGGAATTAAATTGAAAAGGCACAATGCCGACCTAAGTACAGGAAGACAGACTCTTCCTACTGTCTATGTTTTGAACCGATCCTGTAACACTAGTTATAGATTCCGATGCTTCACTTCAGGTTTACTGTATCCCTTGGACCTTCTTATTGACGATGAAACACAGCAATTGCCTCGGAATTAAATAGAAAAGGCACAATGCCGACTTAAGTATAAGAAGACTGACTCTTCCTACTGTCTATGTTTTAAATCATTCCTGTGACACTAGTTATGGATTCCGATGCTTCACTTCATGTTTACTGTATCCCTCTGCCCTTCGTATTGACGATGAAACACAGAAATAACATCGGAATTAAATACAACTGGCACAATGCCAACTTCAGTACAAGAAGACTGACTCCTCTTCTGTCTATGTTTTGAACCATTCCTGTGACACTAGTTATAGATTTCGATGCTTCACTTCAGGTTTACTGCATTCCTTGGGCCTTCTTATTGACGATGAAACACAGAAATTGCTTCGGAATTAAATAATTAAGGCTCAAGGGCGACTTAAGTTCAAGATGACTGACTCTTCTTACTGAATATGTTTTGAACCATTCCTGTGACACAAGTTATAGATTCTGATGCTTCACTTCAGGTTCACTGTATCCCTTGGACCTTCATATTGGCGATGAAACACAGAAATTGCATCGGATTTAAATACAAAAGGCACAATGCCGACTTAAGTAGAAGAAGACTGACTCATCTCACTGTCAATGCTTTGAACCATTCCGGTGACACTAGTTATCGATTCCGATGCTTCACTCCAGGTTTACTGTAACCCTTGGACCTCGATATTGACGATGAAACACAGAAAATGCATCGGAATTAAATACGAAAGGCACAATGCCGACTTGAGTACAAGAAGACTGACTTTTCTTCCTGACTATGTTTTGAACCATTCCTGTGACACTAGTTATAGATTCCGATGCGTCACTCTAGTTTTACTGTATCCCTTGGACCTTCTTATTGACGATGAAACACAGAAATTGCATCGGAATGAAATAAAAAAGGCACAATGCCGACTTAAGTACAAGAAGACTGACTCTTCTTACTGTCTATGTGTTGAACCATTCCTGTTGCATCGGAATGAAATACAAAAGGCACAATGCCGACTTAAGTACAAGAAGACTGACTTTTCTTACTGACTATGGTTTGAACCCTTCCTGTGACACTTGTTATAGATTCCGTTGCTTCACTTCAGGTTTACTGTATCCCTTGGACTTTCCTATTGACGATGAGACACAGAAATCGCATCGGAATTAAATAGAAAAAGCACAATGCCGACTTAAGTACAAGAAGACTGACTCTTCCTACTCTCTATGATTTGAACCATTCCTGTGACACTAGTTACAGATTCCGATGCTTCCCTCCAGGTTTACTGTATCCCTTGGACATTCTAATTGACAATGAAACACAGAAATTGCATCGGAATTAAATACAAAAGGCACAATGCCGACTTAAGTACTAGAAGACTGGCTCTTCTTACTGAGAATGCTTTGAACCATTCCTATGACACTAGTTATAGATTCCGATGCTTCACATCAGGTTCACTATAGCCCTTGGACCTTCTTATTGACGATGAAACACAGAAATTGCATCGGAATTAAATAGAAAAGGAAACAATGCCGACTTAAGTACAAGAAGACTGACTCTTCACACTGTCTAAGATTTGAACCTTTCCTATGACACTAGTTATAGATTCCGATGCTTCACTTCAGGTTTACTGTATCCCTCTGCCCTTCTTATTGACGATGAAGCACAGAAATTGCATCGGAATTAAATACAAAAGGCACAATGGCGACTTAAGTACAAGAGGACTGACTCTTCTTCAGTCTATGTTTTGAACCTTTCCTGTGATACTACTTATAGATTTCGATGCTTCACTTCAGGTTTACTGTATCCCGTGGACCTTTTTATTGACGATGAAACACAGAAATTGCATCGGAATTAAATACAAAAGGCACAAGGCCGACTTAAGTACAAGAAGACTGACTCTTCTTACTGACTATGTTTTGAACCATTCCTGTGACACTAGTTATAGATTGCGATGCTTCACTTCAGGTTTATTGTATCCCTCTGTCCTTCTTATTGACGACGAAACACAGAAATTGGATCGGAATTAAATCCAAAAGGCACTAGGCCGATTTAAGTACAAGAAGACTGACTCTTCTTACTGTCTATGTTTTGAACCATTCCTGTGACACTAGTTACAGATTCCGATGCTACACTTGAGGTTTACTGTATCCCTTGGACCTTCTTATTGACGATGAAACACAGCAATTGCCTCGGAATTAAATTGAAAAGGCACAATGCTGACTTAAGTACAAGAAGACAGACGCTTCTTACTGTCTATGCTTTGAACCGTTCCTGTGACACTAGTTATACATTCCGATGCTTCACTTCAGGTTTATTGTGTCCCTTGGACCTTCTTATTGGCGATGAAAAACAGAAATTGCATCGGAATTAAATACAAAAGGCACAATGCCGACTTAAGAACAAGAAGACTGACTCTTCTTTCTGACTATGTTTTGAACCATTCCTGTGACACTAGTTATAGATTGCGATGCTTCACTTCAGGTTTATTGTATCCCTCTGTCCTTCTTATTGACGACGAAACACAGAAATTGGATCGGAATTAAATCCAAAAGGCACTAGGCCGATTTAAGTAAAAGAAGACTGACTCTTCTTACTGTCTATGATTTGAACCATTCCTGTGACACTAGTTATAGTTTCCGATGCATCACTCCAGGTTTAATGTATCCCTTGGACCTTCTTATTGACGATGAAACACAGAAATTGCATCGGAATTTAATACAATATGCACAATGGGGACTTAAGTACAAGATGACTGACTCTTCTTACTGACTATGTTTTGAACCATTCCTGTTACAGTAGTTATAGATTCCGGTGCTTCACTTCAGGTTTACTGGATCCCTTGGTCCTACTTATTGACGAGGAAACACAGAAATTGCTTCGGAATTAAATACAAAAGGCACATTGCCGACTTAAGTACAAGAATACTGACTCTTCTTACTGACTATGTTTGAACCGTTCTTGTGACACCAGCTATAGACTCCGGTGCTTCACTTTAGGTTTACTGTATCCCTTGGACCTTCTTATTGACGATGAAACATAGAAATTGCATCGGAATGAAATAAAAAAGCACAATGCTGACTTAAGTACAAGAAGACTGACTCTTCTTACTGTCTATGTCTTGAACCATTCCTGTTGCATCGGAATGAAATACAAAAGGCACAATGCCGACTTAAGTACAAGAAGACTGACTCTGCTTACTGTCTATGTTTTGAACCATTTCTGTGATACTAGTTATAGGTTTCGATGCTTCACTTCAGGATTACTGTATCCCTTGGACCTTCTGATTGACGATGAAACACAGAAATTGCATCGGAATTAAATAGAAAAGGCACAATGCCGACTTAAGTATAAGAAGACTGACTCTTCCTACTGTCTATGTTTTAAACCATTCCTGTGACACTAGTTATAGATTCCGATGCTTCACTTCAGGTTTACTGTATCCCTCTGCCCTTCTTATTGACGATGAAACACAGAAATATCATCGGAATTAAATACAACTGACACAATGCCAACTTCAGTACAAGAAGACTGACTCTTCTTCTGTCTATGTTTTGAACCATTCCTGTGACACTAGTTATAGATTTCGATGCTTCACTTCAGGTTTACTGTATCCCTTGGGCCTTCTTATTGACGATGAAACACAGAAATTGCATCGGAATTAAATACAAAAGGCTCAAGGCCAACTTAAGTACAAGATGACTGACCCTTCTTACTGACTATGTTTTGAACCATTCCTGTGACACAAATTATAGATTCTGATGCTTCACTTCAGGTTTACTGTATCCCTTGGACCTTCTTATTGGCGATGAAACACAGAAATTGCATCGCATTTAAATACAAAAGGCACAATGCCGACTTAAGTAGAAGAAGACTGACTCATCTCACTGTCTATGTTTTGAACCATTCCGGTGACCATAGTTATCGATTCCGATGCTTCACTCCAGGTTTACTGTATCCCTTGGACCTTGATATTGACGATGAAACACAGAAAATGCATCGGAATTAAATACAAAAGGCACAATGCCGACTTGAGTACAAGAAGACTGACTTTTCTTACTGACTATGTTTTGAACCATTCCTGTGACACTAGTTATAGATTCCGATGCGTCACTCTAGTTTTACTGTATCCCTTGGACCTTCTTATTGACGATGAAACACAGAAATTGCATCGGAATGAAATAAAAAAGGCACAATGCCGACTTAAGTACAAGAAGACTGAATCTTCTTACTGTCTATGTCTTGAACCATTCCTGTTGCATCGGAATGAAATACAAAAGGCACAATGCCGACTTAAGTACAAGAAAACTGACTCTGCTTACTGTCTATGTTTTGAACCATTTCTGTGATACTAGTTATAGGTTTCGATGCTTCACTTCAGGATTACTGTATCCCTTGGACCTTCTGATTGACGATGAAACACAGAAATTGCATCGGAATTAAATACAAAAGGCACAATACCGCCTTAAGTACAAGAAGACTGACTCTTCTTACTGACTGTGTTTTGAACCATTCCTGTGACACTAGTTATAAATTCTGATGCTTCACTTCAGGTTTACTGTATCCCTTGGACCTTCTTATTGACGATGAAACACAGAAATTGCATCGCAATTAAATACAAAAGGAACAAGGCCGACTTAAGTACAAGAAGACTGTCTCTTCTTACTGACTATGTTATGAACCATTCCTGGGACACTACTTGTAGATTCTGATGCTTCAGGTTTACTGTATCCCTTGGACCTTGTTGTTCGCAACGAAACACAGAAATTGCATCGGAATTAAATACAAAAGGCACAATGCCGACTTAAGTACAAGTGGACTGACTCATCTTACTGTCTATGTTTTGAACCATTCCTGTGACACTGGATATAGATTCCGATGCTTCACTCCAGGTTTACTGTATCTCTTGGACCTTCATATTGACGATGAAACACAGAAATTGCATCGGATTTTAAGAAAAAGGCACAATGCCGACATAAGTACAAGAAGACTGACTCTTCTTACTGACTATGTTTTGAAGCAATCCTGTGACACTAGTTATAGATTCCGATGCTTCACTTGAGGTTTACTGTATCCCTCTGGTCTTCTTATTCACGATAAAAAACAGAAATTACATCGGAATTAAATACAAGAGGCACAATACCGACTTAAGTGCAAGAAGACTGACTCTTCTTACTGTCTATGTTTTGAACCATTCCTGTGACACTAGTTACAGATTCCGATGCTTCACTTCAGATTTACTGTACCCCAAGGACGTTCTTATTGACGATGAAACACAGAAATTGCGTCGGAACTAAATACAAAAGGCACAATGCCGAATTAAGTACTAGAAGACTGACTCTTCTTACTGTCTATGCTTTGAACCATTCCTATGACACTGATTATAGATTCCGATGCTTACCTGCCTGTTTACTGTATCCCTTGGACCTTCTTATTGACGATGAAACACAGAAATTGCATCGGAATTAAATAGAACATGCACAATGCCGACTTAAGTCCAAGAAGACTGACTTTTCTTACTGACTATGGTTTGAAACCTTCCAGTGACACTAGTTATAGATTCCCATGCTTGACTTCAGGTTTACTGTATCCCTTGGACTTTCCTATTGACGATGAGACACAGAAATCGCATCGGAATTAAATAGAAAAAGCACAATGCCGACTTACATACAAGAAGACTGACTCTTCCTACTCTCTATGCTTTGAACCATTCCTGTGACACTAGTTACAGATTCCGATGCTTCACTCCAGGTTTACTGTATCCCTTGGACATTCTAATTGACAATGAAACACAGAAATTGCATCGGAATTAAATACAAAAGGCACAATGCCGACTGAAGTACTAGAAGACTGGCTCTTCTTACTGACTATGCTTTGAACCATTCCTGTGACACTAGTTATAGATTCCGATGCTTCACTTCAGGTTCACTGTAGCCCTTGGACCTTCTTATTGACGATGAAACACAGAAATTGCATCGGAATTAAATAGAAAAGGAAACAATGCCGACTCAAGTACAAGAAGACTGACTCTTCACACTGTCTAAGTTTTGAACCATTCCTATGACACTAGTTATAGATTCCGATGCTTCACTTCAGGTTTACTGTATCCCTCTGCCCTTCTTATTGACGATGAAACACAGAAATTGCATCGGAACTAAATACAAAAGGCACAATGGCGACTTAAGTACAAGAGGACAGACTCTTCTTCAGTGTATGTTTTGAACCATTCCTGTGACACTACTTATAGATTTCGATGCTTCACTTCAGGTTTACTGTATCCCTTGGACCTTCTTATTGACGAAGAAACACAGAAATTGCATCGGAGTTAAATACAAAGGGCACAAGGCCGACTTAAGTACAAGAAGACTGACTCTTCTTACTGACTATGTTTTGAACCATTCCTGTGACACTAGTTATAGATTCTGATGCTTCGCTTCAGGTTTACTGTATCCCTTGTACCTTCTTATTGGCGATGAAACATAGAAATTGCATCGGAATTAAATACAAAAGGCACAATGCCGACTTAAGTACAAGAAGAATGACTCTTGCAACTGTCTATGTTTTGAACCATTCGTGTGACACTAGTTATAGATTCCGATGCTTCACTTTAGGTTTACTGTATCCCTTTGACCTTCTTATTGACGATGAAACACAGAAATTGCATCGGAATTAAATAGAAAAGGCACAATGCCGACTTAACTACAGGAAGACTGACTCTTCTTACTGACTATGTTTTGAACCATTCGTGTTACACTTGTTACAGATTCCGATGCCTCACTTCAGATTTACTGTATCCTTCTGACGTTCGTATTGACGATGAAACACAGATATTGCGTCGGAATTAAATACAAAAGGCACAATGCCGATTTAAGTACAAGAAGACTGACTCTTCTTACTGTCTATGTTTTGAACCATTCCTGTGACACTAGTTATAGATTCCGATGCTTCACTTGAGGTTTACTGTATCCCTTAACCTTCTTATTGACGATGAAACACAGCAATTGCCTCGGAATTAAATTGAAAGGCACAATGCTGACTTAAGTACAAGAAGACAGAAGCTTCCTACTGTCTATGTTTTGAACCGTTCCTGTGACACTAGTTATACATTCCGATGCTTCACTTCAGGTTTACTGTATTCCTTGGACATTCTTATTGACGATGAAACAAAGCAATTGCCTCGGAATTAATTAGAAAAGGCACAATGTCGACTTAAGTACAAGAAGACTGACTCTTCCTACTGTTTATGTTTTGAACCGTTCCTGTTACACTAGTTGTACATTCCGATGCTACACTTCAGGTTTACTGTATTCCTCTGACCTTCGTATTGACGACGAAACACAGAAATTGCATCGGAATTAAATCCAAAAGGCACAGTGCCGAATTAAGTAAAAGAATACTGACTCTTCTTACTGTCTATGATTTGAACCATTCCTGTGACACTAGTTATAGATTCCGATGCATCACTCCAGGTTTACTGTATCCCTTGGACCTTCTTATTGACGATGAAACACAGAAATTGCATCGGAATTTAATACAAATTGCACAATGGGGTCTTAAGTACAAGAAGACTGACTCTTCTTACTGACTATGTTTTGAACCATTCCTGAGACACTAGTTATAGATTCCGGTGCTTCACTTCAGGTTTACTGGATCCCTTGGACCTTCTTATTGACGATGAAACACAGCAATTGCCTCGGAATTAAATTGAAAAGGCACAATGCTGACTTAAGTACAAGAAGACAGACGCTTCTTAATGTCTATGTTTTGAACCGTTCCTGTGACACTAGTTATAGATTCCGATGCTTCACTTCAGGTTAACTGTATCCCTTGGACTTTCCAATTGACGATGAGACACAGAAATCGCATCGGAATTAAATAGAAAAAGCAGAATGCCGACTTAAGTACAAGAAGACTGACTCTTCCTACTCTCTATGCTTTGAACCATTCCTGTGACACTAGTTACAGATTCCGATGCTTCACTCCAGGTTTACTGTATCCCTTGGACATTCTAATTGACAATGAAACACTGAAGTTGCATCGGAATTAAATACAAAAGGCACAATGCCGACTTAAGTACTAGAAGACTGGCTCTTCTTACTGACTATGCTTTGAACCATTCCTGTGACACTAGTTATAGATTCCGATGCTTCACTTCAGGTTCACTGTAGCCCTTGGACCTTTTTATTGACGATGAAACACAGAAATTGCATCGGAATTAAATAGAAAATGCACAATGCCGACTTAAGTAAAAGAAGACTGACTCTTCACACTGTCTAAGTTTTGAACCATTCCTGTGACACTAGTTATAGATTCCGATGCTTCACTTCAGGTTTACTGTATCCCTCTGCCCTTCTTATTAACGATGAAAAACAGAAATTGCATCGGAATTAAATACAAAAGGCACAATGGCGACTTAAGTAGAAGAGGACTGACTCTTCTTCTGTCTATGTTTTGAACCATTCCTGTGACACTACTTATAGATTTCGATGCTTCACTTCAGGTTTACTGTATCCCTTGGACCGTCTTATTGACGATGAAACACAGAAATTTCATCGGAATTAAATACAAAAGGCACTATGCCGATTTAAGTACAAGAAGACTGACTCTTCTTACTGTCTACGTTTTGAACCATTCCTGTGACACTAGTTATAGATTCCGATGCTTCACTTGAGGTTTACTGTATCCCTTGGACCTTCTTATTGACGATGAAACACAGCAATTGCCTCGGAATTAAATTGAAAGGCACAATGCTGACTTAAGTACAAGAAGACAGACGCTTCCTACTGTCTATGTTTTGAACCGTTGCTGTGACACTAGTTATTCATTCCGATGCTTGACTTCAGGTTTACTGTATCCCTTGGACCTTCTTATTGACGATGAAACAAAGCAATTGCCTCGGAATTAATTAGAAAAGGCACAATGTCGACTTAAGTACAAGAAGACTGACTCGTCCTACTGTTTATGTTTGGACCGTTCCTGTTACACTAGTTGTACATTCCGATGCTACACTTAAGGTTTGCTGTATCCTTCTGCCCTTCTTATTGACGATGAAACACAGAAATTGCAACGGAATTAAATACAAATGGCACAATGCCGACTTAAGAACAAGAAGACTGACTCTTCTTTCTGACTATGCTTTGAACCATTCCCGTGACACTAGTTATAGATGGCGATGCTTCACTTCAGGTTTACTGTATTCCTCTGACCTTCTTATTGACGACGAAACACAGAAATTGCATCGGAATTAAATCCAAAAGGCACAGTGCCGAATTAAGTAAAAGAATACTGACTCATCTTACTGTCTATGATTTGAACCATTCCTGTGACACTAGTTATAGATTCCGATGCATCACTCCAGGTTTACTGGATCCCTTGGACCTACTTATTGACGATGAAACTCAGAAATTGCTTCGGAATTAAATACAAAAGGCACATTCCCGACTTAAGTACAAGAATACTGACTCTTCTTACTGTCTATGTTTTGAACCATTGGTGTGACACTAGTTATAGATTCCGATGCTTCACTTTCGGTTTACTGTATCCCTCTGACCTTCTTATTGACGATGAAACACAGTAATTGCATCGGAATTAAATAGAAAAGGCACAATGCCGACTTAACTACAGGAAGACTGACTCTTCTTACTGACTATGTTTTGTACCATTCCTGTTACACTAGTCACAGCTTCCGATGCTTCACTTCAGATTTACTGTATCCCTCTGACGTTCGTATTGACGATGAAACACAGATATTGCGTCGGAATTAAATACAAAAGGCACAATGCCGATTTAAGTACAAGATGACTGACTCTTCTTACTGTCTATGTTTTGAACCATTCCTGTGACAGTAGTTATAGATTCCGATGCTTCACTTCACGTTTATTGTATCCCTTGGACCTTCTTATTGACGATGAAACACAGCAATTGCCTCGGAATTAAATTGAAAAGGCACAATGCTGACTTAAGTACAAGAAGACAGACGCTTCCTACTGTCTATGTTTTGAACCGTTCCTGTGACACTAGTTATACATTCCGATGCTACACTTCAGGTTTACTGTATCCCTCTGCCCTTCTTATTGACGATGAAACACAGAAATTGCAACGGAATTAAATACAAATGGCACAATGCCGACTTAAGAACAAGAAGACTGACTCTTCTTTCTGACTATGTTTTGAACCATTCCTGTGACACTAGTTATAGATGGCGATGCTTCACTTCAGGTTTACTGTATTCCTCTGACCTTCTTATTGACAACGAAACACAGAAATTGCATCGGAATTAACTCCAAAAGGCACAGTGCCGAATTAAGTAAAAGAATACTGACTCTTCTTACTGTCTATGATTTGAACCATTCCTGTGACACTAGTTATATATTCCGATGCATCACTCCAGGTTTACTGTATCCCTTGGACCTTCTTATTGACGATGAAACACAGTAATTGCATCGGAATTTAATACAAATTGCACAATGGGGTCTTAAGTACAAGAAGACAGACTCTTCTTACTGACTATGTTTTGAACCATTCCTGAGACACTAGTTATAGATTCCGGTGCTTCACTTCAGGTTTACTGGATCCCTTGGACCTTCTTATTGACGATGAAACACAGCAATTGCCTCGGAAATAAATTGAAAAGGCACAATGCTGACTTAAGTACAAGAAGACAGACGCTTCGTAATCTCTATGTTTTGAACCGTTCCTGTGACACTAGTTATACATTCCGATGCTTCACTTCAGGTTTACTGTGTCCCTTGGAATTTCTTATTGACGATGAAACACAGCAATTGCCTCGGAATTAAATAGAAAAGGCACAATGTCGACAAAGTACAAGAAGACTGACTCTTCCTACTGTCTATGATTTGAACCGTTCCTGTTACACTAGTTATACATTCCGATGCTACACTTCAGGTTTACTGTATCCCTCTGCCCTTCTTATTGTCGATGAAACACAGAAATTGCAACGGAATTAAATACAAATGGCACAATGCCGACTTAAGAACAAGAAGACTGACTTTTCTTACTGACTATGGTTTGAACCCTTCCTGTGACACTAGTTATAGATTCCGATGCTTCACGTCAGGTTTACTGTATCCCTTGGACTTTCCAATTGACGATGAGACACAGAAATCGCATCGGAATTAAATAGAAAAAGCAGAATGCCGACTTAAGTGCAAGAAGACTGACTCTTCCTACTCTCTATGCTTTGAACCATTCCTGTGACACTAGTTACAGATTCCGATGCTTCACTCCAGGTTTACTGTATCCCTTGGACATTCTAATTGACGATGAAACACTGGGATTGCATCGGAATTAAATACAAAAGGCACAATGCCGACTTAAGTACAAGAAGACTGTCTCTTCACACTGTCTAAGTTTTGAACCATTCCTGTGACACTAGTTATAGATTCCGATGCTTCACTTCAGGTTTACTGTATCCTCTGCCCTTCTTATTAACGATGAAACACAGAAATAGCATCGGAATTAAATACAAAAGGCACAATGCCGACTTAAGAACAAGAAGACTGACTCTTCTTACTGACTATGTTTTGAACCATTCCTGTGACACTAGTTATAGATTCTGATGCTTCACTTCAGGTTTACTGTATCCCTTGGACCTTCTTATTGGCGAGAAACATAGAAATTGCATCGGAATTAAATACAAAAGGCACAATGCCGACTTAAGTACAAGAAGAATGACTCTTGCAACTGTCTATGTTTTGATCCATTCGTGTGACACTAGTTATAGATTCCGATGCTTCACTTTAGGTTTACTGTATCCCTCTGACCTTCTTATTGACGATGAAACACAGAAATTGCATCGGAATTAAATAGAAAAGGCACAATGCCGACTTAACTACAGGAAGACTGACTCTTCTTACTGACTATGTTTTGAACCATTCCTGTGACAGTAGTTATAGATTCCGATGCTTCACTTCAGGTTTATTGTATCCCTTGGACCTTCTTATTGACGATGAAACACAGCAATTGCCTCGGAATTAAATTGAAAAGGCACAATGCTGACTTAAGTACAAGGAGACAGACGCTTCCTACTGTCTATGATTTGAACCGTTCCTGTGACACTAGTTATACATTCCGATGCTTCGCTTCAGGTTTACTGTATCCCTTGGACCTTCTTATTGACGATGAATCTCAGCAATTGCCTCGGAATTAAACAGAAAAGGCACAATTTCGACTTAAGTACAAGAAGACTGACTCTTCTTCTGACTATGTTTTGAACCATTCCTGTGACACTTGTTATAGATTTCGATGCTTCACTTCAGGTTTACTGGATCCCTTGGACCTACTTATTGACGATGAAACACAGAAATTGCTTCGGAATTAATTATAAAAGGCACATTGCCGACTTAAGTACAAGAATCCTGACTCTTCTTACTGACTATGCTTTGACCCGTTCCTGTGACACTAGTTATAGATTCCGATGCTTCACTTTAGGTTTACTGTTTCCCTTGGACCTTCTTATTGAAGATGAAACACAGCAGTTGCATCGGAATTAAATAGAAAAGGCACAATGCCGACTTAAGAATAAGGAGACAGACTCTTCCTACTGTCTATGTTATAAACCATTCCTGTGACAATTATTATAGATTCCGATGCTTCACTTCACGTTTACTGTATTCCTCTGCCCTTCTTATTGACGATGAAACACAGAAATTGCATCAGAATTAAATACAACAGGCACAATGCCAACTTCAGTACAAGAAGACTGACTCTTCTTCTGTCTATGTTTAGAACCATTCCTGTGACACTAGTTATTGATTTCGATGCTTCACTTCAGGTTTACTGTATCCCTCTGACCTTCTTATTGACGATGAAACACAGAAATTTCATCGGAATTAAATAGAAAAGGCACAATGCCGACTTAACTACAGGAAGACTGACTCTTCTTACTGACTATGTGTTGAACCATTCCTGTTACACTAGTTACAGATTCCGATGCTTCACTTCAGATTTTCTGTATCCCTCTGACGTTCGTATTGACGATGAAACACAGAAATTGCGTCGGAATTAAATACAAAAGGCACAATGCCGATTTAAGTACAAGAAGACTGACTCTTCTTACTGTCTATGTCTTGAACCATTCCTGTGACACTAGTTATAGATTCCGATGCTTCACTTCAGGTTTACTGTATCCCTTGGACCTTCTTATTGACGATGAAACACAGCAATTGCCTCGGAATTAAATTGAAAAGGTACAATGTCGACTTAAGTACAAGAAGACAGACTCTTCCTACTGTCTATGTTTTGAACCGTTCCTGTGACACTAGTTATACATTCCGATGCTTCACTTCAGGTTTACTGTATCCCTTGAACCTTCTTACTGACGATGAAACACAGCAATTGCCTCGGAATTAAATAGATCAGGCACAATGTCGACTTAAGTACAAGAAGACTGACTCTTCCTACAGTCTATGTTTTGAACCGTTCCTGTTACACTAGTTATACATTCCGATGCTTCACTTCAGGTTTACTGTATCCCTATGCCTTTCTTATTGACGATGAAACACAGAAATTGCAACGGAATGAAATACAAATGGCACAATGCCGACTTAAGTACAAGAAGACTGACTCTTCTTCTGTCTATGTATAACCATTCCTGTGACACTAGTTATAGATTTCGATGTTTCACTTCAGGCTTACCGTATCCCTTGGACCTTCTTATTGGCGATGAAAAACAGAAATTGCATCGGAATTAAATACAAAAGGCACAATGCCGACTTAAGAACAAGAAGACTGACTCTTCTTTCTGACTATGTTTTGAACCATTCCTGTGACACTAGTTATAGATTGCGATGCCTCACTTCAGGTTTACTGTATCCCTCTGACCTTCTAATTGACGACGAAACACAGAAATTGCATCGGAATTAAATCCAAATATGAAAGTGCCGAATTAAGTAAAAGAAGACTGACTCTTCCTACTGTCTATGATTTGAACCATTCCTGTGACACTAGTTTTAGATTCCGATGCATCAGTCCAGGTTTACTGTATCCCCTGGACCTTCTTATTGACGATGAAACACAGAAATTGCATCGGAATTTAATACAAAATGCACAATGGGAACTTAAGTACAGGAAGACTAACCCTTCTTACTGACTATGTTTTGAACCATTCCTGTGACACTAGTTATGGATCCGGTGCTTCACTTCAGGTTTACGGGATCCCTTGGACCTACTTATTGACGATGAAGCACAGAACTTGCTTCGGAATTAAATACAAAAGGCACATTGCCGACTTAAGTACAAGAATACTGACTCTTCTTACTGACTATGCTTTGAACCATTCCTGTGACACTAGTTATAGATTCCGATGCTTCACTCTAGTTTTACTGTATCCCTTGGACCTTCTTATTGACGATAAAACACAGAAATTGCATCGGAATGAAATAAAAAAGGCACAATGCCGACTTAAGTACAGGAAGGCTGACTCTTCTTACTGTCCATGTCTTGAACAATTCCTGTTGCATCGGAATGAAATACAAAAAGCACAATGCCGACTTAAGTACAAGAAGACTGACTCTGCTTACTGTCTATGCTTTGAACCATTTCTGTGATACTAGTTATAGGTTTCGATGCTTCACTTCAGGTTTACTGTATCCCTTGGACCTTCTTATTGAAGATGAAACACAGCAGTTGCATCGGAATTAAATAGAAAAGGCACAATGCCGACTTAAGTATAAGGAGACAGACTCTTCCTACTGTCTATGTTATAAACCATTCCTGTGACAATTATTATAGATTCCGATGCTTCACTTCACGTTTACTGTATTCCTCTGCCCTTCTTATTGACGATGAAACACAGAAATTGCATCGGAATTAAATACAACAGGCACAATGCCAGCTTCAGTACAAGAAGACTGACTCTTCTTCTGTCTATGTTTTGAACCATTCCTGTGACACTAGTTTTTGATTTCGATGCTTCACTTCAGGTTTACTGTATCCCTTGGACCTTCTAATTGACGATGAAACACAGAAATTGCATCGGAGTTAAATACAAAAGGAACAATGCCGACTTAAGTAGAAGAAGACTGACTCATCTCACTGTCTATGTTTTGAACCATTCCGGTGATACTAGTTATAGATTCCGATGCTTCATTTCTGGTTTACTGTATCCCTCTGCCCTTCTTATTGTCGATGAATCACAGAAATTGCATCGGAATTAAATACAAAAGGCACAATGCCGACTTAAGTACAAAATGACTGACTCTTCTTCTGTCTATGTTTTGAATCATTCCTGTGACACTACTTATAGATTTCGATGCTTCACTTCAGGTTTACTGTATCCCTTGGACCTTCTTATTGACGATGAAACTCAGAAATTGCATGGGAATTAAATACAAAAGGCACAAGGCCGACTTAAGTACAAGAAGACTGACTCTTCTTACTGACTATGTTTGAACCATTCCTGTGGGACCTGTTATAGATTCTGTTTCTTCATTTCAGGTTTACTGTATCCCTTCGACGTTCTTATTGGCGATGAAACACAGAAATTGCATCGGAATTAAATACAAAAGGCACAATGCCGACTTAAGTACAAGAAGAATGACTCTTGCAACTGTCTATCTTTTGAACCATTCGTATGACACTAGATATAGATTCCGATTCTTCACTTTAGGTTTACTGTATCCCTCTGACCTTCTTATTGACGATGAAACACAGAAATTTCATCGGAATTAAATAGAAAAGGCACAATGCCGACTTAACTACTGGAAGACTGACTCTTAATACTGACTATGTGTTGAACCATTCCTGTTACACTAGTTACAGATTCCGATGCTTCACTTCAGATTTTCTGTATCCCTCTGACGTTCGTATTGACGATGAAATACAGAAATTGCGTCGGAATTAAATACAAAAGGCACAATGCCCATTTAAGTACAAGAAGACTGACTCTTCTTACTGTCTATGTCTTGAACCATTCCTGTGACACTAGTTATAGATTCCGATGCTTCACTTCAGGTTTACTGTATCCCTTGGACATTCTTATTGACGATGAAACACAGCAATTGCCTCGGAATTAAATTGAAAACGTACAATGTCGACTTAAGTACAAGAAGACAGACTCTTCCTACTGTCTATGTTTTGAACCGTTCCTGTGACACTAGTTATACATTCCGATGCTTCACTTCAGGTTTACTGTATCCCTTGAACCTTCTTATTGACGATGAAACACAGCAATTGCCTCGGAATTAAATAGATCAGGCACAATGTCGACTTAAGTACAAGATGACTGACTCTTCCTACAGTCTATGTTTTGAACCATTCCTGTGACACTAGTTATTGATTTCGATGCTTCACTTCAGGTTTACTGTATCCCTTGGACCTTCTAATTGACGATGAAACACAGAAATTGCATCGGAGTTAAATACAACAGGCACAATGCCAGCTTCAGTACAAGAAGACTGACTCTTCTTCTGTCTATGTTTTGAACCATTCCTGTGACACTAGTTATTGATTTCGATGCTTCACTTCAGGTTTTCTGTATCCCTTTGACCTTCTAATTGACGATGAAACACAGAAATTGCATCGGAGTTAAATACAAAAGGAACAATGCCGACTTAAGTAGAAGAAGACTGACTCATCTCACTGTCTATGTTTTGAACCATTCCGGTGATACTAGTTATAGATTCCGATGCTTCACTTCTGGTTTACTGTATCCCTCTGCCCTTCTTATTGTCGATGAATCACAGAAATTGCATCGGAATTAAATACAAAAGGCACAATGCCGACTTAAGTACAAGATGACTGACTCTTCTTCTGTCTATGTTTTGAACCATTCCTGTGACACTACTTATAGATTTCGATGCTTCACTTCAGGTTTACTGTATCCCTTGGACCTTCTTACTGGCGATGAAACACAGAAATTGCATGGGAATTAAATACAAAAGGCACAAGGCCGACTTAAGTACAAGAAGACTGACTCTTGTTACTGACTATGTTTGAACCATTCCTGTGGGACCTGTTATAGATTCTGATTCTTCATTTCAGGTTTACTGTATCCCTTCGACTTTCTTATTGGCGATGAAACACAGAAATTGCATCGGAATTAAATACAAAAGGCACAATGCCGACTTAAGTACAAGAAGAATGACTCTTGCAACTGTCTATCTTTTGAACCATTCGTATGACACTAGATATAGATTCCGATTCTACACTTTAGGTTTACTGTATCCCTCTGACCTTCTTATTGACGATGAAACACAGAAATTTCATCGGAATTAAATAGAAAAGGCACAATGCCGACTTAACTACAGGAAGACTGACTCTTCTTACTGACTATGTGTTGAACCATTCCTGTTACACTAGTTACAGATTCCGATGCTTCACTTCAGATTTTCTGTATCCCTCTGACGTTCGTATTGACGATGAAACACAGAAATTGCGTCGGAATTAAATACAAAAGGCACAATGCCCATTTAAGTACAAGAAGACTGACTCTTCTTACTGTCTATGTCTTGAACCATTCCTGTGACACTAGTTATAGATTCCGATGCTTCACTTCAGGTTTACTGTATCCCTTGGACCTTCTTATTGACGATGAAACACAGCAATTGCCTCGGAATTAAATTGAAAAGGTACAATGTCGACTTAAGTACAAGAAGACAGACTCTTCCTACTGTCTATGTTTTGAACCGTTCCTGTTACACTAGTTATACATTCCGATGCTTCACTTCAGGTTTACTGTATCCCTATGCCTTTCTTATTGACGATGAAACACAGAAATTGCAACGGAATGAAACACAAATGGCACAATGCCGACTTAAGTACAAGAAGACTGACTCTTCTTCTGTCTATGTATAACCATTCCTGTGACACTAGTTATAGATTTCGATGTTTCACTTCAGGCTTACCGTATCCCTTGGACCTTCTTATTGGCGATGAAAAACAGAAATTGCATCGGAATTATATACAAAAGGCACAATGCCGACTTAAGAACAAGAAGACTGACTCTTCTTTCTGACTATGTTTTGAACCATTCCTGTGACACTAGTTATAGATTGCGATGCCTCACTTCAGTTTTACTGTATCCCTCTGACCTTCTAATTGACGACGAAACACAGAAATTGCATCGGAATTAAATCCAAAAATGAAAGTGCCGAATTAAGTAAAAGAAGACTGACTCTTCCTACTGTCTATGTTTTGAACCATTCCTGTGACACTAGTTTTAGATTCCGATGCATCAGTCCAGGTTTACTGTATCCCCTGGACCTTCTTATTGACGATGAAACACAGAAATTGCATCGGAATTTAATACAAAATGCACAATGGGAACTTAAGTACAGGAAGACTAACCCTTCTTACTGACTATGTTTTGAACCATTCCTGTGACACTAGTTATGGATCCGGTGCTTCACTTCAGGTTTACGGGATCCCTTGGACCTACTTATTGACGATGAAGCACAGAACTTGCTTCGGAATTAAATACAAAAGGCACATTGCCGACTTAAGTACAAGAATACTGACTCTTCTTACTGACTATGCTTTGAACCGTTCCTGTGACACTAGTTATAGATTGCGATGCTTCACTTTAGGTTTACTGTATCCCTTGGACCTTCTTATTGACGATGAAACACAGCAATTGCATCGGAAATAAATAGAAAAAAGCACAATGCCGACTTAAGTATAAGGAGACTGACTCTTCCTACTGTCTATGTTTTAACCATTCCTGTGACACTAGTTATAGATTCCGATGCTTCACTCCCGGATTACTGAATCCCTTGGACCTTCATATTGACGATGAAACACAGAAATTGCATCGGAATAAATACAAAAGGCACAATGCCGACTTAAGTACAAGAATACTGACTCTTGTTACTGTCTATGTTTGAACCATCCCTGTGACATTAGTTATAGATACCGATGCTTCACTCCAGGTTTACTGTATCCCTTGGACCTTCTTATTGGCGATGAAACACAGAAATTGCATCGGAATTAAATGCAAAATGCACAAGAACGACTTAAGAACAAGAAGACTGACTCTTTTTACTGACTATGTTTTGAACCATTCCTGTGACACTAGTTATAGATTCCGATGCTTCACTTCAGATTTACTGTATCCCTCTGACGTTCTTATTGACGATGAAACACAGAAATTGCGTCGGAATTAAATACAAAAGGTAAAATGCCGACTTAAGTACAAGAAGACCGACTCTTCTTACTATCTATTTTTTGAACCATTCCTGTGACACTAGTTATAGATTCCGATGCTTCACTTTAGATTTACTGTACCCTCTGACGTTCTTATTGACGATGAAACACAGAAACTGCGTCGGAAATAAATACATAAGGCACAATGCCGAATTAAGTACAAGAAGACTGTCTCTTCTTACTGTCTATGATTTGAACCATTCCTGTGACACTAGTTATAGATTCCGATGCTTCACTCTAGTTTTACTGTATCCCTTGGACCTTCTTATTGACGATAAAACACAGAAATTGCATCGGAATGAAATAAAAATTCACAATGCCGACTTAAGTACAGGAAGGCTGACTCTTCTTACTGTCCATGTCTTGAACAATTCCTGTTGCATCGGAATGAAATACAAAAAGCACAATGCCGACTTAAGTACAAGAAGACTGACTCTGCTTACTGTCTATGTTTTGAACCATTTCTGTGATACTAGTTATAGGTTTCGATGCTTCACTTCAGGTTTACTGTATCCCTTGGACCTTATTATTGACGATGAAACACAGAAATTGCATCGGAATTAAATACAAAAGGCACAATGCCGACTTAAGTACAAGAAGACTGGCTCTTCTTACTTACTATGTTTTGAACCATTCCTGTGACACTAGATATAGATTTCGATGCCTCACTCCAGGTTTACTGTATCCCTTGGACCTTCATATTGACGATGAAACACAGAAATTGCATCGGATTTAAAAATTAAAGGCAGAATGCCGAAATAAGTACAAGAAGACTGACTCTTCTTACTGACTATGTTTTGAACCAATCCTGTGACACTAGTTATAGATTCCGATGCTTCACTTCATATTTACTGTATCCCTCTGACGTTCGTATTGACGACAAAACACAGAAATTGCGTCGGAATTAAATACAAAAGGCACAATGCCGAATTAAGTACAAGAAGACTGACTCTTCTTACTGTCTATGTTTTGAAACATTCCTGTGATACTAGTTATAGATTCCGATGCTTCACTTCAGGTTTACTGTATACGTCTGACCTTCTTATTGACGATAAAACACAGAAATTACATCGGAATTAAATACAAAAGGCACAAAGCCGACTTAAGTACAAGAAGACTGACTCTTCTTACTGTCTATGTTTTGAACCATTCCTGTGACACTAGTTATAGATTCCGATGCTTCACTTCAGGTTTACTGTATCCCTTGGTCCTTCATATTGACGATAAAACACAGAAATTGCATCGGAATTAAATACAAAAGGCACAATGCCGACTTAAGTACAAGAAGACTGACTCTTCTCACTGACTATGTTTTGAACCATTCCTGTGACACTAGTTATAGATTTCGATGCTTCGCTTCAAATTTAGTGTATCCCTCTGACCTACGTATTGACGATGAAACACAGAAATTGCGTCGGAATGAAATACAAAAGGCACAATGTCGAATTAAATACACGAAGACTGACTCTTCTTACTGACTATGTTTTAACCATTCCTGTGACACTAGTTATAGACTCCGATGCTTCACTCAAGGCTTACTGTATCCCTTGGACCTTCGTATTGGCGATGAAACATAGAAATTGCATGGGAATTCAATAAAAAAGGCACAATGCCGACTTAAGTACAAGAAAACTGATTCTGCTTACTGTCTATGTTTTGAACCATTTCTGTGATACGAGTTATAGATTTCGATGCTTCTCTTCAGGTTTACTGTGTCCCTTGGACCTTCTTATTGACGATGAAACACAGAAATTGCATCGGAATTAAATGCAAAAGGCACAATGCCCACTTAAGTACAAGAAGACAGACTCTTCTTACTGACTATGTTATGAACCATTCCTGTGTCACTAGTTATGGATTCTGATGCTTCACTTCAGGTTTACTGTATCCCTTGGACCTTCATATTGGCGATGAAACACAGAAATTGCATCGGAATTAAATAGAAAAGACACAATACCGACTCAAGTACAAGAAGACTGACTCTTCTTACTGTCTATGATTTGAACCATTCCTGTGACACTAGTTATGGATTCTGATGCTTCATTTCAGGTTTACTGTATCCCTTGGTCCTTCCTATTGACGATGAGACACAGAAATCGCATCGGAATAAAATAGAAAAAGCACAATGCCGACTTAAGTACAAGAAGACTGACTCTTCCTACTCTCTATGTTTTGAACCATTCCTGTGACACTAACTTTTTATTCCGATGCTAGACTTGAGGTTTACTGTATCCCTCGGACCTTCTTATGGACGATGAAACACAGAAATTGCTTCGGATTAAAATACAAAAGGCACAATGCCGACTTAAGTACAAGAAGACTGACTCTTCCAACTCTCAATGATTTGAACCATTCCTGTGACACTAGTTATAGATTCTGATGCTTCACTCCAGGTTTACTGTATCCCTCTGACTTTCTTATTGACGATGAAGCACAGAAATTGCATCGGAATTAAATAGAAAAGACACAATACCGACTCAAGTACAAGAAGACTGACCCTTCCTACTGTCTATGATTTGAACCATTCCTGTGACACTAGTTATAGATTCCGATGCTTCACTTCAGGTTGACTGTATCCCTCGAACCATCTTATTGACGATGAAACACAGAAATTGCATCGGAAAAAAATGCAAAAGGCACAATGCCGACTTAAGTACAAGAAGCCTGACTCATCTTACTGTCTATGTTTTGAACCATTCCTACGACACTAGTTATAGATTCCGATGCTCACTCGAGGTTTACTGTATCCCTTAGACCTTCATATTGACGATGAAACACAGAAATTGCATCGGAATTAAATACAAAAGGCACAATGCCGACTTAAGTACAAGAAGACTGACTCTTCTTACTGACTATGTGTTGAACCATTCCTGTGACACTAGTTATAGATTCCGATGCTTCACTTCAGGTTTACTGTATCCCTCTGACCTTCTTATTGACGATAAACCACAGAAATTACATCGGAATTAAATACAACAGGCACAATGCCGACTTAAGTACAAGAAGACTGACTCTTCTTACTGTCTATGATTTGAACCATTCCTGTGACACTAGTTATAGATTCCGATGGTTCACTTCAGATTTACGTTATCCCTCTGACGTTCTTATTGACGATGAAACACAGAAATTGCGTCGGAATTAAATACAAAAGGCACAATGCCGAATTAAGTACAAGAAGACTGACTTTTCTTACTGTCTATGTTTTGAACCATTCCTGCGACACTAGTTGTAGATTCCGATGCTTCACTCTAGGTTTACTGTATCCCTTGGACCTTCTTATTGACGATGAAACACAGAAATTGCATCGGAATTAAATAAAAATGGCACAATGCCGACTTAAGTACAAGAAGACTGCCTCTTCTTACTGTCTATGTTTTGAAAAATTCCTGTGACACTAGTTACAGATTCCGATGCTTCACTCCAGGTTTACTGTATCGCTTGGACCTTCTTATTGACGATGAAACACTGAAATTGCATCGGAATTAAATACAAAACGCACAATGCCGACTTAAGTACAAGAAGTCTGGCTCTTCATACTGACTATGCTTTGAACCATTCCTGTGACACTAGTTATGGATTCCGATGCTTTACTTCAGGTTCACTGTATCCCTTGGACCTTCTTATTGACGATGAAACACAGAAATTGCATCGGAATTAAATAGAGAAGGCACAATGCCGACTTAAGTACAAGAAGACTGATTCTTCCTACTGTCTATCTTTTGAACCATTCCTGTGATACTAGTAATAGATTCCGATGCTTCACTTCAGGTTTACTGTATCCCTCCGCCCTTCTTATTGACGGTGAAACACAGAAATTGCATCCGAAATAAATTCAAAAGGCACAATGTCGACTTAAGTACAAGAAGACTGACTCTGCTTACTGTCTATGTTTTGAACCATTTCTGTGATACTAGTTATAGATTTCGATGCTTCACTTCAGGTTTTATGTATACCTTGGACCTTCATATTGACGTTGAATTACAGAAATTGCATCGGAATTAAATACAAAAGGCACAATGCCCACTTAAGTACAAGAAGACTGACTCTTCTTACTGACTATGATTTGAACCATTCCTCTGACACTTGTTATAGATTCTAATGCTTCGCTTCAGGTTTACTGTATCCCTTGGACCTTCTTATTGGCGATGAAACACAGAAATTGCATCTGAATTAAATATAAAAGGGACAATGCCGACTTAAGTACAAGAAGACTGACTCATCTTACTGTCTATGTTTGAACCATTCCTGTGACACTAGTTATAGTTTCCGATGCATCACTTCACATTTACTGTATCCCTCTGCCCTTCTTATTGACGATGAAACACAGAAATTGCATCAGAATTAAATACAAAACGCACAATGCCGACTTAAGTACAAGAAGACTGATTCTGCTTACTGTCTATGGTTTCAACCATTTCTATGATACTAGTTATCGATTTCGATGCTTCACTTCAGGTTTATTGTATCCCTCTGACGTACTTATTGACGAAGAAACACAGAAATTGCATCGGAATTAAATGCAAAAGGCACAATGCCGACTTAAGTACAAGAAGACTGACTCATCTTACTGTATATGATTTGAACCGTTCCTGAGAAACTATTTATAGATTCCGATGCTTCACTCCAGGTTTACTGTATCCCTTGGACCATCATTTTGGCGATGAAACACAGAAATTACATCGGAATTAAATACAAAAGGCACAATGCCAACTTAAGTATAAGCAGACTGACTCTTCTTACTGTCTATGTTTTGAACCATTCCTGTGACACTTGTTATAGATTCCGATGCTTCACTTCAGATTTATTGTATCCCTCTGACGTTCTTATTGACGATGAAACACAGAAATTGCGTCGGAATTAAATACAAAAGGCACAATGCCGAATTAATTACAAGAAGACTGACTTTTCTTACTTTCTATGTTTTGAACCATTCCTGAGACACTAGTTATAGTTTCCGATGCTTCACTCTAGGTTTACTGTATCAATTGGTTCCTTCTTATTGACGATGAAACACAGAAATTGCATCGGAATTAAATACAAAAGGCACAATGACGACTTAAGTACAGGAAGACTGACTCTTCTTACTGTCTATGTTTTGAACCATTCCTGAGACACTAGTTACAGATTCCGATGCTTCACTCCAGGTTGACTGTACCCCTTGGACCTTCTTATTGACGATGAAACACAGAAATTGCATCGGAATTAAATACAAAACGCACAATGCCGACTTAAGTACAAGAAGACTAGCTCTTCTTACTGACTACGCTTTGAACCATTCCTGTGACACTAGTTATAGGTTCCGATGCTTCACTTCAGGTTCACTGCTTCCCTTGGACCTTCTTATTGACGATGAAACACAGAAATTGCATCGGAATTAAATAGAAAAGGCACAATTCCCACTTAAGTACAAGAAGGCTGACTCTTCTTACTGACTATGTTTTGAACCATTCCTGTGACACTAGTTATAGATTCTGATGCTTCACTTCAGGTTTACTGTATCCTTTGGACCTTCTTATTGGCGATGAAACACAGAAATTGCATCGGAATGAAATACAAAAGGCACAATGCCGATTTAAGTACAAGAAGACTGACTCTTCCAACTCTCTATGTTTTGAACCATTCCTGTGACACTAGTTATAGATTCCGATGCTTCACTTCAGGTTTACTATATCCCTCTGACTTTCTTATTGACGATGAAACACAGATATTGCATCGGAATGAAATACAAAAGGCACAATGCCGACTTAAGTACAAGAAGACTGACTCTTCCTACTGTCTATGTTTTGAACCATTCCTGCGACACTAGTTATAGATTACGATGCTTCACTCTAGGTTTACTGTATCCCTTGGACCTTCTTATTGACGATGAAACCCAGATATTGCATCTGAATGAAATACAAAAGGCACAATGCCGACTTAAGTACAAGAAGACTGACTCTTCTTACTGTCTATAATTTTGAACCATTCCTGAGACACTAGATACAGATTCCGATGCTTCACTCCAGGTTTACTGTATCCCTTGAATCTTCTTACTGACGATGAAACACAGAAATTGCATCGGAATTAAACGCAAAAGGCACAATGCCGACTTAAGTACAAGAAGACTGGCTCTTCTTACCGACTATGCTCTGAATCATTCCTGTGACACTAGTTATGGATTCCGATGCTTCACTTCAGGTTCACTGTATCCCTTGGACCTTCTTATTGACGATGAAACACAGAAATTTCATCGGAATTAAATAGAAAAGGCACAATGCCGACTTAAGTACAAGAAGACTGATTCTTCCTACTGTCTTTGATTTGAACGATTCCTGTGACACTAGTTATAGATTCCGATGCTTCACTTCAGGATTACTGTATCCCTCTGCCCTTCGTATTGACGATTAAACACAGAAATTGCATCAGAGTTAAATACAAAAGGCACAATGCCGTCTTAAGTACAAGAAGACTGACTCTGCTTTCTGTCTATGTTTTGACCCATTTCTATGATACTAGTTATAGATTTTGATGCTTCACTTCAGGTTTATTGTATCCCTTGCACCTTCGTATTGACGATGAAACACAGAAATTGCATCGGAATGAAAAACAAAAATCACAATGCCGACTTAAGTACAAGAAGACTGACTCTTCCAACTCTCTATGTTTTGAACCATTCCTGTGACACTAGTTATAGATTCCGATGCTTCACTTCCGGTTTACTGTACCCCTCTGACTTTCTTATTGACGATGAAACACAGAAATTGCATCGGAATTAAATAGAAAAGGCACAATACCGACTTAAGTACAAGAAGACTGTCTCTTCCTACTGTCTATGTTTTGAACCATCCCTGTGACACTGGTTGTAGATTCCGATGCTTCACTTCAGGTTTATTGTATCCCTTGGAACTTCATATTGACGATGAAACACACAAATTGCATCGGAATTAATTACAAAAGTCACAATGGCGACTTAAGTACATGAAGACTGACTCATCATACAGTCTATGTTTTGAGCCACTCCTGAGACACTAGTTATAGATTCTGATGCTTCACTTCAGGTTTACTGTATCCCTTGGACCTTCATATTGTCGATGAAACACAGAAATTGGATCGGAATTAAATACAAACGGCACAATGCCGACTTAACTACAAAAAGACTGACTCTTCTTACTGACTATGGTTTGAACCATTCCTATGACACTAGTTATAGATTCCGATGCTTCACTTCAGGTTTACTGTATCCCTTGGACGTTCCTATTGACGATGAGACACAGAAATCGCATCGGAATTAAATAGAAAAAGCACCATGCCGTGTTAAGTACAAGAAGACTGACTCATCCTACTCTCTATGTTTGAACCATTCCTGTGACACTAGTTACAGATTCCGATGCTTCACTCCTGGTTTTCTGTATCCCTTGGACCATCTTATTGACGATGAAACACAGGAATTGCATCGGAATTAAATACAAAATGCACGATGACGACTTAAGTACTAGAAGACTGGCTCTTCTTACTGACAATGCTTTGTACCATTCCTGTGACACTAGTCATAGATTCCGATGCTTCACTTCAGGTTCAATGTATCCCTTGGAACGTCTTATTGACGATGATACACAGAAATTGCTTCGGAATTAAATAGAAATGGCACAATGCCGACTTAAGTACAGGAAGACTGACTCTTCCTACTGTCTATGTTTTGAACCATTCCAGTGACACTCGTTATAGATTTCGATACTTCCCTGCAGGCTTACTGTATCCCTTGGCCCTTCTTTTTGACGATGAAACACAGAAATTGCATCGGATTTAAATAGAAAGGCACAATGCCGACTTAAGTACAAAAAGACTGACGCTTCTTACTGACTATGCTTTGAACCATTCCTGTGACACTGGTTATAGATTCCGATGGTTCACTTCTGGTTTACTGTATCCCTTAGACCTTCCTATTGACGATGAGACACAGAAATCGCATCGGAATGAAATAGAAAAAGCACAATGCCGAATTAAGTACCAGAAGAATGACTCTTCCTACTCTCTATGCTTTGAACCATTCCTGTGACAAAAGTTATAGATTCAGATGCTTCACTTCAGGTTTACTGTGTCCCTCTGACTTTCTTATTGACGATGAAACACAGAAATAGCATCGGAATGAAATAGAAAAGGCGCAATACCGACCTAAGTACCAGAAGACTGACTCTTTCTACTCTCTGTGTTTTGAACCATTCCTGTGACAAAAGTTATAGATTCAGATGCTTCATTTCAGGTTTACTGTATCCCTTGGACCTTCTTATTAACGATGAATCACAGAATTTGCATCGGAATTAAATACAAAATGCACAATGCCGACTTAAGTACAAGAAGAATGACTCTTGCAACTGTCTATGTTTTGAACCATTCGTGTGACACTAGTTATAGATACCGATGCTTCACTTTAGGGTTACTGTATCCCTCTGACATTCTTATTGACGATGAAACACAGAAATTGCATCGGAATTAAATAGAAAAGGCACAATGCCGACATAACTACAGGAAGACTTACTCTTCTTACTGACTATGTTTTGTACCATTCATGTGACACTAGTTATAGATTCCGATGCTTAACTTCAGGATTACTGTGTCCCAATGACCTTCTTAGTGGCGATGAAACACAGAAATAGCATCGGAATAAAGTACAAAAAGCACAATGCCGAATTAAGTACAAATAGACTTTCTCTTCTTACTGTCTATGTTTGAACCATTCCTGTGACACTAGTTATGGATACCGATGCTTCACTTCAGGTTTACTGTATCCCTCTGACCTTCTTATTGACGATGAAACACAGAAATTGGATCAGAATTAAATACAAAGGGCACAATGCCGAATTAAGTAGAAGAAGACTGACTTTTCTTACTGTCTATGTTTTGAACCATTCCTGTGACACTAGTCATAGACTCCGATGCTTCACTCCAGGTTTACTGTATCCTTTTGGACCTTCTTATTGACGATGAAACACAGAAATTGCATCGGAATTAAATACAAAAGGCACAATGCTGACTTAAGTAAACGAAGTCTGACTCTTTTTACTGTCCATGTCTTGAACCTTCCTGTGACACTAGTTATAGATTCCGATGCTTCACTCCAGGTTTACTGTATCCCTTGGACCCTCTTATTGACGATGAATCACAGAAATTGCATCAGAATTAAATAGAAAAGGCACAATGATGACTTAAGTACAAGAAGACTGACTCTTCTTACTGACTATGTTTTGAACCATTCCTGCGACACTGGTCGTAGATTCCTATGCTTTACTTCAGGATTACTGTATCCTTCTGACCTTCTTATTGACGATGAAACACAGAAATTGCATCGGAATTAAATACAAAAGGCACAATGCCGAATTAAGTACAAGAAGAGTGACTCTTCTTTCTGTTTATGTTTTGAACCATCCCTGTGACACTAGTTATAGATTCCGATGCTTCACTCCAGGTTTACTGTATCCCTTGGACCTTCTTATTGACGATGAAACACAGAAATTGCATCGGAATTAAATATGAAAGGCACAATACCGACTTAAGTACAAGAAGACTGACTCTTCTTACTGACTATGTTTTGAATCATTCGTGTGACACTAGACATAGATTCCGATACTTACCTTCAGGATTACTGTAACCCTCTGACCTTCTTATTTACAATGAAACACAGAAATTGCATCGGAATTAAATACAAAAGGCACAATGCCGACTTAAGTACATGAAGACTGACTCTTCTTACTGTCTATGTTTTGAACCATCCCTGTGACACTAGTTACAGATTCCGATGCTTCACTCCAGGTTTACTGTATCCCTTGGACATTCTTATTGTCGTTGAAACACAGAAATTGTATCGGAATTAAATACAAAAGGCACAAAGCCGACTTAAGTACAAGAAGAATGACTCTCCTTACTGACTATGTTTTGAACCATTCCTGTGACACTAGTTATAAATTCCGACTCTTCACGTCAGGTTTACTGTATCCTTTGGGCCTTCCTATTGCCGATGAGACACAGAAATCGCATCGGAATTGAATAGAAAAACCACAATGCCGACTTAAGTACAAGAAGACTGACTCTTCCCACTCTCTATGTTTTGAACCATTCCTGTGACACTAGTTTTTTATTCCGATGCCTCACTTGAGGTTTACTGTATCCCTCGGACCTTCTTATGGACGATGAAACACAGAAATTGCATCGGAATGAAATACAAAAGATACAATGCCACTTAAGTACAAGAAGACTGACTCTTCCAAATCTCTATGTTTTGAACCATTCCTGTGACCCTAGTTATAGGTTCCGATGCTTCACTTCAGAGTTACTGTATCCCTGTGACCTTCTTATTGACGATGAAACACTGAAATTGCATCGGAATTAAATACAAAAGGCACAATGCCGACTTAAGCACGTGTAGACTGACTTTTCCTACTGTCTATGTTTTGACCCATTGCTGTGACACTAGTTATAGATTCCGATGGTTCATTTCAGATTTACTGTATCCCTTGGACAATCTTATTGATGATCAAACACAGAAATTGCATCGGAATTACATACAAAAGGCACAATGCAGACTTAAGTACAAGAAGACTGACTCTTCCCACTGTCTACGTTCTGGACTATTCCTGTGACACTTGTTATAGATTCCGATGCTTCACTTCAGGTTTACTGTATCGCTCTGACCTTCTTATTGTCGATGAAACACAGAAATTGCGCCGGAATTAAACAGAAATGGCACAATACCGACTTAACTACAAGAAGACGGGACTCTTCCTACTGTCTATGTTTTGAACCATTCCTGTGACACTAGTTCTAGATTCCGATGCTTTACTTCAGGTTTACTGTATCCCTTGGACCTTCTTATTGACGATGAAACACAAAATTGCATCGGAATTAAATACAAAAGGCACAATGACGACTTAAGTACAAGAAGACTGACTCTTCTTACTGTCTACGTTTTGAACCATTCCTGTGACACTAGTTACAGACTCCGATGCTTCACTTCAGGTTTATTGTATCCCTCTGGCCTTCTTATTGACGATGAAACACAGAAATTGCATCGGAATTAAATACAAAAGGCACAATGCAGACTTAAGTACAAGAAGACCGACTCTTCCCACTGTCTATGTTTTGGACCATTCCTGTGACACTAGTTATTGATTCCGATGCTTCACTTCAGGTTTGCTGTATCGCTCTGACCTTCTTATTGACGATGAAACACAGAAATTGCATCGGAATTAAATAGAAAAGGCACAATACCGACTTAACTACAAGAAGACTGACTCTTCTTACTGACTATGCTTTGAACCATTCCTGTGACACTAGTTATAGATTCCGATGCTTAACTTCAGGATTACTGTATCCCACTGACCCTCTTAGCGACGATGAACCACAGAGATTGCATCGGAATTAAATACAAAAGGCACAATGCCGACTTAAGTACAAGAAGACTGACTCATCTTACTGTCTATGATTTGAACCATTCCTGTGACACTAGTTATAGATTCCGATGCTTCACTCCAGGTTTACCGTATCCCTCTGCCCTTCTTGATGACGATAAAACACAGAAATTGCATCGGAATTAAATACAAAAGGCACAATGCCGACTTAAGTACAAGAAGACTGACTCTTCTTTCTGTCTATGTTTTGAGCGATTCCTGTAACACTAGTTATAGAATCCGATGCGTCACTTCAGGTTTACTGTATCCCTTGGACCTTCTTATTGACGATGAAACACAGAAATTGTATCGAAATTAAATACAAAAGGCACAATGCCGACTTAAGTACAAGAAGACTGACTCTCCTTACTGACTATGTTTTGAACCATTCCTGTGACACTAGTTATAAATTCCGACGCTTCACGTCAGGTTTATTGTATCCCTTGGGCCTTCCTATTGACGATGAGACACAGAAATCGCAACGGCATTAAATAGAAAAAGCCCAATGCCGACTTAAGTACGAGAAGACTGACTCTTCCCACTCTCTATGTTTTGAACCATTCCTGTGACACTAGTTTTTTATTCCGATGCCTCACTTGAGGTTTACTGTATCCCTCGGACCTTCTTATGGACGATGAAACACAGAAATTTCATCGGAATGAAATACAAAAGATACAATGCCGACTTAAGTACACGAAGACTGACTCTAACAACTCTCTATGTTTTGAACCATTCCTATGACACTAATTATTGGCTCCGATCCTTCACTTCAGAGTTACTGTATCCCTGTGACCTTCTTATTGACGATGAAACACAGATATTGCATCGGAATTAAATACAAAAGGCACAATGCCGACTTAAGTACGTGTAGACTGACTCTTCCTACTGTCTATGCTTTGAACCATTCCTGTGACACTAGTTATAGATTCCGATGGTTCATTTCAGATTTACTGTATCCCTTTGACTTTCTTATTGGTGATGAAACACAGAAATTGCATCGGAATTACATACAAACGGCACAATGCAGACTTAAGTACAAGAAGACTGACTCTTCCCACTGTCTATGCTTTGGACTATTCCTGTGACTCTAGTTATAGATTCCGATGCTTCACTTCAGGTTTACTGTATCGCTCTGACCTTCTTATTGACGATGAAACACAGAAATTGCATCGGAATTAAATAGAAAAGGCACAATACCGACTTAACTACAAGAAGACGGACTCTTCCTACTGTCTATGTTTTGAACCATTCCTGTGACACTAGTTTTAGATTCCGATGCTTTACTTCAGGTTGACTGTATCCCTTGGACGTTCTTATTGACGATGAAACACAAAATTGCATCGGAATTAAATACAAAAGGCACAATGACGACTTAAGTACAAGAAGACTGACTCTTCTTACTGACTATGTTTTGAACCATTCCTGTGACACTACTTATAGACTCTGATGCTTCACTTCAGGTTTACTGTTTCCCTCTGACCTTCTTATTGACGATGAAACACAGAAATTGCATCGGGATTAAATACAAAAGATACAATGCCACTTAAGTACAAGAAGACTGACTCTTCCAAATCTCTATGTTTTGAACCATTCCTGTGACCCTAGTTATAGGTTCCGATGCTTCACTTCAGAGTTACTGTATCCCTGTGACCTTCTTATTGACGATGAAACACAGAAATTGCATCGGAATTAAATACAAAAGGCACAATGCCGACTTAAGTACGTGTAGACTGACTTTTCCTACTGTCTATGTTTTGACCCATTGCTGTGACACTAGTTATAGATTCCGATGGTTCATTTCAGATTTACTGTATCCCTTGGACTTTCTTATTGATGATCAAACACAGAAATTGCATCGGAATTACATACAAAAGGCACAATGCAGACTTAAGTACAAGAAGACTGACTCTTCCCACTGTCTACGTTTTGGACTATTCCGGTGACACTTGTTATAGATTCCGATGCTTCACTTCAGGTTTACTGTATCGCTCTGACCATCTTATTGACGATGAAACACAGAAATTGCGCCGGAATTAAACAGAAATGGCACAATACCGACTTAACTACAAGAAGACGGACTCTTCCTACTGTCTATGTTTTGAACCATTCCTGTGACACTAGTTTTAGATTCCGATGCTTAACTTCAGGATTACTGTATCCCACTGACCCTCTTAGCGACGATGAAACACAGAGATTGCATCGGAATTAAATACAAAAGGCACAATGCCGACTTAAGTACAAGAAGACTGACTCATCTTCCTGTCTATGATTTGAACCATTCCTGTGACACTAGTTATAGATTCCGATGCTTCACTTCAGGTTTACCGTATCCCTCTGCCCTTCTTGATGACGATAAAACACAGAAATTGCATCGGAATTAAATACAAAAGGCACAATGCCGACTTAAGTACAAGAAGACTCACTCTTCTTTCTGTCTATGTTTTGAGCGATTCCTGTAACACTAGTTATAGAATCCGATGCGTCACTTCAGGTTTACTGTATCCCTTGGACCTTCTTATTGACGATGAAACACAGAAATTGTATCGGAATTAAATACAAAAGGCACAATGCCGACTTAAGTACAAGAAGACTGACTCTCCTTACTGACTATGTTTTGAACCATTCCTGTGACACTAGTTATAAATTCCGACGCTTCACGTCAGGTTTATTGTATCCCTTGGGCCTTCCTATTGACGATGAGACACAGAAATCGCAACGGCATTAAATAGAAAAAGCACAATGCCGACTTAAGTACGAGAAGACTGACTCTTCCCACTCTCTATGTTTTGAACCATTCCTGTGACACTAGTTTTTTATTCCGATGCCTCACTTGAGGTTTACTGTATCCCTCGGACCTTCTTATGGACGATGAAACACAGAAATTTCATCGGAATGAAATACAAAAGATACAATGCCGACTTAAGTACACGAAGACTGACTCTTACAACTCTCTATGTTTTGAACCATTCCTATGACACTAGTTATTGGCTCCGATCCTTCACTTCAGAGTTACTGTATCCCTGTGACCTTCTTATTGACGATGAAACACAGATATTGCATCGGAATTAAATACAAAAGGCACAATGCCGACTTAAGTACGTGTAGACTGACTTTTCCTACTGTCTATGCTTTGAACCATTCCTGTGACACTAGTTATAGATTCCGATGGTTCATTTCAGATTTACTGTATCCCTTTGACTTTCTTATTGGTGATGAAACACAGAAATTGCATCGGAATTACATACAAACGGCACAATGCAGACTTAAGTACAAGAAGACTGACTCTTCCCACTGTCTATGCTTTGGACTATTCCTGTGACTCTAGTTATAGATTCCGATGCTTCACTTCAGGTTTACTGTATCGCTCTGACCTTCTTATTGACGATGAAACACAGAAATTGCATCGGAATTAAATAGAAAAGGCACAATACCGACTTAACTACAAGAAGACGGACTCTTCCTACTGTCTATGTTTTGAACCATTCCTGTGACACTAGTTTTAGATTCCGATGCTTTACTTCAGGTTGACTGTATCCCTTGGACGTTCTTATTGACGATGAAACACAAAATTGCATCGGAATTAAATACAAAAGGCACAATGACGACTTAAGTACAAGAAGACTGACTCTTCTTACTGACTATGTTTTGAACCATTCCTGTGACACTAGTTATAGACTCTGATGCTTCACTTCAGGTTTACTGTTTCCATCTGACCTTCTTATTGACGATGAAACACAGAAATTGCATCGGGATTAAATACAAAAGGCACAATGCTGACTTAAGTACGTGTAGACTGACTTATCCTACTGTCTATGTATTGAACCATTCCTGTGATTTTAGTTATAGATTCCGAAGGTTCATTTCAGGTTTATTGTATCCCTTGGACCTTCTTATTGATGATGAAACACAGAAATTGCATCGGAATTAATACCAAAGGCACAATGCAGACTTAAGTGCAAGAAGACTGACTCTTCCCACTGTCTATGTTTTGGACCATTACTGTGACACTAGTTATAGATTCCGATGCTTCACTTCAGGTTTACGGTATCGCTCTGACCTTCGTATTGACGATGAAACACAGAAATTGCATCGGAATTAAATACAAAAGGCACAATGCCGACTGAAGTACAAGAAGACTGACTCTTCCGACAGTCTATGCTTTGAACCATTCCTGTGACACTAGTTATAGATTCCGGTGCTTCACTCCAGGTTTACTGTATCCCTTGGACCTTCTTATTGACGATGAGACACAGAAATCGCATCGGAATTAAATAGAAAAACCACAATGCCGACTTAAGTAAAAGAAGACTGACTCTTCCCACTCTCTATGTTTTGAACCATTCCTGTGACACTAGTTTTTTATTCCGATGCCTCACTTGAGGTTTACTGTATCCCTCGGACCTTCTTATGGACGATGAAACACAGAAATTGCATCGGAATGAAATACAAAAGATACAATGCCACTTAAGTACAAGAAGACTGACTCTTCCAAATCTCTATGTTTTGAACCATTCCTGTGACCCTAGTTATAGGTTCCGATGCTTCACTTCAGAGTTACTGTATCCCTGTGACCTTCTTATTGACGATGAAACACAGAAATTGCATCGGAATTAAATACAAAAGGCACAATGCCGACTTAAGTACGTGTAGACTGACTTTTCCTACTGTCTATGTTTTGACCCATTGCTGTGACACTAGTTATAGATTCCGATGGTTCATTTCAGATTAACTGTATCCCTTGGACTTTCTTATTGATGATGAAACACAGAAATTGCATCGGAATTACATACAAAAGGCACAATGCAGACTTAAGTACAAGAAGACTGACTCTTCCCACTGTCTACGTTTTGGACTATTCCTGTGACACTTGTTATAGATTCCGATGCTTCACTTCAGGTTTACTGTATCGCTCTGACCTTCTTATTGACGATGAAACACAGAAATTGCGCCAGAATTAAACAGAAATGGCACAATACCGACTTAACTACAAGAAGACGGACTCTTCCTACTGTCTATGTTTTCAACCATTCCTGTGACACTAGTTATAGATTCCGATGCTTTACTTCAGGTTTACTGTATCCCTTGGACCTTCTTATTGACGATGAAACACAAAATTGCATCGGAATTAAATACAAAAGGCACAATGACGACTTAAGTACAAGAAGACTGACTCTTCTTACTGTCTACGTTTTGAACCATTCCTGTGACACTAGTTACAGACTCCGATGCTTCACTTCAGGTTTATTGTATCCCTCTGGCCTTCTTATTGACGATGAAACACAGAAATTGCATCGGAATTAAATACAAAAGGCACAATGCCGACTTAAGTACGTGTAGACTGACTTTTCCTACTGTCTATGTTTTGAACCATTCCTGTGACACTAGTTATAGATTCCGATGGTTCATTTCAGGTTTACTGTAACCCCTTGGACCTTCTTATTGATGATGAAACACAGAAATTGCATCGGAATTAAATACAAAAGGCACAATGCAGACTTAAGTACAAGAAGACCGACTCTTCCCACTGTCTATGTTTTGGACCATTCCTGTGACACTAGTTATTGATTCCGATGCTTCACTTCAGGTTTGCTGTATCGCTCTGACCTTCTTATTGACGATGAAACACAGAAATTGCATCGGAATTAAATAGAAAAGGCACAAGACCGACTTAACTACAAGAAGACTGACTCTTCTTACTGACTATGCTTTGAACCATTCCTGTGACACTAGTTATAGATTCCGATGCTTAACTTCAGGATTACTGTATCCCACTGACCCTCTTAGCGACGATGAAACACAGAGATTGCATCGGAATTAAATACAAAAGGCACAATGCCGACTTAAGTACAAGAAGACTGACTCATCTTCCTGTCTATGATTTGAACCATTCCTGTGACACTAGATATAGATTCCGATGCTTCACTTCAGGTTTGCTGTATCCCTCTGACCCTCTTATTGACGATGAAACACAGAAATTGCATCGGAATTAAATACAAAAGGCACAATGACGACTCAAGTACAAGAAGACTGGCTCCTCTTACTGTCAATGTTTTGAACCATTCCTGTGACACTAGTTATAGATTCCGATGCTTCACTTCAGGTTTACTGTGTCCCTCTGACCTTCTTATAAACGATGAAACACAGAAATTGCATCGGAAATATATACAAAAGGCACAATGCCGACTTAAGTACAAGAAGACTGACTCTCCTTACTGACTATGTTTTGAACCATTCCTGTGACACTAGTTATAAATTCCGACGCTTCACGTCAGGTTTATTGTATCCCTTGGGCCTTCCTATTGACGATGAGACACAGAAATCGCAACGGCATTAAATAGAAAAAGCACAATGCCGACTTAAGTACGAGAAGACTGACTCTTCCCACTCTCTATGTTTTGAACCATTCCTGTGACACTAGTTTTTTATTCCGATGCCTCACTTGAGGTTTACTGTATCCCTCGGACCTTCTTATGGACGATGAAACACAGAAATTGCATCGGAATGAAATACAAAAGATACAATGCCGACTTAAGTACACGAAGACTGACTCTTACAACTCTCTATGTTTTGAACCATTCCTATGACACTAGTTATAGGTTCCGATGCTTCACTTCAGAGTTACTGTATCCCTGTGACCTTCTTATTGATGATGAAACACAGAAATTGCATCGGAATTAATACCACAGGCACAATGCAGACTTAAGTGCAAGAAGACTGACTCTTCCCACTGTCTATGTTTTGGACCATTCCTGTGACACTAGTTATAGATTCCGATGCTTCACTTCAGGTTTACTGAATCGCTCTGACCTTCGTATTGACGATGAAACACAGAAATTGCATCGGAATTAAATAGAAAATGCACAATGCCGACTTAAGTACAAGAAGACTGACTCATCTTACTGTCTATGTTTTGAACCATTCCTGTGACACTAGTTACAGACTCCGATGCTTCACTTCAGGTTTACTGTATCCCTCTGACGTTCTTATTGACGATGAAGCACAGAAATTGCGTCGGAATGAAATACAAAAGGCACAATGCCGAATTACGTACAAGAAGACTGAGTCCTCTTACTGTCCATGTTTTGAACCATTCCTGTGACTCTAGTTATAGATTCCGATGCTTCACTCCAGGTTTACTGTATACCTTGGACCTTCTTATTGACGATGAAACACAGAAATTGCATCGGAATTAAATACAAAAGGCACAATGCCGACTTAAGTAAAAGAAGTCTGACTCTTTTTACTGTCTGTGTTTTGAACCATTCCTGCGACACTAGTTAGGGATTCCGATTCTTCACTCCAGGTTTACTGTATCCCTTGGACCTTCTTATTGACGATGAAACACAGAAATTGCATCGGAATTAAATAAAAATATCACAATGCCGACTTCAGTTAAAGAAGACTGACTCTGCTTACTGTGTATGTTTTGAACCATTCCTGTGACACTAGTTATAGATTCCGATGCTTCACTTCAGGTTTACTGTATCGCTCTGACCTTCGTATTGACGATGAAACACAGAAATTGCATCGGAATTAAATAGAAAATGCACAACGCCGACTTAAGTACAAGAAGACTGACTCTTCTTACTGTCTATGTTTGAACCATTCCTGTGACACTAGTTATAGATTCCGATGCTTCACTCCAGGTGTACTGTATACCTTGGCCCTTCTTATTGACGATGAAACACGGAAATTGCATCGGAATTAAATACAAAAGCACAATGCCGACTTAAGTACAAGAAGACGGACTCTTCTTACTGACTATGTTTTGAACCATTCCTGTGACACTAGTTATAGATTCCGATGCTTCACTTCAGGTTTACTGTATCCCTCTGACCTTCTTATTGACGATAAGACACAGAAATAGCATCGGAATTAAATACAAAAGGCTCAATGCCGATTTAAGTACAAGAAGACTGACTCTTCTTACTGTCCATGTTTGAACCAGTCCTGTGACACTAGTTATAGATTCCGATGCTTCTCTTCAGGTCAACTGTGTCCCTTGGACCTTCTTATTGACGATGAAACACAGAAATTGCATCGGAATTAAATAGAAAGGCACAATGCCGACTTAAGTACAAGAAGACTGACTCTTCTTACTGACTATGTTTGAACCATTCCTGTGACACTAGTTTTAGATTCCGATGCTTCACTTCAGGTTTACTGTATCCCTTGGACCTTCCTATTGACAATGAGACACTGAAATCGCATCGCAATTATATAGAAAAACCACAATGCCGACTTAAGTACAAGAAGACTGACTCTTCCTACTCACTATGTTTTGAACCATTCCTGTGACACTAGTTTTTTATTCCGATGCTTCACTTGAGGTTTACTGTATCCCATGGACCTTCTTATTGACGATGAAACACACTTATTGCATCGGAATTAAATACAAATGGCACAATGCCGACTTAAGTCCAAGAAGAATGACTCTTCTCACTGACTATGTTTTGAACCATTCCTGTGACACTAGTTATAGATTCCGATGCTTCACTTCAGGTTTACTGTATCTCTCTGACTTTCGTATTGACGATGAAACACAGAAATTGCATCGGAATTAAATACAAAAGGCACAATGCCGACTTAAGTACATGTAGACAGACTTTTCCTACTGTCTATGTTTTGAACCATTCCTGTGACACTAGTTATAGATTTCGATGCTTCATTTCAGGTTTACTGTATCCCTTGGACCTTTTTATTGACGATGAAACACAGAAATTGCATCGGAACTGAATACAAAAGGCACAATGCCGACTTTAGTACAAGAAGACTGACTCTTCCAACTGTCTATGTTTTGAAACTTTCCTGTGACACTAGTTATAGATTCCGATGCTTCACTTGGGGTTTACTGTGTCCCTATGACCTTCTTAATGACGATGAAACACAGAAATTGCATCGGAATTAAATAGAAAAGGCACAATTCCGACTTACCTACAAGAAGGCTGACTCTTCTTACTGACTATGTTTTGAACCATTCCTGTGACACTTGTTATAGATTCCGTTGCTTAACTTCAGGATTACTGTATCCCTTGGACCTTCTTATTGACGATGAGACACAGAAATTGCATCGGGTTTAAATACAAAAGGCACAATGCCGACTTAGGTAAAAGAAGTCTGACTCTTCTTACTGTCTGTGTTTTGAACCACTCCTGTGACACTGGTTATAGATTCCGATTCTTCACTCCAAGTTTACTGTATCCCTTGGACCTTCTTATTGACGACGAAACATAGAAATTGCATCAGAATTAAATAGAAAATGCACAATGATGACTTAAGTACAAGAAGACTGACTCTTCTTACTGACTATGATTTGAACCATACCTGTGACACAAGTTATAGATTCCGATGAATCACATCTGGTTTACTGTATCCCTTGGACCTTCCTATTGACGGTGAAACACAGAAATTGCATCGGAATTATATAGAAACGGCACAATGCCGACTAAGTACAAGAATACAGACTTATCTTACTGTCTATGTTTTGAACCGTCCCTGTGACACTAGTTACAGATTCCGATGCTTCACTCCAGGTTTACTGTATCCCTTGGACCTTCTTACTGACGATGAAACGCAGATATTCCATCGGAATTAAATACAAAAAGCACAATGCCGACTTAAGTACAAGACGAATGACTCATCATACTGACTATGTTTTGAACCATTCCTGTGACACTAGTTATAGATTCCGATGAAACACATCAGGTTTACTGTATCCCTTGGACCTTCTTATTGACGATGAAACACAGAAATTGCATCAGAATTAAATAGAAAAGGCACAATGATGACTTAAGTACAAGAAGACTGACTCTTCTTACTGACTATGATTTGAACCATTACTGTGACACTAGTTATAGATTCCGATGATTCACTTCAGGTTTAATGTATCCCTTGGACCTTCTTATTGACGATGAAACACAGAAATTGCATCGGAATTAAATACAAAAGGCACAAAACCGACATAAGTACAGGAAGACTGACTCTTCTTACTGACTATGTTTTGAACCAATTTCTGTGACACAGGTCATAGATTCCGATGCTTCACTTCAGGTTTACTGTATCCCATGGACCTTCTTATTGACGATGAGACACAGAAATTGCATCGGAATTAAATAGAAAAGGCACAATGCCGACTTAAGTACAAGAATACTGACTCATCTTACTGTCTATGTTTTTAACCGTCCCTGTGACACTAGTTATAGATTCCGATGCTTCACTCCAGGTTTACTGTATCCCTTGGACCTTCTTGTTGACGATGAAACACAGAAATTGCATCGGAATTAAATACTAAAAGCACAATGCCGACTTAAATACAAGAAGACTGACTCTTCTTACTGACTATGTTTTGAACCATTCCTGTGACACTAGTTATAGATTGCGATGCTTCACTTCAGGATTACTGTATCCCTCTGACCTTCTTATTGACGACGAAACACAGAAATTGCATCGGATTTAAATACAAAAGGCACAATGCCGACTTAAGTAAAAGAAGTCTGACTCTTCTTACTGTCTATGTTTTAACCATTCCTGTGACACTAGTTATAGATTCCGATGCTTCACTCCAGGTTTACAGTATCCCTTGGACCTTCTTGTTGACGATGAAACACAGAAATTGCATCAGAATTAAATACAAAGGGCACAATGCCGAATTAAGTACAAGAAGACTGACTCTTCTTACTGTCTATGATTTGAACCATTCCTGTGACACTAGTTATAGATTCCGATGATACACATCAGGTTTACTGTATCCCTTGGACCTTCTTATTGACGATGAAACACAGAAATTGCATCGGAATTAAATACAAAAGGCACAATACCGACCTAAGTACAAGTAGACTGACTCTTCTTACTGACTATGTATTGAACCATTCCTGTGACACTAGTCATAGATTCCGATGCTTCACCTCAGGATTACTGTATCCCTCTGACCTTCTTATTGACGATTAAACACAGAAATTGCACCGGAATTAAGTACAAAAGGCACAATGCCGACTTAAGTACAAGAAGGCTGACTCTTCTTACTGCCTATGTTTTAACCATCCCTGGGACACTAGTAATAAATTCCTATGCTTTACTCTAGGTTTACTGTATCCCTTGGACCTTCTTCTTGACGATGAAACACAGAAATTGCATCGGAATTAAATACAATAGGCACAATGCCGACTTAAGTACAAGAAGACTGAATCTTCCTACTGTCTATGTTTTGAACCATTCCTGTGACACTAGTTATAGATTCCGATGCTTCACTCCAGGTTTACTGTATCCCTTGGACGTTCTTATTGACGATGAAACACAGGAATTGCATCCGAATAAAATACAAAAAGCACAATGCCGACTTAAGTACAAGAAGACTCACTCTTCTTACTGACTATGTTTTGAACCATTCCTGTGACACTACTTATTGATTCCGATGCTTCACTTCAGGTTTACTGTATCCCTCTGACCTTATTATTGACGATGAAACACAGAAATTGCGTCAGAATTAAATACAAAAGGCACAATGCCGAATTAGGTACAAGAAGACTGACTCTTCTTACTGTCTATGTTTTGAACCATTCCTGGACACTAGTTATAGACTCCGATGCTTCACTCCAGGTTTACTGTATCCCTTGGACCTTCTTATTGACGATGAAACACAGAAATTGCATCGGAATTAAATGCAAAAGGCACAATGCCGAATTACGTAAAAGAAGTCTGACTCTTCTCACTGTCTATGTTTTGAACCATTCCTGTAACACTAGTTAGAGATTCCGATGCTTCACTCCAGGTTTACTGTATCCCTTGGAGCTTCTTATTGACGGTGAAACACAGAAATTGCATCAGAATTTAATAGAAGAGGCACAATGTTGACTTAAGTACAAGGAGACTGACTTTTCTTACTGACTATGATTTGAACCATTACTGTGACACTAGTTATAGATTCCGATGATTCACTTCAGGTTTACTGTATACCCTGGAGCTCCTTATTGACGATAAAACACAGAAAGTGCATCGGAATTAAATACAAAAGGCACAATACCGACTTAAGTACAAGAAGACTGACTTTCTTACTGACTATGTTTTGAACCATTCCTGTGACACTAGTTATAGAGTCCGATGCTTCACTTCAGGTTTACTGTATCCCTTGGACCTTCTTATTAACGATGAAACACAGAAATTGCATTGGAATTAAATACAATAGGCAAAATGCCGACTTAAGTACAAGAAGACTGACTCTTCCTACTGTCTATGTTTTGACCCATTCCTGTGACACTAGTCATAGATTCCGATGCTTCACTTCAGTTTTACTGTATCCCTTGGACCTTCTTATTGACGATGAAACACAGAAATTGCATCGGAAATAAATACAAAAGGCACAATACCGACTTAAGTACAAGAAGACTGACTCTTCTTACTGACTATGTTTTGAACCACTCCTGTGACACTAGTCATAGATTCCGATGCTTAACATCTGGATTACTGTATCCCTCTGATCTTCTTATTGACGATGAAACACAGAAATTGCATCGGAATTAAATACAAAATGCACAATGCCGACTTAAGTACAAGTAGACTGACTCTTCTTACTGTCTATGTTTTGAACCATCTCTGTGACACTAGTTATAGATTCCGATGCTTCACTCCAGGATTACTCTATCCCTTGGACCTTCTTATTGACGATGAAACACAGAAATTGTATCGGAATTAAATACAAAAGGCACAATGCCGACTTAAGTACAAGAAGACTGACTCTTCTTACTGACTATGCTTTGAACCATTCCGGTGACACTAGTTATAGATTCCGGTGCTTCACTCCAGGTTTACTGTACCCCTTGGACCTTCTTATTGACGATAAAACACAGAAATTGCATCGGAATTAAATACAAAAGGCACAATGCCGTATTAAGTACAAGAAAACTGACTCTTCTTATTGTCTATGTTTTGAACGATTCCTGTGACTCTAGTTATAGATTCCGATGCTTCTCTTCAGGTTTACTGTATCCCTCTGACCTTCTTATTGACGGTAAAACACAGAAATTGCATCGGAATTAAATACAAAAGGCACAATGCCGACATAAGTGGAAGAAGACTGACTCTTCTTACTGTCTATGTTTTGAACCATTACTGTGACACTAGTTATAGATTCAGATGCTTCAGTTTAGGTCTACTGTATCCCTTGACCCTTCTTATTGACGATGAAACACAGAAATTGCATCGCAATTAAATACAAAAGTCACAATGCCGACTTAAGTACAAGAAGACTGTCTCTTCTTACTGACTATGCTTTGAACCATTCATGTGACACTAGTTATAGATTCCGATACTTCACATCAGGTTTACTGTATCCCTCTGACAATCTTATTGACGATGAAATACAGAAATTGCATCGCAATTAAATACAGAAGACACAATGCCGACTTAAGTACAAGAGGTCTGACTCTTCTTACTGTCTGTGATTTGAACCAATCCTGTGACAGTAGTTATAGATTCCGATGCTTCACTCCAGGTTTACTGTATCCCTTGGACCTTCTTATTGACGTTGAAACACAGAAATTGCATCAGAATTAAATAGAAAATACACAATGATGACTTATGTACAAGAAGACTGCCTCTTCTTACAGACTATGATTTGAACCATTCCTGTGACACTAGTTATAGATTCCGATGCTTCACTTCAGGTTTACTGTATCCCTTGGACCTTCTTATTGACGATGAACCACAGAAATTGCATCGGAATTAAATAGAAAAGGCACAATGCCGACTTAAGTACAAGAATACTGACTCATCTTACTTTCTATGTTTTGAACCGTCCCTGTGACACTAGTTATAGATTTCGATGCTTCACTCCAGGTTTGCTGTATCCCTTGGACCTTCTTATCGACGATGAAATACAAAAATTGCATCGGAATTAAGTACAAATAGCACAATGCCGACTTAAGTACAAGAAGACGGACTCTTCCTTCTGTCTTAGTTTTGAACCATTCCTGTGACACAAGTTATAGATTTCGATGCTTCACTTCAGGTTTACTGTATCCCTTGGACCTTCTTATTGTCGATGAAACACAGAAATTGCATCGGAATTAAGTAGAAAAGGCACAATGCTGACTTAAGTACAAGAATACTGACTCATCTTACTGTCTATGTTTTGAACCGTCCCTTTGACACTAGTTATAGATTTCGATGCTTCACTCCAGCTTTACTGTATCCCTTGGACCTTCTTATTGACGATGAAACACAAAAATTGCATCGGAATTAAGTACAAATAGCACAATGCCCACTTAAGTACAAGAAGACTGACTCTTCTTACTGACTATGATTTGGACCATTCCTGTGACACTAGTCGTAGATTCCGATGCTTCACTTCAGGATTACTGTATCCCTCTGACCTTCTTATTGACGATGAAACACAGAAATTGCACCGGAATTAAATACAAATGGCACAATGCCGACTTAAGTACAAGAAGACTGACTCTTCTTACTGTCTATGTTTTGAACCATCCCTGGGACACTACTTATATATTCCGAAGCTTCACCCCAGGTTTACTGTATCCCTTGGACCTTATAATTGACGATGAAACACACAAATTGCGTCGGAATTAATTACAATAGGCACAATGCCGACTTAAGTACAAGAAGACTGACTCTTCCTTCTGTCTATGTTTTGACCCATTCCTGTGACACTAGTTATAGATTCCAATGCTTCACTTCAGGTTTACTGTATCCCTCTCACATTCTTATTGTCGATGAAACACAGAAATTACATCAGAATTAAATACAAAAGGCACAATGCCGAATTAAGTACAAGAAGACTGACTCTTCTTACTGACTATGTTTTGAACGATTTCTCTGACACTAGTCATATATTCCGATGCGTCTCTTCGGGTTTACTGTATCCCTCTGACCTTCTTATTGACGATGAAACACAGAAATTGCACCGGAATTAAATACAAAAGGCACAATGCCGACTTAAGTACAAGAAGACTGACTCTTGTTACTGTCTATGCTTTGAACCATTCCTGTGACACTAGTTATAGACTCCGATGCTTCACTCCAGGTTTACTGGATCCCTTGGACCTTCTTATTGACGAAGGAACACAGAAATTGCATCGGAATTAAATACAAAAGGCACAATGCCGACTTAAGTAAAAGTAGTCTGACTCTTCTTACTGTCTATGTTTTGAACCATTCCTGTAACACTAGTTATTGATTCCGATGCTTCACTCCAGGTTTACTGTATCCCTTGGACCCTCTTATTGACGATGAAACACAGAAATTGCATCAGAATTAAATAGAAAAGGCACAATGATGACTTAAGTACAAGATGACTGACTCTTCTTACTGACTATGATTTGAGCCATTCCTGTGACACTAGTTATAGATTCCGATGCTTCACTTCAGGTTTACTGTATCCCTTCGACCTTCTTATTGACATTGAAACACAGGAATTGCATCGGAATTAAATACAAAAGGTACAATACCGACTTAAGTACAAGAAGACTGACTCTTCTTACTGACTATGCTTTGAACCATTCCTGTGACACTAGTCATAGATTCCGATGCTTCACTTCAGGATTACTGTATCCCTCTGACCTTCTTATTGACGATGAAACACAGAAATTGCATCGGAATTAAATACAAAAGGCACAATGCCGACTTAAGTACAAGAAGACTGACTCTTCTTACTGTCTATGTTTTGAACCATCCCTGTGACACTAGTTATAGATTCCGAAGCTTCACTCCAGGTTTACTGTATGCCTTGGGCCTTCTTATTGACGATGAAACACAGAAATTGTATCGGAATTAAATACAAAAGGCACAATGCCGACTTAAGTACAAGAAGACTGACTCTTCTTACTGACTATGCTTTGAACCATTCCTGTGACACTAGTTATAGATTCCGATGCTTCACTCAATGTTTACTGTATCCCTTGGACCTTCTTATTGACGATGAAACACAGAATTTGCATCGGAATTAAATACAAAAGGCACAATGCCGACTGAAGTACAAGAAGACTGACTCTTCCGACAGTCTATGCTTTGAACCATTCCTGTGACACTAGTTATAGATTCCGGTGCTTCACTCCAGGTTTACTGTATCCCTTGGACCTTCTTATTGACGATGAAACACAGAAATTGCATCGGAATTAAATACAAAAGGCACAATGCCGAATTAAGTACAAGAAAACTGACTCTTCTTACTGTCTATGTTTTGAACCATTCCTGTGACTCTAGTTATAGATTCCGATGCTTCTCTTCAGGTGTACTGTATCCCTCTGACCTTCTTATTGACGGTGAAACACAGAAATTGCATCGGAATTAAATACAAAAGGCACAATGCCGACATAAGTGCAAGAAGACTGACTCTTCTTACTGTCTATGTTTTGAACCATTCCTGTGACACTAGTTACAGATTCAGATGCTTCAATTTAGGTCTACTGTATCCCTTGGACCTTCTTATTGACGATGAAACACAGAAATTGCATTGGAATTAAATACAAAAGGCACAATGCCGACTTAAGTACAAGAAGACAGACTATTCTTACTGACTATGCTTTGAACCATTCATGTGACACTAGTTATAGATTCCGATGCTTAACTTCAGGATTACAGTATCCCTTGGACCTACTTATTGACGATGAAACACAGAAATTCCAGCGGAATTAAATACAAAAGGGTCAATGCCGAATTAAGTAGAGGAAGATTGACTCTTCATACTGTCTATGTTTTGAACCATTCCTGTGACACTAGTTATAGACTCTGATACTTCACTCCAGGTTTACTGTATCCCTTGGACATTCTTATTGACGATGAAACACAGAAATTGCATCGCAATTAAATACAGAAGACACAATGCCGACTTAAGTACAAGAAGTCTGACTCTTCTTACTGTCTGTGATTTGAACCATTCCTGTGACACTAGTTATAGATTCCGATGCTTCACTCCAGGTTTACTGTATCCCTTGGACCTCCTTACTGACGATGAAACACAGAAATCGCATCAGAATTATATAGAAAATGCACAATGATGACTTATGTACAAGAAGACTGCCTCTTCTTACAGACTATGATTTGAACCATTCCTGTGACACTAGTTATAGATTCGGATGCTTCACTTCAGGTTTACTGTATCCCTTGGACCTTCTTATTGACGATGAACCACAGGAATTGCATCGGAATTAAATAGAAAAAGCACAATGCCGACTTAAGTACAAGAATACTGACTCATCTTACTGTCTATGTTTTGAACCGTCCGTGTGACACCAGTTATAGATTTCGATGCTTCACTCCAGGTTTACTGCATCCCTTGGACCTTCTTATTGACGATGAAATACAAAAATTGCATCGGAATTAAGTACAAGTTGCACAATGCCGACTTAAGTACAAGAAGACGGACTCTTCCTTCTGTCTATGTTTTGAACCATTCCTGTGGCACAAGTTATAGATTCCCATGCTTCACTTCAGGTTTACTGTATCCCTTGGACCTTCTTATTGACGATGAAACACAGAAATTGCATCGGAATTAAGTAGAAAAGGCACAATGCGGACTTAAGTACAAGAATACTGACTCATCTTACTGTCTATGTTTTGAACCGTCCCTGTGACACTAGTTATAGATTTCGATGCTTCACTCCAGGTTTACTGTATGATTTGGACCTTCTTATTGACGATGAAACACAAAAATTGCATCGGAATTAAGTACAAATAGCACAATGCCGACTTAAGTACAAGAAGACTGACTCTTCTTACTGACTATGCTTTGAACCATTCCTGTGACACTAGTCATAGATTCCGATGCTTCACTTCAGGATTACTGTATCCCTCTGACCTTCTTATTGACGATGAAACACAGAAATTGCACCGGAATTAAATACAAAAGGCACAATGCCGACTTAAGTACAAGAAGTCTGACTCTTCTTAGTGTCTGTGATTTGAACCATTCCAGTGACACTAGTTATAGATTTCGATGCTTCACTTCAGGTTTACTGTATCCCTTGGACCTTCTTATTGACGATGAAACACAGAAATTGCATCGGAATTAAATAGAAAAGGCACAATGCAGACCTAAGTACAAGAATACTGACTCATCTTACTGTCTATGATTTTAACCGTCCCGTTAGACACTAGTTATAGATTTCGATGCTTCACTCCAGGTTTACTGTATCTCTTGGACCTTCTTATTGACGATGAAACACAAAAATTGCGTCGGAATTAATTACAATAGGCACAATGCCGACTTAAGTACAAGAAGACTGACTCTTCCTTCTGTCTATGTTTTGACCCATTCCTGTGACACTAGTTATAGATTCCAATGCTTCACTTCAGGTTTACTGTATCCCTCTCACATTCTTATTGTCGATGAAACACAGAAATTACATCAGAATTAAATACAAAAGGCACAATGCCGAATTAAGTACAAGAAGACTGACTCTTCTTACTGACTATGTTTTGAACGATTTCTCTGACACTAGTCATATATTCCGATGCGTCTCTTCGGGTTTACTGTATCCCTCTGACCTTCTTATTGACGATGAAACACAGAAATTGCACCGGAATTAAATACAAAAGGCACAATGCCGACTTAAGTACAAGAAGACTGACTCTTGTTACTGTCTATGCTTTGAACCATTCCTGTGACACTAGTTATAGACTCCGATGCTTCACTCCAGGTTTACTGGATCCCTTGGACCTTCTTATTGACGAAGGAACACAGAAATTGCATCGGAATTAAATACAAAAGGCACAATGCCGACTTAAGTAAAAGTAGTCTGACTCTTCTTACTGTCTATGTTTTGAACCATTCCTGTAACACTAGTTATTGATTCCGATGCTTCACTCCAGGTTTTTGTATCCCTTGGACCCTCTTATTGACGATGAAACACAGAAATTGCATCAGAATTAAATAGAAAAGGCACAATGATGACTTAAGTACAAGATGACTGACTCTTCTTACTGACTATGATTTGAGCCATTCCTGTGACACTAGTTATAGATTCCGATGCTTCACTTCAGGTTTACTGTATCCCTTCGACCTTCTTATTGACATTGAAACACAGGAATTGCATCGGAATTAAATACAAAAGGTACAATACCGACTTAAGTACAAGAAGACTGACTCTTCTTACTGACTATGCTTTGAACCATTCCTGTGACACTAGTCATAGATTCCGATGCTTCACTTCAGGATTACTGTATCCCTCTGACCTTCTTATTGACGATGAAACACAGAAATTGCATCGGAATTAAATACAAAAGGCACAATGCCGACTTAAGTACAAGAAGACTGACTCTTCTTACTGTCTATGTTTTGAACCATCCCTGTGACACTAGTTATAGATTCCGAAGCTTCACTCCAGGTTTACTGTATGCCTTGGGCCTTCTTATTGACGATGAAACACAGAAATTGTATCGGAATTAAATACAAAAGGCACAATGCCGACTTAAGTACAAGAAGACTGACTCTTCTTACTGACTATGCTTTGAACCATTCCTGTGACACTAGTTATAGATTCCGATGCTTCACTCAATGTTTACTGTATCCCTTGGACCTTCTTATTGACGATGAAACACAGAATTTGCATCGGAATTAAATACAAAAGGCACAATGCCGACTGAAGTACAAGAAGACTGACTCTTCCGACAGTCTATGCTTTGAACCATTCCTGTGACACTAGTTATAGATTCCGGTGCTTCACTCCAGGTTTACTGTATCCCTTGGACCTTCTTATTGACGATGAAACACAGAAATTGCATCGGAATTAAATACAAAAGGCACAATGCCGAATTAAGTACAAGAAAACTGACTCTTCTTACTGTCTATGTTTTGAACCATTCCTGTGACTCTAGTTATAGATTCCGATGCTTCTCTTCAGGTGTACTGTATCCCTCTGACCTTCTTATTGACGGTGAAACACAGAAATTGCATCGGAATTAAATACAAAAGGCACAATGCCGACATAAGTGCAAGAAGACTGACTCTTCTTACTGTCTATGTTTTGAACCATTCCTGTGACACTAGTTACAGATTCAGATGCTTCAATTTAGGTCTACTGTATCCCTTGGACCTTCTTATTGACGATGAAACACAGAAATTGCATTGGAATTAAATACAAAAGGCACAATGCCGACTTAAGTACAAGAAGACAGACTATTCTTACTGACTATGCTTTGAACCATTCATGTGACACTAGTTATAGATTCCGATGCTTAACTTCAGGATTACTGTATCCCTTGGACCTACTTATTGACGATGAAACACAGAAATTCCAGCGGAATTAAATACAAAAGGGTCAATGCCGAATTAAGTAGAGGAAGACTGACTCTTCATACTGTCTATGTTTTGAACCATTCCTGTGACACTAGTTATAGACTCTGATACTTCACTCCAGGTTTACTGTATCCCTTGGACATTCTTATTGACGATGAAACACAGAAATTGCATCGCAATTAAATACAGAAGACACAATGCCGACTTAAGTACAAGAAGTCTGACTCTTCTTACTGTCTGTGATTTGAACCATTCCTGTGACACTAGTTATAGATTCCGATGCTTCACTCCAGGTTTACTGTATCCCTTGGACCTCCTTACTGACGATGAAACACAGAAATCGCATCAGAATTATATAGAAAATGCACAATGATGACTTATGTACAAGAAGACTGCCTCTTCTTACAGACTATGATTTGAACCATTCCTGTGACACTAGTTATAGATTCGGATGCTTCACTTCAGGTTTACTGTATCCCTTGGACCTTCTTATTGACGATGAACCACAGGAATTGCATCGGAATTAAATAGAAAAAGCACAATGCCGACTTAAGTACAAGAATACTGACTCATCTTACTGTCTATGTTTTGAACCGTCCGTGTGACACCAGTTATAGATTTCGATGCTTCACTCCAGGTTTACTGCATCCCTTGGACCTTCTTATTGACGATGATATACAAAAATTGCATCGGAATTAAGTACACGTTGCACAATGCCGACTTAAGTACAAGAAGACGGACTCTTCCTTCTGTCTATGTTTTGAACCATTCCTGTGGCACAAGTTATAGATTCCGATGCTTCACTTCAGGTTTACTGTATCCCTTGGACCTTCTTATTGACGATGAAACACAGAAATTGCATCGGAATTAAGTAGAAAAGGCACAATGCGGACTTAAGTACAAGAATACTGACTCATCTTACTGTCTATGTTTTGAACCGTCCCTGTGACACTAGTTATAGATTTCGATGCTTCACTCCAGGTTTACTGTATGATTTGGACCTTCTTATTGACGATGAAACACAAAAATTGCATCGGAATTAAGTACAAATAGCACAATGCCGACTTAAGTATAAGAAGACTGACTCTTCTTACTGACTATGCTTTGAACCATTCCTGTGACACTAGTCATAGATTCCGATGCTTCACTTCAGGATTACTGTATCCCTCTGACCTTCTTATTGACGATGAAACACAGAAATTGCACCGGAATTAAATACAAAAGGCACAATGCCGACTTAAGTACAAGAAGTCTGACTCTTCTTAGTGTCTGTGATTTGAACCATTCCTGTGACACTAGTTATAGATTTCGATGCTTCACTTCAGGTTTACTGTATCCCTTGGACCTTCTTATTGACGATGAAACACAGAAATTGCATCGGAATTAAATAGAAAAGGCACAATGCCGACCTAAGTACAAGAATACTGACTCATCTTACTGTCTATGATTTGAACCGTCCCGTTAGACACTAGTTATAGATTTCGATGCTTCACTCCAGGTTTACTGTATCTCTTGGACCTTCTTATTGACGATGAAACACAAAAATTGCATCGGAATTAAATACAAAAAGCACTATGCCGACTTAAGTACAAGAAGACTGACTCCTCTTACTGACTATGTTTTGACCCATTCCTGTGACACTAGTTATAGATTCCAATGCTTCACTTCAGGTTTACTGTATCCCTCTGACATTCTTATTGACGATGAAACACAGAAATTACATCAGAATTAAATACAAAAGGCACAATGCCGAATTAAGTACAAGAAGACTGACTCTTCTTACTGACTATGTTTTGAACGATTTCTCTGACACTAGTCATATATTCCGATGCGTCTCTTCGGGTTTACTGTATCTCTCTGACCTTCTTATTGACGATGAAACACAGAAATTGCACCGGAATTAAATACAAAAGGCACAATGCCGACTTAAGTACAAGAAGACTGACTCTTGTTACTGTCAATGCTTTGAACCATTCCTGTGACACTAGTTATAGACTCCGATGCTTCACTCCTGGTTTACTGGATCCCTTGGACCTTCTTATTGACGAAGGAACACAGAAATTGCATCGGAATTAAATACAAAAGGCACAATGCCGACTTAAGTAAAAGTAGTCTGACTCTTCTTACTGTCTATGTTTTGAACCATTCCTGTAACACTAGTTATTGATTCCGATGCTTCACTCCAGGTTTACTGTATCCCTTGGACCCTCTTATTGACGATGAAACACAGAAATTGCATCAGAATTAAATAGAAAAGGCACAATGATGACTTAAGTACAAGATGACTGACTCTTCTTACTGACTATGATTTGAGCCATTCCTGTGACACTAGTTATAGATTCCGATGCTTCACTTCAGGTTTACTGTATCCCTTCGACCTTCTTATTGACATTGAAACACAGGAATTGCATCGGAATTAAATACAAAAGGTACAATACCGACTTAAGTACAAGAAGACTGACTCTTCTTACTGACTATGCTTTGAACCATTCCTGTGACACTAGTCATAGATTCCGATGCTTCACTTCAGGATTACTGTATCCCTCTGACCTTCTTATTGACGATGAAACACAGAAATTGCATCGGAATTAAATACAAAAGGCACAATGCCGACTTAAGTACAAGAAGACTGACTCTTCTTACTGTCTATGTTTTGAACAATCCCTGTGACACTAGTTATAGATTCCGAAGCTTCACTCCAGGTTTACTGTATGCCTTGGGCCTTCTTATTGACGATGAAACACAGAAATTGTATCGGAATTAAATACAAAAGGCACAATGCCGACTTAAGTACAAGAAGACTGACTCTTCTTACTGACTATGCTTTGAACCATTCCTGTGACACTAGTTATAGATTCCGATGCTTCACTCAATGTTTACTGTATCCCTTGGACCTTCTTATTGACGATGAAACACAGAATTTGCATCGGAATTAAATACAAAAGGCACAATGCCGACTGAAGTACAAGAAGACTGACTCTTCCGACAGTCTATGCTTTGAACCATTCCTGTGACACTAGTTATAGATTCCGGTGCTTCACTCCAGGTTTACTGTATCCCTTGGACCTTCTTATTGACGATGAAACACAGAAATTGCATCGGAATTAAATACAAAAGGCACAATGCCGAATTAAGTACAAGAAAACTGACTCTTCTTACTGTCTATGTTTTGAACCATTCCTGTGACTCTAGTTATAGATTCCGATGCTTCTCTTCAGGTGTACTGTATCCCTCTGACCTTCTTATTGACGGTGAAACACAGAAATTGCATCGGAATTAAATACAAAAGGCACAATGCCGACATAAGTGCAAGAAGACTGACTCTTCTTACTGTCTATGTTTTGAACCATTCCTGTGACACTAGTTACAGATTCAGATGCTTCAATTTAGGTCTACTGTATCCCTTGGACCTTCTTATTGACGATGAAACACAGAAATTGCATTGGAATTAAATACAAAAGGCACAATGCCGACTTAAGTACAAGAAGACAGACTATTCTTACTGACTATGCTTTGAACCATTCATGTGACACTAGTTATAGATTCCGATGCTTAACTTCAGGATTACTGTATCCCTTGGACCTACTTATTGACGATGAAACACAGAAATTCCAGCGGAATTAAATACAAAAGGGTCAATGCCGAATTAAGTAGAGGAAGACTGACTCTTCATACTGTCTATGTTTTGAACCATTCCTGTGACACTAGTTATAGACTCTGATACTTCACTCCAGGTTTACTGTATCCCTTGGACATTCTTATTGACGATGAAACACAGAAATTGCATCGCAATTAATTACAGAAGACACAATGCCGACTTAAGTACAAGAAGTCTGACTCTTCTTACTGTCTGTGATTTGAACCATTCCTGTGACACTAGTTATAGATTTTGATGCTTCACTTCAGGTTTACTGTATCCCTTGGACCTTCTTATTGACGATGAAACACAGAAATTGCATCGGAATTAAATAGAAAAGGCACAATGCCGACCTAAGTACAAGAATACTGACTCATCTTACTGTCTATGATTTGAACCGTCCCGTTAGACACTAGTTATAGATTTCGATGCTTCACTCCAGGTTTACTGTATCTCTTGGACCTTCTTATTGACGATGAAACACAAAAATTGCATCGGAATTAAATACAAAAAGCACTATGCCGACTTAAGTACAAGAAGACTGACTCCTCTTACTGACTATGTTTTGACCCATTCCTGTGACACTAGTTATAGATTCCAATGCTTCACTTCAGGTTTACTGTATCCCTCTGACATTCTTATTGACGATGAAACACAGAAATTACATCAGAATTAAATACAAAAGGCACAATGCCGACTTAAGTACAAGAAGTCTGACTCTTCTTAGTGTCTGTGATTTGAACCATTCCTGTGACACTAGTTATAGATTTCGATGCTTCACTTCAGGTTTACTGTATCCCTTGGACCTTCTTATTGACGATGAAACACAGAAATTGCATCGGAATTAAATAGAAAAGGCACAATGCCGACTTAAGTACAAGAGTACCGACTCATCTTACTGTCTATGATTTGAACCGTCCCGTTATACACTAGTTATAGATTTCGATGCTTCACTCCAGGTTTACTGTATCTCTTGGACCTTCTTATTGACGATGAAACACAAAAATTGCATCGGAATTAAATACAAAAAGCAGTATGCCGACTTAAGTACAAGATGACTGACTCCTCTTACTGACTATGTTTTGACCCATTCCCGTGACACTAGTTATAGATTCCAATGCTTCACTTCAGGTTTACTGTATCCCTCTGACATTCTTATTGACGATGAAACACAGAAATTACATCAGAATTAAATACAAAAGGCACAATGCCGAATTAAGTACAAGAAGACTGACTCTACTTACTGACAATGTTTTGAACCATTCCTCTGACACTAGTCATAGATTCCGATGCTTCACTTCTGGTTTACTGTATCCCTCTGACCTTCCTATTGACGACGAAACACAGAAATTGCATCGGAAATAAATACAAAAGGCACAACGCCGACTTAAGTACAAGAAGACTGACTCTTCTTACTGTCTATGTTTTGAACCATGCCTGGGACACTAGTTATAGATTCCGATGCTTCACTCGAGGTTTACTGTATCCCTTGGACCTTCTTATTGACGATGAAACACAGAAATTGCATCGGAATTAAATGCAATAGGCAAAGTGCCGACTAAAGTACAAGAAGACTGACTCTTCCTACTGTCTAATTTTTGAACCATTCCTGTGACACTAGTCATAGATTCCGATGCTCCACTTCAGGTTAACTGTATCCCTCTGACTGTCTTATTGACGACGAAACATAGATACTGCATCGGAATTAAATAGAAAAGGCACAATGCCGACTTAAGAACAAGAAGACTGAATCTTCCAACTCTCTATGCTTTGAACCATTCCTGTGACACTAGTCATAGATTCCGATGCTTCACCTCAGGATTACTGTATCCCTCTGACCTTCTTATTGACGATGAAACACAGAAATTGCACCGGAATTAAATACAAAAGGCACAATGCCGACTTAAGTACAAGAAGACCTACTCTACTTACTGTCTAAGTTTTGAACCATCCCTGGGACACTAGTTATAGATTCCGAAGCTTGACCCCCGGTTTACTGTATCCCTTGGACCTTCGTATTGACTATGAAACACAGAAATTGTATCGGAATTAAATAGAAAAGGCGCAATGCCGACTAAGGTACAAGAATACTGTTTCATCTTACTGTCTATGTTTGAACCGTCCCTGTGACAGTAGTTATAGATTTCGATGCTTCACTCCAGGTTTGCTGTATCCCTGGGACCTTCTTATTGACGTTGAAACACAAAAATTGCATCGGAACTAAATACAAAAAGCACAATGCCGACTTAGGTACAAGAAGACTGACTCTTCTTACTTACTATGCTTTGAACCATTCCTGTGACACTAAATATAGATTCCGATGCTTCACTTCAGGTTTACTGTATCCCTTGGACGTTCTTATTGACGAAGAAACACAGAAATTGCATCGGAATTAAATACAAAACGCACAATGCCGACTTAAGTAAAAGAAGGCTGACTCTTCTTACTGCCTATGTTTTTAACCATCCCTGGGACACTAGTAATAAATTCCTATGCTTTACTCTAGGTTTACTGTATCCCTTGGACCTTCTTCTTGACGATGAAACACAGAAATTGCATCGGAATTAAATACAATAGGCACAATGCCGACTTAAGTACAAGAAGACTGAATCTTCCTACTGTCTATGATTTGAACCATTCCTGTGACACTAGTTATAGATTCCGATGCTTCACTCCAGGTTTACTGTATCCCTTGGACGTTCTTATTGACGATGAAACACAGGAATTGCATCCGAATAAAATACAAAAAGCACAATGCCGACTTAAGTACAAGAAGACTCACTCTTCTTACTGACTATGTTTTGATCCATTCCTGTGACACTACTTATAGATTCCGATGCTTCACTTCAGGTTTACTGTATCCCTCTGACCTTATTATTGACGATGAAACACAGAAATTGCATCAGAATTAAATACAAAAGGCACAATGCCGAATTAGGTACAAGAAGACTGACTCTTCTTACTGTCTATGTTTTGAACCATTCCTGGACACTAGTTATAGAGTCCGATGCTTCACTTCAGGTTTACTGTATCCCTCTGACCTTCTAATCGACGATGAAACACAGAAATTGCATCAGAATTAAATACAAAAAGCACAATGCCGAATTATGTACAAGAAGACTGACTCATCTTACTGTCTATGTTTTGAACCATTCCTGTACACTAGTTATAGACTCCGATGCTTCACTCCAGGTTTACTGTATCCCTTCGACCTTCTTATTGACGATTAAACACAGAAATTGCATCGGATTTAAATACAAAAGGCACAATGCCGACTTAAGTAAATAAAGTCTGACTCTTCTTACTGTCTATGTTTTTAACCATTCCTGTGACACTAGTTATAGATTCCGATGCTTCACTCCAGGTTTACTGTATCCCTTGGACCTTCTTATTGACGATGAAACACAGAAATTGCATCGGAATTAAATACAAAAGGCACAATACCGACATAAGTACAAGAAGACTGACTCTTCTTACTGACTATGTTTTGAACCATTCCTGTGACACTAGTCATAGATTTCGATGCTTCACTTCAGGATTACTGTATCCCTCTGACCTTCGTATTGACGATGAAACGCAGAAACTGCATCGGAATTAAATACAAAATGCACAATACCGACTTAAGTACAAGAAGACCGACTCTTCTTACTGTCTATGTTTTGAACGATCCCTGGACACTAGTTATAGATTCCGATGCTTCACTGCAGGTTTACTGTATCCTTTGGACCTTCTTATTAACGATGAAACACAGAAATTGCATTGGAATTAAATACAATAGGCAAAATGCCGACTTAAGTACAAGAAGACTGACTCTTCCTACTGTCTATGTTTTGACCCATTCCTGTGACACTAGTCATAGATTCCGATGCTTCACTTCAGTTTTACTGTATCCCTTGGAACTTCTTATTGACGATGAAGCACAGAAATTGCATCGGAAATAAATACAAAAGGCACAATACCGACTTAAGTACAAGAAGACTGACTCTTCTTACTGACTATGTTTTGAACCATTCCTGTGACACTAGTCATAGATTCCGATGCTTAACATCAGGATTACTGTATCCCTCTGATCTTCTTATTGACGATGAAACACAGAAATTGCATCGGAATTAAATACAAAAGGCACAATGCCGACTTAAGTACAAGTAGACTGACTCTTCTTACTGTCTTTGTTTTGAACCATCTCTGTGACACTAGTTATAGATTCCGATGCTTCACTCCAGGTTTACTGTATCCCTTGGACCTTCTTATTGACGATGAAACACAGAAATTGTATCGGAATTAAATACAAAAGGCACAATGCCGACTTAAGTACAAGAAGACTGACTCTTCTTACTGACTATGCTTTGAACCATTCCGGTGACACTAGTTATAGATTCCGGTGCTTCACTCCAGGTTTACTGTACCCCTTGGACCTTCTTATTGACGATAAAACACAGAAATTGCATCGGAATTAAATACAAAAGGCACAATGCCGTATTAAGTACAAGAAAACTGACTCTTCTTACTGTCTATGTTTTGAACCATTCCTGTGACACTAGTCATAGATTCCGATGCTTAACATCAGGATTACTGTATCCCTCTGACCTTCTTATTGACGGTAAAACACAGAAATTGCATCGGAATTAAATACAAAAGGCACAATGCCGACATAAGTGGAAGAAGACTGACTCTTCTTACTGTCTATGTTTTGAACCATTACTGTGACACTAGTTATAGATTCAGATGCTACAATTTAGGTCTACTGTATCCCTTGACCCTTCTTATTGACGATGAAACACAGAAATTGCATCGCAATTAAATACAAAACGCACAATGCCGACTTAAGTACAAGAAGACTGACTCTTCTTACTGACTATGCTTTGAACCATTCATGTGACACTAGTTATAGATTCCGATACTTCACATCAGGTTTACTGTATCACTCTGACAATCTTATTGACGATGAAATACAGAAATTGCATCGCAATTAAATACGAAGACACAATGCCGACTTAAGTACAAGAAGTCTGACTCTTCTTACTGTCTGTGATTTGAACCAATCCTGTGACAGTAGTTATAGATTCCGATGCTTCACTCCAGGTTTACTGTATCCCTTGGACCTTCTTATTGACGTTGAAACACAGAAATTGCATCAGAATTAAATAGAATATACACAATGATGACTTATGTACAAGAAGACTGCCTCTTCTTACAGACTATGATTTGAACCATTCCTGTGACACTAGTTATAGATTCCGATGCTTCACTTCAGGTTTACTGTATCCCTTGGACCTTCTTATTGACGATGAACCACAGAAATTGCATCGGAATTAAATAGAAAAGGCACAATGCCGACTTAAGTACAAGAATACTGACTCATCTTACTTTCTATGCTTTGAACCGTCCCTGTGACACTAGTTATAGATTTCGATGCTTCACTCCAGGTTTGCTGTATCCCTTGGACCTTCTTATCGACGATGAAACACAAAAATTGCATCGGAATTAAGTACAAATAGCACAATGCTGACTTAAGTACAAGAAGACGGACTCTTCCTTCTGTCTTAGTTTTGAACCATTCCTGTGACACAAGTTATAGATTTGGATGCTTCACTTCAGGTTTACTGTATCCCTTGGACCTTCTTATTGTCGATGAAACACAGAAATTGCATCGGAATTAAGTAGAAAAGGCACAATGCTGACTTAAGTACAAGAATACTGACTCATCTTACTTTCTATGTTTTGAACCGTCCCTGTGACACTAGTTATAGATTCCGATGCTTCACTTCAGGTTTACTGTATCCCTTGGACATTCTTATTGACATTGAAACACAGGAATTGCATCGGAATTAAATACAAAAGGTACAATACCGACTTAAGTACAAGAAGACTGACTCTTCTTACTGACTATGTTTTGAACCATTCCTGTGAAACTAGTCATAGATTCCGATGCTTCACTTCAGGATTACTGTATCCCTCTGACCTTCTTATTGACGATGAAACACAGAAATTGCATCGGAATTAAATACAAAAGGCACAATGCCGACTTAAGTACAAGAAGACTGACTCTTCTTTCTGTCTATGTTTTGAACCATCCCTGTGACACTAGTTATAGATTCCGATGCTTCACTCCAGGTTTACTGTATGCCTTGGGCCTTCTTATTGACGATGAAACACAGAAATTGTATCGGAATTAAATACAAAAGGCACAATGCCGACTTAAGTACAAGAAGACTGACTCTTCTTACTGACTATGCTTTGAACCATTCCTGTGACACTAGTTATAGATTCCGATGCTTCACTCAATGTTTACTGTATCCCTTGGACCTTCTTATTGACGATGAAACACAGAATTTGCGTCGGAATTAATTACAATAGGCACAATGCCGACTTAAGTGCAAGAAGACTGACTCTTCCTTCTGTCTATGTTTTGACCCGTTCCTGTGACACTAGTTATAGATTCCAATGCTTCACTTCAGGTTCACTGTATCCCTCTGACATTCTTATTGTCGATGAAACACAGAAATTACATCAGAATTAAATACAAAAGGCACAATGCCGAATTAAGTACAAGAAGACTGACTCTTCTTACTGACTATGTTTTGAACGATTTCTATGACACTAGTCATATATTCCGATGCGTCTCTTCGGGTTTACTGTATCCCTCTGACCTTCTTATTGACGATGAAACACAGAAATTGCACCGGAATTAAATACAAAAGGCACAATGCCGACTTAAGTACAAGAAGACTGACTCTTCTTACTGTCTATGCTTTGAACCATTCCTGTGACACTAGTTATAGACTCCGATGCTTCACTCCAGGTTGACTGGATCCTTTGGACCTTCTTATTGACGAAGGAACACAGAAATTGCATCGGAATTAAATACAAAAGGCACAATGCCGACTTAAGTAAAAGTAGTATGACTCTTCTTACTGTCTATGTTTTGAACCATTCCTGTAACACTAGTTATAGATTCCGATGCTTCACTCCAGGTTTACTGTATCCCTTGGACCCTCTTATTGACGATGAAACACAGAAATTGCATCAGAATTAAATAGAAAAGGCACAATGATGACTTAAGTACAAGATGACTGACTCTTCTTACTGACTATGATTTGAGCCATTCCTGTGACACTAGTTATAGATTCCGATGCTTCACTTCAGGTTTACTGTATCCCTTAGGCCTTCTTATTGACGATGAAACACAGAAATTGTATCGGAATTAAATACAAAAGGCACAATGCCGACTTAAGTACAAGAAGACTGACTCTTCTTACTGACTATGCTTTGAACCATTCCTGTGACACTAGTTATAGATTCCGATGCTTCACTCAATGTTTACTGTATCCCTTGGACCTTCTTATTGACGATGAAACACAGAATTTGCATCGGAATTAAATACAAAAGGCACAATGCCGACTGAAGTACAAGAAGACTGACTCTTCCGACAGTCTATGCTTTGAACCATTCCTGTGACACTAGTTATAGATTCCGGTGCTCCACTCCAGGTTTACTGTACCCCTTGGACCTTCTTATTGACGATGAAACACAGAAATCGCATCGGAATTAAATACAAAAGGCACAATGCCGAATTAAGTACAAGAAAACTGACTCTTCTTACTGTCTATGTTTTGAACCATTCCTGTGACTCTAGTTATAGATTCCGATGCTTCTCTTCAGGTGTACTGTATCCCTCTGACCTTCTTATTGACGGTGAAACACAGAAATTGCATCGGAATTAAATACAAAAGGCACAATGCCGACATAAGTGCAAGAAGACTGACTCTTCTTACTGTCTATGTTTTGAACCGTTCCTGTGACACTAGTTACAGATTCAGATGCTTCAATTTAGGTCTACTGTATCCCTTGGACCTTCTTATTGACGATGAAACACAGAAATTGCATTGGAATTAAATACAAAAGGCACAATGCCGACTTAAGTACAAGAAGACAGACTATTCTTACTGACTATGCTTTGAACCATTCATGTGACACTAGTTATAGATTCCGATGCTTAACTTCAGGATTACTGTATCCCTTGGACCTACTTATTGACGATGAAACACAGAAATTCCAGCGGAATTAAATACAAAAGGGTCAATGCCGAATTAAATAGAGGAAGACTGACTCTTCATACTGTCTATGTTTTGAACCATTCCTGTGACACTAGTTATAGACTCTGATACTTCACTCCAGGTTTACTGTATCCCTTGGACATTCTTATTGACGATGAAACACAGAAATTGCATCGCAATTAAATACAGAAGACACAATGCCGACTTAAGTACAAGAAGTCTGACTCTTCTTACTGTCTGTGATTTGAACCATTCCTGTGACACTAGTTATAGATTCCGATGCTTCACTCCAGGTTTACTGTATCCCTTGGACCTTCTTACTGACGATGAAACACAGAAATCGCATCAGAATTATATAGGAAATGCACAATGATGACTTATGTACAAGAAGACTGCCTCTTCTTACAGACTATGATTTGAACCATTCCTGTGACACTAGTTATAGATTCGGATGCTTCACTTCAGGTTTACTGTATCCCTTGGACCTTCTTATTGACGATGAACCACAGGAATTGCATCGGAATTAAATAGAAAAAGCACAATGCCGACTTAAGTACAAGAATACTGACTCATCTTACTGTCTATGTTTTGAACCGTCCGTGTGACACCAGTTATAGATTTCGATGCTTCACTCCAGGTTTACTGCATCCCTTGGACCTTCTTATTGACGATGAAATACAAAAATTGCATCGGAATTAAGTACAAGTTGCACAATGCCGACTTAAGTACAAGAAGACGGACTCTTCCTTCTGTCTATGTTTTGAACCATTCCTGTGGCACAAGTTATAGATTCCGATGCTTCACTTCAGGTTTACTGTATCCCTTGGACCTTCTTATTGACGATGAAACACAGAAATTGCATCGGAATTAAGTAGAAAAGGCACAATGCGGACTTAAGTACAAGAATACTGACTCATCTTACTGTCTATGTTTTGAACCGTCCCTGTGACACTAGTTATAGATTTCGATGCTTCACTCCAGGTTTACTGTATGATTTGGACCTTCTTATTGACGATGAAACACAAAAATTGCATCGGAATTAAGTACAAATAGCACAATGCCGACTTAAGTACAAGAAGACTGACTCTTCTTACTGACTATGTTTTGAACCATTCCTGTGACACTAGTCATAGATTCCGATGCTTCACTTCAGGATTACTAAATCCCTCTGACCTTCTTATTGACGATGAAACACAGAAATTGCACCGGAATTAAATACAAAAGGCACAATGCCGACTTAAGTACAAGAAGTCTGACTCTTCTTAGTGTCTGTGATTTGAACCATTCCTGTGACACTAGTTATAGATTTCGATGCTTCACTTCAGGTTTACTGTATCCCTTGGACCTTCTTATTGACGATGAAACACAGAAATTGCATCGGAATTAAATAGAAAAGGCACAATGCCGACCTAAGTACAAGAATACTGACTCATCTTACTGTCTATGATTTGAACCGTCCCGTTAGACACTAGTTATAGATTTCGATGCTTCACTCCAGGTTTACTGTATCTCTTGGACCTTCTTATTGACGATGAAACACAAAAATTGCATCGGAATTAAATACAAAAAGCACTATGCCGACTTAAGTACAAGAAGACTGACTCCTCTTACTGACTATGTTTTGACCCATTCCTGTGACACTAGTTATAGATTCCAATGCTTCACTTCAGGTTTACTGTATCCCTCTGACATTCTTATTGACGATGAAACACAGAAATTACATCAGAATTAAATACAAAAGGCACAATGCCGACTTAAGTACAAGAAGTCTGACTCTTCTTAGTGTCTGTGATTTGAACCATTCCTGTGACACTAGTTATAGATTTCGATGCTTCACTTCAGGTTTACTGTATCCCTTGGACCTTCTTATTGACGATGAAACATAGAAATTGCATCGGAATTAAATAGAAAATGCACAATGCCGACTTAAGTACAAGAGTACTGACTCATCTTACTGTCTATGATTTGAACCGTCCCGTTAGACACTAGTTATAGATTTCGATGCTTCACTCCAGGTTTACTGTATCTCTTGGACCTTCTTATTGACGATGAAACACAAAAAATGCATCGGAATTAAATACAAAAAGCACTATGCCGACTTAAGTACAAGATGACTGACTCCTCTTACTGACTATGTTTTGACCCATTCCCGTGACACTAGTTATAGATTCCAATGCTTCACTTCAGGTTTACTGTATCCCTCTGACATTCTTATTGACGATGAAACACAGAAATTACATCAGAATTAAATACAAAAGGCACAATGCCGAATTAAGTACAAGAAGACTGACTCTTCTTACTGACAATGTTTTGAACCATTCCTCTGACACTAGTCATAGATTCCGATGCTTCACTTCTGGTTTACTGTATCCCTCTGACCTTCCTATTGACGACGAAACACAGAAATTGCATCGGAAATAAATACAAAAGGCACAACGCCGACTTAAGTACAAGAAGACTGACCCTTCTTACTGTCTATGTTTTGAACCATGCCTGGGACACTAGTTATAGATTCCGATGCTTCACTCGAGGTTTACTGTATCCCTTGGACCTTCTTATTGACGATGAAACACAGAAATTGCATCGGAATTAAATACAATAGGCAAAGTGCCGACTAAAGTACAAGAAGACTGACTCTTCCTACTGTCTAATTTTTGAACCATTTCTGTGACACTAGTCATAGATTCCGATGCTCCACTACAGGTTAACTGTATCCCTCTGACTGTCTTATTGACGACGAAACATAGAAACTGCATCGGAATTAAATAGAAAAGGCACAATGCCGACTTAAGAACAAGAAGACTGAATCTTCCAACTCTCTATGCTTTGAACCATTCCTGTGACACTAAATATAGATTCCGATGCTTCACTTCAGGTTTACTGTATCCCTTGGACCTTCTTATTGACGATGAAACACAGAAATTGCATCGGAATTAAATACAAAACGCACAATGCCGACTTAAGTAAAAGAAGTCTGACTCTTGTTAGTTCTATGCTTTGAACCATTCCTGTAACATTAGCTATAGATTCCATTGCTTCACTCCAGGTTTACTGTATACCTTGGACCTTCTTAATGACGATGAAACACAGAAATTGCATCAGAATTAATTAGAAAAGGCACAATGATGACTTAAGTACAAGATGACTGACTCTTCTTACTGACTATGATTTGAACCATTCCTGTGACACTAGTTATAGAATCCGATGCTTCACTTCAGGTTTACTGTATCCCTTGGACCTTCTTATTGACGATGAAACACAGAAATTGCATCGGAATTAAATACAAAAGGCACAATACCGACATAAGTACAAGAAGACTGACTCTCTTACTGACTATGTTTTGAACCATTCCTGTGACACTAGTCAAAGATTCCGATGCTTCACTTCAGGATTACTGTATCCCTCTGACCTTCTTATTGACGATGAAACACAGAAATTGCACCGGAATTAAATACAAAAGGCACAATACCGACTTAAGTACAAGAGGACTGACTCTTCTTACTGACTATGTTTTGAACCATTCCTGTGACACTAGTCATAGATTCCGATGCTTCACTTCAGGTTTACTGTATCCCTCTGACCTTCTTATTGACGATGAAACACAGAAATTGCATCGGAATTAAATAGAAAAAGGCACAATACCGAGTTAAGTACAAGAAGCCTGACTCTTCCTACTGTCTATGTTTTGAACCATTCCTGTGACACTAGTTATTTATTCCGATGCTTCAATTCAGGTTTACTGTATCCCTTGGACCTTTTTATAGACGATGAAACACAGAAATTGCATCGGAATTAAATACAAATAGCACAATGCCGACTTAAGTACAAGAAGACTGACTCTTCTTACTGACTATGTTTTGAACCATTCCTGTGACACTAGTTATAGATTCCGATGCTTCACTTCAGGATTACTGTATCCCTCTGCCCTTCTTATTGACGATGAAACACAGAAATTGCATCGGAATTAAATACAAAAGGCACAATGCCGACTTAAGTAAAAGAAGTCTGACTCTTCTTATTGTCTATGGTTTGAAACAATCCCGTGACACTAGTTATAGATTCCGATGCTTCACTCCAGGTTTACTGTATCCCTTGGACCTTCTTATTGACGATGAAACACAGAAATTGCATCGGAATTAAATAGAAAAGGCACAATGATGACTTAAGTACAAGAAGACTGATTCTCCTTACTGACTATGCTTTGAACCATTCCTGTGACAGTAGTTATAGATTCCGATGCTTCACTCCAGGTTTACTGTATCCCTTGGACCTTCTTATTGACGTTGAAACACAGAAATTGCATCAGAATTACATAGAAAATACACAATGATGACTTATGTACAAGAAGACTGCCTCTTCTTACAGACTATGATTTGAACCATTCCTGTGACACTAGTTATAGATTCCGATGCTTCACTTCAGGTTTACTGTATCCCTTGGACCTTCTTATTGACGATGAACCACAGAAATTGCATCGGAATTAAATAGAAAAGGCACAATGCCGACTTATGTACAAGAATACTGACTCATCTTACTGTCTATGTTTTGAACCGTCCCTGTGACACTAGTTATAGATTTCGATGCTTCACTCCAGGTTTGCTGTATCTCTTGGACTTTTCTTATCGACGATGAAACACAAAAATTGCATCGGAATTAAGTACAAATGGCACAATGCCGACTTAAGTACAAGAAGACGGACTCTTCCTTCTGTCTTAGTTTTGAACCATTCCTGTGACACACGTTATAGATTTCGATGCTTCACTTCAGGTTTACTGTATCCCTTGGACCTTCTTATTGACGATGAAACACAGAAATTGCATCGGAATTAAGTAGAAAAGGCACAATGCCGACTTAAGTACAAGAAGACTGACTCTTCTTACTGACTATGTTTTGGACCATTCCTGTGACACTAGTCGTAGATTCCGATGCTTCACTTCAGGATTACTGTATCCCTCTGACCTTCTTATTGACGATGATACACAGAAATTGCACCGGAATTAAATATAAAAGGCACAATGCCGACTTAAGTACAAGAAGACTGACTCTTCTTACTGTCTATGTTTTGAACCATCCCTGGGACACTACTTATATATTCCGAAGCTTCACCCCAGGTTTACTGTATCCCTTGGACCTTATTATTGACGATGAAACACAGAAATTGCGTCGGAATTAAATACAATAGGCACAATGCCGACTTAAGTACAAGAAGACTGACTCTTCCTTCTGTCTATGTTTTGACCCATTCCTGTGACACTAGTTATAGATTCCAATGCTTCACTTCAGGTTTACTGTATCCCTCTGACATTCTTATTGTCGATGAAACACAGAAATTACATCAGAATTAAATACAAAAGGCACAATGCCGAATTAAGTACAAGAAGACTGACTCTTCTTACTGACTATGCTTTGAACGATTTCTCTGACACTAGTCATATATTCCGATGGGTCTCTTCGGAATTACTGTATCCCTCTGACCTTCTTATTGACGATGAAACACAGAAATTGCACCGGAATTAAATACAAAAGGCACAATGCCGACTTAAGTACAAGAAGACCTACTCTTCTTACTGTCTAAGTTTTGAACTATCCCTGGGACACTAGTCGTAGATTCCGATGCTTCACTTCAGGATTACTGTATCCCTCTGACCTTCTTATTGACGATGAAACACAGAAATTGCATCGGAATTAAGTACAAAAGGCACAATGCTGACTTAAGTACAAGAATACTGACTCATCTTACTGTCTATGTTTTGAACCGTCCCTGTGACACTAGTTATAGATTTCGATGCTTCACTCCAACTTTACTGTATCCCTTGGTCCTTATTATTGACGTTGAAACACAAAAATTGCATCGGAATTAAACACAAAATGCACAATGCCGACTTAAGTACAAGAAGACTGACTCTTCTTATTGACTATGTTTGAACCATTCCTGTGACACTAGTTGTAGATTCCGATGCTTCACTTCAGGTATACTGTATCCCTCTGACCTTCTTATTGACGATGAAACACAGAAATTGCATCAGAATTAAATACAAGAGGCACAATGTCGAATTAAGTACAAGAAGACAGACTCTTGTTACTGTCTATGCTTTGAACCATTCCTGTGACACTAGTTATAGACTCCGATGCTTCACTCCAGGTTTACCGGATCCCTTGGACCTTCTTATTGACGAAGGAACACAGAAATTGCATCGGAATTAAATACAAAAGGCACAATGCCGACTTAAGTACAAGTAGTCTGCTCTTCTTACTGTCTATGTTTTGAACCATTCCTGTAACACTAGTTATAGATTCCGACGCTTCACTCCAGGTTTACTGTATCCCTTGGACCCTCTTATTGACGATGAAACACAGAAATTGCATCAGAATTAAATAGAAAAGGCACAATGATGACTTAAGTACAAGATGACTGACTCTTCTTACTGACTATGATTTGAGCCATTCCTGTGACACTAGTTATAGATTCCGATACTTCACTTCAGGTTTACTGTATCCCTTGGACCTTCGTATTGACATTGAAACACAGGAATTGCATCGGAATTAAATACAAAAGGTACAATACCGACTGAAGTACAAGAAGACTGACTCTTCTTACTGACTATGTTTTGAACCATTCCTGTGACACTAGTCATAGATTCCGATGCTTCACTTCAGGATTACTGTATCCCTCTGACCTTCTTATTGACGATGAAACACAGAAATTGCACCGGAATTAAATACAAAAGGCACAATGCCGACTTAAGTACAAGAAGACTGACTCTTCTTACTGTCTATGTTTTGAACCATCCCTGTGACACTAGATATAGATTCCGATGCTTCACTCCAGGTTTACTGTATGCCTTGGGCCTTCTTATTGACGATGAAACACAGAAATTGTATCGGAATTAAATACAAAAGGCACAATGCCGACTTAAGTACAAGAAGACTGACTCTTCTTACTGACTATGTTTTGAACCATTCCTGTGACACTAGTTATAGATTCCGATGCTTCACTCAATGTTTACAGTATCCCTTGGACCTTCTTATTGACGATGAAACACAGAATATGCATCGGAATTAAATACAAAAGGCACAATGCCGACTGAAGTACAAGAAGACTGACTCTTCCGACAGTCTATGCTTTGAACCATTCCTGTGACACTAGTTATAGATTCCGGTGCTTCACTCCAGGTTTACTGTATCCCTTGGACCTTCTTATTGACGATGAAACACAGAAATTGCATCGGAGCTAAATACAAAAGGCACAATGCCGAATTAAGTACAAGAAAACTGACTCTTCTTACTGTCTATGTTTTGAACCATTCCTGTGACTCTAGTTATAGATTCCGATGCTTCTCTTCAGGTTTACTGTATCCCTCTGACCTTCTTATTGACGGTGAAACACAGAAATTGCATCGGAATTAAATACAAAAGGCACAATGCCGACATAAGTGCAATAAGACTGACTCTTCTTACTGTCTATGTTTTGAACCATTCCTGTGACACTAGTTACACATTCAGATGCTTCAATTTAGGTCTACTGTATCCCTTGGACCTTCTTATTGACGATGAAACACAGAAATTGCATTGGAATTAAATACAAAAGGCACAATGCCGACTTAAGTACAAGAAGACAGACTATTCTTACTGACTATGCTTTCAACCATTCATATGACACTAGTTATACATTCCGATGTTAACTTCAGGATTACTGTATCCCTTGGACCTTCTTATTGACGATGAAACACAGAAATTCCAGCGGAATTAAATACAAAAGGGTCAATGCCGAATTAAGTAGAGGAAGACTGACTCTTCATACTGTCTATGTTTTGAACCATTCCTGTGACACTAGTTATAGACTCTGATACTTCATTCCAGGTTTACTGTATCCCTTGGACATTCTTATTGACGATGAAACACAGAAATTGCATCGCAATTAAATACAGAAGACACAATGCCGACTTAAGTACAAGAAGTCTGACTCTTCTTACTGTCTGTGATTTGAACCATTCCTGTGACACTAGTTATAGATTCCGATGCTTCACTCCAGGTTTACTGTATCCCTTGGACCTTCTTACTGACGATGAAACACAGAAATCGCATCAGAATTATATAGAAAATGCACAATGATGACTTATGTACAAGAAGACTGCCTCTTCTTGCAGACTATGATTTGAACCATTCCTGTGACACTAGTTATAGATTCGGATGCTTCACTTCAGGTTTACTGTATCCCTTGGACCTTCTTATTGACGATGAACCACAGGAATTGCATCGGAATTAAATAGAAAAGGCACAATGCCGACTTAAGTACAAGAATACTGACTCATCTTACTGTCTATGTTTTGAACCGTCCGTGTGACACCAGTATAGATTTCGATGCTTCACTCCAGGTTTACTGTATCCCTTGGACCTTCTTATTGACGATGAAATACAAAAATTGCATCGGAATTAAGTACAAGTTGCACAATGCCGACTTAAGTACAAGAAGACGGACTCTTCCTTCTGTCTATGTTTTGAACCATTCCTGTGGCACAAGTTATAGATTCCGATGCTTCACTTCAGGTTTACTGTATCCCTTGGACCTTCTTATTGAGGATGAAACACAGAAATTGCATCGGAATTAAGTAGAAAAGGCACAATGCGGACTTAAGTACAAGAATACTGACTCATCTTACTGTCTATGTTTTGAACCGTCCCTGTGACACTAGTTATAGATTTCGATGCTTCACTCCAGGTTTACTGTATGATTTGGACCTTCTTATTGACGATGAAACACAAAAATTGCATCGGAATTAAGTACAAATAGCACAATGCCGACTTAAGTACAAGAAGACTGATTCTTCTTACTGACTATGTTTTGAACCAATCCTGTGACACTAGTCATAGATTCCGATGCTTCACTTCAGGATTACTGTATCCCTCTGACCTTCTTATTGACGATGAAACACAGAAATTGCACCGGAATTAAATACAAAAGGCACAATGCCGACTTAAGTACAAGAAGTCTGACTCTTCTTAGTGTCTGTGATTTGAACCATTCCTGTGACACTAGTTATAGATTTCGATGCTTCACTTCAGGTTTACAGTATCCCTTGGACCTTCTTATTGACGATGAAACACAGAAATTGCATCGGAATTAAATAGAAAAGGCACAATGCCGACTTAAGTACAAGAATACTGACTCATCTTACTGTCTATGATTTGAACCGTCCCGTTAGACACTAGTTATAGATTTCGATGCTTCACTCCAGGTTTACTGTATCTCTTGGACCTTCTTATTGACGATGAAACACAAAAATTGCATCGGAATTAAATACAAAAAGCACTATGCCGACTTAAGTACAAGAAGACTGACTCCTCTTACTGACTATGTTTTGACCCATTCCTGTGACACTAGTTATAGATTCCAATGCTTCACTTCAGGTTTACTGTATCCCTCTGACATTCTTATTGACGATGAAACACAGAAATTACATCAGAATTAAATACAAAAGGCACAATGCCGAATTAAGTACAAGAAGACTGACTCTTCTTAATGACAATGTTTTGAACCATTCCTCTGACACTAGTCATAGATTCCGATGCTTCACTTCTGGTTTACTGTATCCCTCTGACCTTCCTATTGACGACGAAACACAGAAATTGCATCGGAAATAAATACAAAAGGCACAATGCCGACTTAAGTACAAGAAGACTGACTCTTCTTACTGTCTATGTTTTGAACCATGCCTGGGACACTAGTTATAGATTCCGATGCTTCACTCGAGGTTTACTGTATGCCTTGGACCTTCTTATTGACGATGAAACACAGAAATTGCATCGGAATTAAATACAATAGGCAAAGTGCCGACTAAAGTACAAGAAGACTGACTCTTCCTACTGTCTATGTTTTGAACCATTCCTGTGACACTAGTCATAGATTCCGATGCTCCACTTCAGGTTAACTGTATCCCTCTGACTGTCTTATTGACGACGAAACATAGAAACTGCATCGGAATTAAATAGAAAAGGCACAATGCCGACTTAAGAACAAGAAGACTGAATCTTCCAACTCTCTATGCTTTGAACCATTCCTGTGACACTAGTCATAGATTCCGATGCTTCACCTCAGGATTACTGTATCCCTCTGACCTTCTTATTGACGATGAAACACAGAAATTGCACCGGAATTAAATACAAAAGGCACAATGCCGACTTAAGTACAAGAAGACCTACTCTACTTACTGTCTAAGTTTTGAACCATCCCGGGGACACTAGTTATAGATACCGAAGCTTCACCCCCGGTTTACTGTATCCCTTGGACCTTCTTATTGACTATGAAACACAGAAATTGTATCGGATTTAAATAGAAAAGGCGCAATGCCGACTAAGGTACAAGAATACTGTTTCATCTTACTGTCTATGTTTGAACCGTCCCTGTGACAGTAGTTATAGATTTCGATGCTTCACTCCTGGTTTGCTGTATCCCTGGGACCTTCTTATTGACGTTGAAACACAAAAATTGCATCGGAATTAAATACAAAAAGCACTATGCCGACTTAAGTACAAGAAGACTGACTCTTCTTACTTACTATGCTTTGAACCATTCCTGTGACACTAAATATAGATTCCGATGCTTCACTTCAGGTTTACTGTATCCCTCTGACCTTCTTATTGACGATGAAACACAGAAATTGCATCAGAATTAAATACAAAAGGCACAATGCCGAATTAAGTGCAAGAAGACTGACTCTTCTTACTGTCTATGCTTTGAACCATTCCTGTGACACTTGTTATAGACTCCGATGCTTCACTCCAGGTTTACTGTATCCCTTGGAGGTTCTTATTGATGATCAAACACAGAAATTGCATCGGAATTAAATACAAAAGGCACAATGCCGACTTAAGTAAAAGAAGTCTGACTCTTGTTAGTTCTATGCTTTGAACCATTCCTGTAAGATTAGTTATAGATTCCGATGCTTCACTCCAGGTTTACTGTATACCGTGGAGCTTCTTATTGACGATGAAACACAGAAATTGCATCAGAATTAATTAGAAAAGGCACAATGATGACTTAAGTACAAGATGACTGACTCTTCTTACTGACTATGATTTGAACTATTCCTTTGACACTAGTTATAGAATCCGATGCTTCACTTCAGGTTTACTGTATCCCTTGGACCTTCTTATTGACGATGAAACACAGAAATTGCATCGGAATTAAATACAAAAGGCACAATACCGACATAAGTACAAGAAGACTGACTCTCTTACTGACTATGTTTTGAACCATTCCTGTGACACTAGTCATAGATTCCGATGCTTCACTTCAGGATTACTGTATCCCTCTGACCTTCTTATTGACGATGAAACACAGAAATTGCACCGGAATTAAATACCAAAGGCACAATACCGACTTAAGTACAAGAGGACTGACTCTTCTTACTGACTATGTTTTGAACCATTCCTGTGACACTAGTCATAGATTCCGATGCTTCACTTCAAGTTTACTGTATCCCTCTGACTTTCTTATTGACGATGAAACACGGAAATTGCACCGGAATTAAATACAAAAGGCACAATGCCGACTTAAGTAAAAGAAGTCTGACTCTTCTTATTGTCTATGGTTTGAAACAATCCCGTGACACTAGTTATAGATTCCGATGCTTCACTCCAGGTTTACTGCATCCCTTGGACCTTCTTATTGACGATGAAACACAGAAATTGCATCGGAATTAAATAGAAAAGGCACAATGATGACTTAAGTACAAGAAGACTGATTCTCCTTACTGACTATGCTTTGAACCATTCCTGTGACACTAGTTACAGATTCCGATGATTCCCTTCAGGTTTACTGTTTCCCTTGGCCCTTCTTATTGGCGATGAAACACAGAAATTGCATCGGAATTAAATACAAATAGCACAATGCCGACTTAAGTACAAGAAGACTGACTCATCTTACTGACTATGTTTCGAACCATTCCTGTGACACTAGTAATAGATTCCGATGCTTCACTTCAGGATTACTGTATCCCTCTGCCCTTCTTATTGACGATGAAACACAGAAATTGCATCGGAATTAAATACAAAAGGCACAATGCCGACTTAAGTAAAAGAAGTCTGACTCTTCTTATTGTCTATGGTTTGAAACAATCCCGTGACACTAGTTATAGATTCCGATGCTTCACTCCAGGTTTACTGCATCCCTTGGACCTTCTTATTGACGATGAAACACAGAAATTGCAACGGAATTAAATAGAAAAGGCACAATGATGACTTAAGTACAAGAAGACTGATTCTCCTTACTGACTATGCTTTGAACCATTCCTGTGACACTAGTTACAGATTCCGATGATTCCCTTCAGGTTTACTGTTTCCCTTGGCCCTTCTTATTGGCGATGAAACACAGAAATTGCATCGGAATTAAATACAAAAGGCACAATACCGACTTAAGTACAAGAAGACTTACTCTTCTTACTGACTATGCTTTGAACCTTTCCTGTGACACTAGTCATAGATTCCGATGCTTCACTTCAGGATTACTGTATCCCTCTGACCTTCTTATTGACGATGAAACACGGAAATTGCACCGGAATTAAATACAAAAGGCACAATGCCGACTTAAGTACATGAAGACTGACTCTTCTTACTGCCTATGTTTTGAACCATCCCTGGGACTCTAGTTATAGATTCCGATGCTTCACCCCAGGTTTACTGTATCCCTTGGACCTCCTTATTGACGATGAAACACAGAAATTGCATCGGAATTAAATACAATAGGCACAATGCCGACTTAAGTACAAGAAGACTGACTCTTCCTTCTGTCTATGTTTTGAACCATTCCTGTGACACTAGTTATAGATTCCGATGCTTCACTCCAGGTTTACTGTATCCCTTGGACCGTCTTATTGACGATGAAACACAAAAATTGCATCGGAATGAAATACAAAAAGCTCAATGCAGACTTAAGTACAAGAAGACTGACTCTTCTTACTGACTATGTTTTGAACCATTCCTGTGACACTAGTTATAGATTCCGATGCTTCACTTCAGGTTTACTGTATCCCTCTGACCTTCTTAATGACGATGAAACACAGAAATTGCATCAGAATTAAATACAAAAGGCACAATGCCGAATTAAGTACAAGAGGACTGACTCTTCTTACTGTCTATGCTTTGAACCATTCCTGTGACACTAGTTATAGACTCCGATGCTTCACTCCAGGTTTACTGTATCCCTTGGACCTTCTTATTGACGATGAAACACAGAAATTGCATCAGAATTAAATGGAAAAAGCACAATGATGACTTAAGTACTAGTAGACTGACTATTCTTACTGACTATGTTTTGAACCATTCCTGTGACACTAGTTATAGATTCCGATAATTCCCTTCTGGTGTACTGTATCCCTTGGACCTTCTTATTGACGATGAAACACAGAAATTGCATCGGAATTAAGTAGAAAAGGCACAATGCGGACTTAAGTACAAGAATACTGACTCATCTTACTGTCTATGTTTTGAACCGTCCCTGTGACACTAGTTATAGATTTCGATGCTTCACTCCAGGTTTACTGTATGATTTGGACCTTCTTATTGACGATGAAACACAAAAATTGCATCGGCATTAAGTACAAATAGCACAATGCCGACTTAAGTACAAGAAGACTGACTCTTCTTACTGACTATGTTTTGAACCATTCCTGTGACACTAGTCATAGATTCCGATGCTTCACTTCAGGATTACTGTATCCCTCTGACCTTCTTATTGACGATGAAACACAGAAATTGCACCGGAATTAAATACAAAAGGCACAATGCCGACTTAAGTACAAGAAGTCTGACTCTTCTTAGTGTCTGTGATTTGAACCATTCCTGTGACACTAGTTATAGATTTCGATGCTTCACTTCAGGTTTACAGTATCCCTTGGACCTTCTTATTGACGATGAAACACAGAAATTGCATCGGAATTAAATAGAAAAGGCACAATGCCGACTTAAGTACAAGAATACTGACTCATCTTACTGTCTATGATTTGAACCGTCCCGTTAGACACTAGTTATAGATTTCGATGCTTCACTCCAGGTTTACTGTATCCCTTGGACCTTCTTATTGACGATGAAACACAAAAATTGCATCGGAATTAAATTCAAAAAGCACTATGCCGACTTAAGTACAAGAAGACTGACTCCTCTTACTGACTATGTTTTGACCCATTCCTGTGACACTAGTTATAGATTCCAATGCTTCACTTCAGGTTTACTGTATCCCTCTGACATTCTTATTGACGATGAAACACAGAAATTACATCAGAATTAAATACAAAAGGCACAATGCCGAATTAAGTACAAGAAGACTGACTCTTCTTACTGACTATGTTTTGAACCATTCCTCTGACACTAGTCATAGATTCCGATGCTTCACTTCTGGTTTACTGTATCACTCTGACCTTCCTATTGACGACGAAACACAGAAATTGCATCGGAAATAAATACAAAAGGCACAATGCCGACTTAAGTACAAGAAGACTGACTCTTCTTACTGTCTATGTTTTGAACCATGCCTGGGACACTAGTTATAGATTCCGATGCTTCACTCGAGGTTTACTGTATCCCTTGGACCTTCTTATTGACGATGAAACACAGAAATTGCATCGGAATTAAATACAATAGGCAAAGTGCCGACTAAAGTACAAGAAGACTGACTCTTCCTACTGTCTATGTTTTGAACCATTCCTGTGACACTAGTCATAGATTCCGATGCTCCACTTCAGGTTAACTGTATCCCTCTGACTGTCTTATTGACGACGAAACATAGAAACTGCATCGGAATTAAATAGAAAAGGCACAATGCCGACTTAAGAACAAGAAGACTGACTCTCTTACTGACTATGTTATGAACCATTCCTGTGGCACTAGTCATAGATTCCGATGCTTCACCTCAGGATTACTGTATCCCTCTGACCTTCTTATTGACGATGAAACACAGAAATTGCACCGGAATTACATACAAAAGGCACAATGCCGACTTAAGTACAAGAAGACCTACTCTACTTACTGTCTAAGTTTTGAACCATCCCTGGGACACTAGTTATAGATTCCGAAGCTTCACCCCCGGTTTACTGTGTATCTTGGACCTTCTTATTGACTATGAAACACAGAAATTGTATCGGAATTAAATACAAAAAGCACAATGCCGACTTAAGTACAAGAAGACTGACTCTTCTTACTGACTATGTTTGAACCATTCCTGTGACACTAGTCATAGATTCCGATGCTTCACTTCAGGATTACTGTATCCCTCTGACCTTCTTATTGACGATGAAACACAGAAATTGCACCGGAATTAAATACAAAAGGCACAATGCCGACTTAAGTACAAGAAGTCTGACTCTTCTTAGTGTCTGTGATTTGAACCATTCCTGTGACACTAGTTATAGATTTCGATGCTTCACTTAGGTTTACAGTATCCCTTGGACCTTCTTATTGACGATGAAACACAGAAATTGCATCGGAATTAAATAGAAAAGGCACAATGCCGACTTAAGTACAAGAATACTGACTCATCTTACTGTCTATGATTTGAACCGTCCCGTTAGACACTAGTTATAGATTTCGATGCTTCACTCCAGGTTTACTGTATCCCTTGGACCTTCTTATTGACGATGAAACACAAAAATTGCATCGGAATTAAATTCAAAAAGCACTATGCCGACTTAAGTACAAGAAGACTGACTCCTCTTACTGACTATGTTTTGACCCATTCCTGTGACACTAGTTATAGATTCCAATGCTTCACTTCAGGTTTACTGTATCCCTCTGACATTTTTATTGACGATGAAACACAGAAATTACATCAGAATTAAATACAAAAGGCACAATGCCGAATTAAGTACAAGAAGACTGACTCTTCTTACTGACTATGTTTTGAACCATTCCTCTGACACTAGTCATAGATTCCGATGCTTCACTTCTGGTTTACTGTATACCTCTGACCTTCCTATTGACGACGAAACACAGAAATTGCATCGGAAATAAATACAAAAGGCACAATGCCGACTTAAGTACAAGAAGACTGACTCTTCTTACTGTCTATGTTTTGAACCATGCCTGGGACACTAGTTATAGATTCCGATGCTTCACTCGAGGTTTACTGTATCCCTTGGACCTTCTTATTGACGATGAAACACAGAAATTGCATCGGAATTAAATACAATAGGCAAAGTGCCGACTAAAGTACAAGAAGACTGACTCTTCCTACTGTCTATGTTTTGAACCATTCCTGTGACACTAGTCATAGATTCTGATGCTCCACTTCAGGTTAACTGTATCCCTCTGACTGTCTTATTGACGACGAAACATAGAAACTGCATCGGAATTAAATAGAAAAGGCACAATGCCGCCTTAAGAACAAGAAGACTGACTCTCTTACTGACTATGTTATGAACCATTCCTGTGGCACTAGTCATAGATTCCGATGCTTCACCTCAGGATTACTGTATCCCTCTGACCTTCTTATTGACGATGAAACACAGAAATTGCACCGGAATTACATACAAAAGGCACAATGCCGACTTAAGTACAAGAAGACCTACTCTACTTACTGTCTAAGTTTTGAACCATCCCTGGGACACTAGTTATAGATTCCGAAGCTTCACCCCCGGTTTACTGTGTATCTTGGACCTTCTTATTGACTATGAAACACAGAAATTGTATCGGAATTAAATACAAAAAGCACAATGCCGACTTAAGTACAAGAAGACTGACTCTTCTTACTTACAATGCTTTGAACCATTCCTGTGACACTAAATATAGATTCCGATGCTTCACTTCAGGTTTACTGTATCCCTCTGACCTTCATATTGACGATGAAACACAGAAATTGCATCAGAATTAAATACAAAAGGCACAATGCCGAATTAAGTGCAAGAATCCTGACTCTTCTTACTGTCTATGCTTTGAACCATTCGTGTGACACTTGTTATAAACTCCGATGCTTCACTCCAGGTTTACTGTATCCCTTGGACGTTCTTATTGACGATGAAACACAGAAATTGCATCGGAATTAGATACAAAAGGCACAATGCCGACTTAAGTAAAAGAAGTCTGACTCTTGTTAGTTCTATGCTTTGAACCATTCCTGTAACATTAGTTATAGATTCCGATGCTTCACTCCAGGTTTACTGTATACCTTGGACCTTCTTATTGACGATGAAACACAGAAATTGCATCAGAATTAATTAGAAAAGGCAGAATGATGACTTAAGTACAAGATGACTGACTCTTCTTACTGACTATGATTTGAACCATTCCTGTGACACTAGTTATAGATTCCGATGCTTCACTTCAGGTTTACTGTATCCCTTGGACCTTCTTATTGACGATGAAACACAGAAATTGCATCGGAATTAAATACAAAAGGCACAATACCGACATAAGTACAAGAAGACTGACTCTCTTACTGACTATGTTTTGAACCATTCCTGTGACACTAGTCATAGATTCCGATGCTTCACTTCAGGATTACTGTATCCCTCTGACCTTCTTATTGACGATGAAACACAGAAATTGCACCGGAATTAAATACAAAAGGCACAATACCGACTGAAGTACAAAAGGACTGACTCTTCTTACTGACTATGTTTTGAACCATTCCTGTGACACTAGTCATAGATTCCGATGCTTCACTTCAGGTTTACTGTATCCTTCTGACCTTCTTATTGACGATGAAACACAGAAATTGCATCGGAATTAAATTGAAAAAGGCACAATACCGAGTTAAGTACAAGAAGCCTGACTCTTCCTACTGTCTATGTTTTGAACCATTCCTGTGACACTAGTTATTTATTCCGATGCTTCAATTCAGGTTTACTGTATCCCTTGGACCTTTTTATAGACGATGAAACACAGAAATTGCATCGGAATTAAATACAAATAGCACAATGCCGACTTAAGTACAAGAAGACTGACTCTTCTTACTGACTATGTTTTGAACCATTCCTGTGACACTAGTTATAGATTCCGATGCTTCACTTCAGGATTACTATATCCCTCTGCCCTTCTTATTGACGATGAAACACAGAAATTGCATCGGAATTAAATACAAAAGGCACAATGCCGACTTAAGTAAAAGAAGTCTGACTCTTCTTATTGTCTATGGTTTGAAACAATCCTGTGACACTAGTTATAGATTCCGATGCTTCACTCCAGGTTTACTCTATCCCTTGGACCTTCTTATTGACGATGAAACACAGAAATTGCATCGGAATTAAATAGAAAAAGCACAATGATGACTTAAGTACAAGAAGACTGATTCTCCTTACTGACTATGCTTTGAACCATTCCTGTGACACTAGTTATAGATTCCGATGATTCCCTTCAGGTTTACTGTTTCCCTTGGCCCTTCTTATTGACGATGAAACACAGTAATTGCATCGGAATTAAATACAAAATGCACAATACCGACTTAAGTACAAGAAGACTTACTCTTCTTACTGACTATGTTTTGAACCTTTCCTGTGACACTAGTCATAGATTCCGATGCTTCACTTCAGGATTACTGTATCCCTCTGACCTTCTTATTGACAATGAAACACGGAAATTGCACCGGAATTAAATACAAAATGCACAATGCCGACTTAAGTACATGAAGACTGACTCTTCTTACTGCCTATGTTTTGAACCATCCCTGGGACTCTAGTTATAGATTCCGATGCTTCACCCCAGGTTTACTGTATCCCTTGGACCTTCTTATTGACGATGAAACACAGAAATTGCATTGGAATTAAATAGAAAAGGCACAATGCCGACATAAGTACAAGAAAACTGACTCATCTTACTGTCTATGTTTTGAACCGTCCCTGTGACACTAGTTATAGATGTCGATGCTTCACTCCAGGTTTACTGTATCCCTTGGACCGTCTTATTGACGATGAAACACAAAAATTGCATCGGAATTAAATACAAAAAGCTCAATGCCGACTTAAGTACAAGAAGACTGACTCTTCTTACTGACTATGTTTTGAACCATTCCTGTGACACTAGTTATAGATTCAGATGCTTCACTTCAGGTTTACTGTATCCCTCTGACCTTCTTAATGACGATGAAACACAGAAATTGCATCAGAATTAAATACAAAAGGCACAATGCCGAATTAAGTACAAGAGGACTGACTCTTCTTACTGTCTATGCTTTGAACCATTCCTGTGACACTAGTTATAGACTCCGATGCTTCACTCCAGGTTTACTGTATCGCTTGGACCTTCTTATTGACGATGAAACACAGAAATTGCATCAGAATTAAATGGAAAAAGCACAATGATGACTTAAGTACTAGAAGACTGACTATTCTTACTGACTATGTTTTGAACCATTCCTGTGACACTAGTTATAGATTCCGATAATTCCCTTCTGGTGTACTGTATCCCTTGGACCTTCTTATTGACGATGAAACACAGAAATTGCATCGGAATTAAATACAAAAGGCACAATACCGACTTAAGTACAAGAAGACTGACTCTCTTACTGACTATGCTTTGAACCATTCCTGTGACACTAGTTATAGATTAAGATGCTTCACTTCAGGATTACTGTATCCCTCTGACCTTCTTATTGACGATGAAACACAGATATTGCACCGGAATTAAATACAAAAGGCACAATGCGGACTTAAGTACAAGAAGACTCACTCTTCTTACTGTCTATGTTTTGAACCATGCCTGGACACTAGTTATAGATTCCGATGCTTCACTCGAGGTTTACTGAATCCCTTCGACCTTCGTATTGACGATGAAACACAGAAATTGCATCGGAGTTAAATGCAATGGGCACAATGCCGACTAAAGTACTAGAAGACTCTTCCTACTGTCTATGTCTTGAACCATTCCTTTGACACTAGTCATAGATTCCGATGCTTCACTTCAGGTTTACTGTATCCCTTGGTCCTTCATATTGACGATGAAACACAGAAATGGCATCGGAATTAAATAGAAGAGGCACAATGCCGACTTAAGTACAAGAATACTGACTCATCTTACTGTCTATGTTTGGAACCATTCCTGTGACACTAGTTATAGATTCCGATGCTTCACTTCAGGTTTACTGTATCCCTCTGACCTTCTTATTGACGATGAAACACAGAAATTGCATCGGAATTAAATACAATAGGCAAAATGCCGACTAAAGTACAAGAAGACTGACTCTTTCTACTGTCTATGTTTTGAACCATTCCTGAGACACTAGTCATAGATTCCGATGCTTCACTTCAGGTTTACTGTATCCCTTGGTCCTTCTTATTAACGATGAAACACAGAAATTGCATCGGAATTAAATAGAAAAGGCACAATGCCGACTTAAGTACAAGAATACTGACTCATCTTACTGTCTATGTTTTGAACCGTCCCTGTGACACTAGTTATAGATTTCGATGCTTCACTCCAGGTTTACTGTATCCCTCGGACCTTCTTATTGACGATGAAACACAAAAATTGCATCGGAATTAAATACAAAAAGCCCAATGCCGACTTAAGTACAAGAAGGTTGACTCTTCTTACTGTCTATGTTTTGAACCATTCCTGTGACTCTAGTCATAGATTCCGATGCTTCACTTCAGGTTTACTGTATCCCTTGGTCCTTCTTATTGTCGATGAAACACAGAAATTGCATCGGAATTAAATAGAAAAGGCACAATGCCGACTTAAGTACAAGAATACTGACTCATCTTACTGTCTATGTTTTGAACCGTCCCTGTGAAACTAGTTATAGACTCCGATGCTTCACTCCAGGTTTACTGTATCCCTTGAACCTTCTTATTGACGATGAAACACAGAAATTGCATCAGAATTAAATGGAAAAAGCACAATGATGACTTAAGTACAAGAAGACTGACTCTTCTTACTGACTATGTTTTGAAACCTTCCTGTGACACTAGTTATAGATTCCGATGCTTCCCTTCTGGTTTACTGTATCCCTTGGACCTTCTTATTGACGATGAAACACAGAAATTGCATCGGAATTAAATACAAAAGGCACAATACCGACATAAGTACAAGAAGACTGACTCTCTTACTGACTATGTTTTGAACCATTCCTGTGACACTAGTCATAGATTCCGATGCTTCACTTCAGGATTACTGTATCCCTCTGACCTTCGTATTGACGATGAAACACAGAAATTGCACCGGAATTAAATACAAAAGGCACAATGCCGACTTAAGTACAAGAAGACTGACTCTTCTTACTGTCTATGTTTTGAACCATCCCTGGGACACTAGTTAAAGATTCCGATGCTTCACCCCAGGTTTACTGTATCCCTTGGACCTTCTTATTGACGATGAAACACAGAAATAGCATCGGAATTAAATAGAAAAGGCACAATGCCGACTTAAGTACAAGAATACTGACTCATCTTACTGTCTATGCTTCGAACCGTCCCTGTGACACTAGTTATAGATGTCGATGCTTCACTCCAGGTTTACTGTATCCCTTGGACATCCTTATTGACGTTGAAACACAAATGTTGCATCGGAATTAAATACAAAAAGCACAATGCCGACTTGAGTCCAAGAAGACTGACTCTTCTTACTGACTATGTTTTGAACCATTCCTGTGACACTAGTTATAGATTCCGATGCTTCACTTCAGGTTTACTGTATCCCTTGGACCTTCGTATTGACGATGAAACACAGAAATTGCATCGTAATTAAATACAAAAGGCACAATACTGACTTAAGTACAAGACGACTGACTCTCTTACTGACTATGATTTGAAAAATTCCTGTGACACTACTCATAGATTCCGATGCTTCACTTCAGGATTACTGTATCCCTCTGACCTTCTTATTGACGATGAAACACAGAAATTGCACCGGAATTAAATACAAAAGGCACAATGCCGACTTAAGTACAAGAAGACTGACTCTTCTTACTGTCTATGCTTTGAACCATTCCTGTGACACTAGTTACACACTCCGATGCCTGACTCCAGGTTTACTGTATCCCTTGGACCTTCTTATTGACGATGAAACACAGAAATTGCATCAGATTTAAATGGAAAAAGCACAATGATGACTTCAGTACAAGAAGACTGACTCTTCCTTCTGTCTATGTTTTGAACCATTCCTGTGACACTAGTTATAGATTCCGACGCTTCACTTCAGGTTTACTGTATCCCTCTGACCTTCTTAATGACGATGAAACACAGAAATTGCATCAGAATTAAATACAAAATGAACAATGCCGAATTAAGTACAAGAAGACTGACTCTTCTTACTGACTATGTTTTGAACCATTCCTGTGACACTAGTTATAGATTCCGATGATTCCCTTCAGGTTTACTGTATCCCTTGGACCTTCTTATTCACGATGAAACACAGATATTGCATCGGAATTAAATAGAAAAGGCACAATACCGACTTCAGTACAAGAAGACTTACTCTTCTTACTGACTATGTTTTGAACCTTTCCTGTGACACTAGTCATAGATTCCGATGCTTCACTTCAGGATTACTGTATCCCCCTGACCTTCTTATTGACGATGAAACACAGAAATTGTACCGGAATTGAATACAACAGGCACAATGCCGACTTAAGTACAAGAAGACTGACTCTTCTTACTCCCTATGCTTTGAACCATCCCTGGGACACTAGTTATAGATTCCGATGCTTCACACCAGGTTTACTGTATCCCTTGGACCTTCTTATTGACGATGAAACACAGAAATTGCATCGGAAATAAATACAATAAGCACAATGCCGACATAAGTACAAGAAGACTGACTCTTCCTTCTGTCTATGTTTTGAACCATTCCTGTGACCATAGTTATAGATTCCGATGATTCGCTTCAGGTTTACTGTATCCATTGGACCTTCTTATTGACGATGAAACACAGAAATTGCATTGGAAATTAATAGAAAAGGCACAATGCCGACTTAAGTACAAGAATACTGACTCATCTTACTGTCTATGCTTTGAACCCTCCCTGTGACACTAGTTATAGATTTCGATGCTTCACTCCAGGTTTACTGTATCCCTTGGACCTTCTTATTGACGATGAAACACAAAAATTGCATCGGAATTAAATACAAAAAGCACAATGCCGACTTAAGTACAAGAAGACTGACTCTTCTTACTGACTATGTTTTGAACCATTCCTGTGACACTAGTTATCGATTTTGATGCTTCACTTCAGGTTTACTGTATCCCTCTGACCTTCTTAATGGCGATGAAACACAGAAATTGCATCAGAATTAAATACAAAAGGCACAATGCCGAATTAAGTACAAGAGGACTGACTCTTCTTACTGTCTATGCTTTGAACCATTCCTGTGACACTAGTTATAGACTCCGATGCTTCACTCCAGGTTTACTGTATCCCTTGGACCTTCTTATTGACGATGAAACACAGAAATTGCACCAGAAGTAAATGGAAAAAGCACAATGATGACTTAAATACAAGTAGACTGACTGTTCGTACTGACTATGTTTTGAACCATTCCTGTGACACTAGTTATAGATTCAGATGATTCCCTTCTGGTTTACTGTATCCCTTGGACCTTCTTACTGACGATGAAACACAGAAATTGCATCGGAATTAAATACAAAAGGCACAATACCGACTTAAGTACAAGACGACTGACTCTCTTACTGACTATGCTTTGAACCATTCCTGTGACACTAGTCATAGATTCCGATGCTTCACTTCAGGATTACTGTATCCCTCTGACCTTCTTATTGACGATGAAACTCAGAAATTGCACCGGAATTAAATACAAAAGGCACAATGCCGACTTAAGTACAAGAAGACTGACTCCTCTTACTGTCTATGTTTTGAACCATCCCTGGGACACTAGTTATAGATACCGATGTTTCACCCCAGGTTTACTGTATCCCTTGGACCTTCTTATTGACGATGAAACACAGAAATTGCATCGGAATTAAATAGAAAAGGCACAATGCCGACATAAGTACAAGAATACTGACTCATCTTACTGTCTATGCTTTGAACCGTCCCTGTGACACTAGTTATAGATGTCGATGCTTCACTCCAGGTTTACTGTATCCCTTGGACCTTCTTATTGACGTTGAAACACAAATGTTGCATCGGAATTAAATACAAAAAGAACAATGCCGACTTAAGTACAAGAAGACTGACTCTTCTTACTGTCTATGCTTTGAACCATTCCTGTGACACTAGTCATACATTCATATGCTTCACTTCAGGTTTACTGTATCCCTTGGTCCTTCTTATTGACGATGAAACACAGAAATTGCATCGGAATTAAATAGAAAAGGCACAATGCCGAAATAAGTACAAGAATACTGACTCATCTTACTGTCTATGCTTTGAACCGTCCCTGTGACACTAGTTATAGATGTCGATGCTTCACTCCAGGTTTACTGTATCCCTTGGACCTTCTTATTGACGTTGAAACACAAATGTTGCATCGGAATTAAATACAAAAAGAACAATGCCGACTTAAGTACAAGAAGACTGACTCATCTTACTGACTATGTTTTGAACCATTCCTGTGACACTAGTTATAGGTTCCGAAGCTTCACTTCAGGATTACTGTATCCCTCTGACCTTCGTATTGACGATGAAACACAGAAGTTGCATCGGAATTAAATACAAAAGGCACAATGCCGACTAAAGTACAAGAAGACTGACTCTTCCTACTGTCTATGCTTTGAACCATTCCTGTGACACTAGTCATACATTCATATGCTTCACTTCAGGTTTACTGTATCCCTTGGTCCTTCTTATTGACGATGAAACACAGAAATTGCATCGGAATTACATAGAAAAGGCACAATGCCGACTTAAGTACAAGAAAACTGTCTCATCTTACTGTCTATGTTTTGAACCGTCCCTGTGACACTAGTTATAGATTTCGATGCTTCACTCCAGGTTTACAGTATCCCTTGGACCTTCTTATTGACGATGAAACACAAAAATTGCATCGGAATTAAATACAAAAAGCACAATGCCGACTTAAGTACAAGAAGACTGACTCTTCTTACTGACTATGCTTTGAACCATTCCTGTGACACTAGTTATAGATTCCGATGCTTCATTTCAGGTTTACTGTATCCCTCTGACCTTCTTAATGACGATGAAACACAGAAATTGCATCAGAATTAAATACAAAAGGCACAATGAAAAATTAAGTACAAGAAGACTGACTGTTCTTACTGTCTATGCTTTGAACCATTCCTGTGATACTAGTTATAGACTCCGATGCTTCTCTCCAGGTTTACTGTATAACTTGGACCTTCTTATTGACGATGAAACACAGAAATTGCATCGGAATTAAATACAAAAGGCGCAATACCGACTTAAGTACAAGAAGACTGACTCTCATACTGACTATGCTTTGAACCATTCCTGTGACACTAGTCATAGATTCCGATGCTTCACTTCAGGATTACTGTATCCCCCTGACCTTCTTATTGACGATGAAACAGAGAAATTGCACCGGAATTAAATACAAACGGCACAATGCCGACTTAAGTACAAGAAGACTGACTCTTCTTACTGTCTATGTTTTGAACCATCCCTGGGACACTAGTTATAGATTCCGATGCTTCACCCCAGGTTTACTGTATCCCTTGGACCTTCTTATTGACGATTAAACACAGAAATTGCATCGGAAGTAATTAGAAAAGGCACAATGCCGACTTAAGTACAAGAATACTGACTCTTCTTACTGTCTATGCTTTGAACCGTCCCTGTGACATTAGTTATAGATGTCGATGCTTCACTCCAGGTTTACTGTATCCCTTGGACCTTCTTATTGTCGTTGAAACACAAATGTTGCATCGGAATTAAATAGAAAAAGCACAATGCCGACTTAAGTCCAAGAAGACTGACTCTTCTTACTGACTATGTTTTGAACCATTCCTGTGACACTAGTTATAGATTCCGATGATTTCCTTAAGGTTTACTGTATCCCTTGGACCTTCTTATTGACGATGAAACACAGAAATTACATCGCGATTAAATACAAATGGCACAATACCGACTTAAGTACAAGAAGACTTACTCTTCTTACTGACTATGTTTTGAACCTTTCCTGTGACACTAGTCATAGATTCCGATGCTTCACTTCAGGATTACTGTATCCCTCTGACCTTCTTATTGACGATGAAACACAGAAATTGCACCGGAATTAAATACAAAAGGCCCAATGCCGACTTAAGTACAAGAAGACTGACTCTTCTTACTGCCTATGTTTTGAACCATCCCTGGGACACTAGTTATAGATTCCGATGCTTCACCCCAGGTTTACTGTATCCCTTGGACGTTCTTATTGACGATGAAACACAGAAATTGCATCGGAAATAAATACAATAGGCACAATGCCGACTTAAGTACAAGAAGACTGACTCTTCCTTCTGTCTAGGTTTTGAACCATTCCTGTGACACTAGTTATAGATTCCGATGCTTCACTTCAGGTTTACTGTTTTCCTTGGACCTTCTTATTGACGATGAATCACAGAAATTGCATCAGAATTAAATGGAAAAAGCACAATGATGACTTAAGTACAAGAAGACTGACTCTTCTTACTGACTATGTTTTGAACCATTCCTGTGACTCTAGTTATAGATTCAGATGATTCCCTTCTGGTTTACTGTATCCCTTGGACCTTCTTATTGACGATGAAACACAGAAATTGCATCGTAATTAAAATCAAAAGGCACAATACCGACTTAAGTACAAGAAGACTGACTCTCTTACTGACTATGCTTTGAACCATTCCTGTGACACTAGTCATAGATTCCGATGCTTCACTTCAGGATTACTGTATCCCTCTGACCTTCTTATTGACGATGAAACACAGAAATTGCACCGGAATTAAATACAAAAGGCACAATGCCGACTTAAGTACAAGAAGACTGACCCTTCTTACTGTCTATGCTTTGAACCATCCCTGGGACACTAGTTATAGATACCGAAGCTTCATCCCAGGTTTACTGCATCCCTTGGACCTTCTTATTGACGATGAAACACAGAAATTGCATTGGAATTAAATAGAAAAGGCACAATGCCGACTTAAGTACAAGAATTCTGACTCATCTTACTGTCTATGCTTTGAACCGTCCCTGTGACACTAGTTATAGATGTCGATGCTTCACTCCAGGTTTACTGTATCCCTTGGACCTTCTTATTGACGTTGAAACACAAATGTTGCATAGGAATTAAATACAAAAAGCACAATGCCGACTTAAGTCCAAGAAGACTGACTCTTCTTACTGACTATGTTTGAACCATTCCTGTGACACTAGTTATAGATTCCGATGCTTCACTTCAGGATTACTGTATCCCTTGGACCTTCTTATTGACGATGAAACACAGAAATTGCATCGGAATTAAATAGAAAAGGCACAATGATGACTTAAGTACAAGAAGACTGACTCTTCTTACTGACTATGTTATGAACCATTCCTGTGACACTAGTTATAGATTCCGATGATTCCCTTCAGGTTTACTGTATCCCTTGGACCTTCTTATTGACGATGAAACACAGAAATTGCATCGGAATTAAATACAAAAGGCACAATACCTACTTAAGTACAAGAAGACTTACTCTTCTTACTGACTATGTTTTGAAACTTTCCTGTGACACTAGTCATAGATTCCGATGCTTCACTTCAGGATTACTGTATCCCTCTGTCCTTCTTATTGACGATGAAACACATCAGTAGCATCGGAATTAAATAGAAAAGGCACAATGCCGACTTAAGTACAAGAATACTGACTCATCTTACTGTCTATGCTTTGAACCGTCCCTGTGACACTAGTTATAGATGTCGATGCTTCACTCCAGGTTTACTGTATCCCTTGGACCTTCTTATTGACGTTGAAACACAAATGTTGCATCGGAATTAAATACAAAAAGCACAATGCCGAATTAAGTACAAGAAGACTCACTCTTCTTACTGACTATGTTTTGAACCATTCCTGTGACACTAGTTATGGATTCCGATGCTTCACTTCAGGATTACTGTATCCCTCTGACCTTCTTATTGACGATGAAACACAGATATTGCATCGGAATTAAATACAAAAGGCACAATGCCGCCTTAAGTACAAGAAGACTGACTCTTCTTACTGTCTATGTTTTGAACCATCCCTGGGACACTAGTTATAGATTCCGATGGTTCACTCGAGGTTTACTGAATCCCTTGGACCTTCTTATTGACGATGAAACACTGAAATTGCATCGGAATTAAATACAATAGGCATATGCCGACTAAAGTACAAGAAGACTGACTCTTCCTACTGTCTATGTTTTGAACCATTCCTGTGACACTAGTAATAGATTCCGATGCTTCACTTTAGGTTTACTGTATCCCTTGGTCCTTCGTATTGACGATGAAACACAGAAATTGCATCGGAATTAAATAGAAAAGGCACAATGCTGACTTAAGTACAAGAATACTGACTCATCTTACTGTCTATGATTTGAACCGTCACTGTGACACTAGTTATAGATTTCGATGCTTCACTCCAGGTTTACTGTATCCCTTGGACCTTCTTATTGACGATGAAACACAAAAATTGCATCGGAATTAAATTCAAAAAGCACAATGCCGACTTAAGTACAAGAAGACTGACTCTTCTTACTGACTATGTTTTGAACCTTTCCTGTGACACTAGTCATTGATTCCGATGCTTCACTTCAGGATTACTGTATCCCTCTGACCTTCTTATTGACGATGAAACACAGAAATTGCACCGGAATTAAATACAAAAGGCACAATGTAGACTTAAGTACAAGAAGACTGACTCTTCTTACTGCCTATGTTTTGAACCATCCCTGGGACACTAGTTATAGATTCCGATGCTTCACCCCAGGTTTACTGTATCCCTTGGACGTTCTTATTGACGATGAAACACAGAAATTGCATCGGAAATAAATACAATAGGCACAATGCCGACTAAAGTACAAGAAGACTGACTCTTCCTTCTATCTATGATTTGAACCATTCCTGTGACACTAGTTATAGACTCCAATGCTTCACTCCAGGTTTACTGTTTCCTTTGGACCTTCTTATTGACGATGAATCACAGAAATTGCATCAGAATTAAATGGAAAAAGCACAATGATGACTTAAGTACAAGAAGACTGACTCTTCTAACTGACTATGTTTTGAACCATTCCTGTGACTCTGGTTATAGATTCCGATGATTCCCTTCTGGTTTACTGTATCCCTTGGACCTTCTTATTGACGATGAAACACAGAAATTGCATCGGAATTAAATAGAAAAGGCACAATGATGACTTAAGTACAAGAAGACGGACTCTTCTTACTGACTATGTTTTGAACCATTCCTGTGACACTAGTTATAGATTCCGATGATTCCCTTCAGGTTTACTGTATCCTTTGGACCTTCTTATTGACGATGAAACACAGATATTGCATCGGAATTAAATACAAAAGGCACAATACCGACTTAAGTACAAGAAGACTTACTCTTCTTACTGACTATGTTTTGAAACTTTCCTGTGACACTAGTCATAGATTCCGATGCTTCACTTCAGGATTACTGTATCCCTCTGTCCTTCTTATTGACGATGAAACACAGAAATAGAATCGGAATTAAATAGAAAAGGCACAATGCCGACTTTAGTACAAGAATACTGACTCATCTTACTGTCTATGCTTTGAACCGTCCCTGTGACACTAGTTATAGATGTCGATGCTTCACTCCAGGTTTACTGTATCCCTTGGACCTTCTTATTGACGTTGAAACACAAATGTTGCATCGGAATTAAATACAAAAAGCACAATGCCGAATTAAGAACAAGAAGACTCACTCTTCTTACTGTCTATGTTTTGAACCATTCCTGTGACACTAGTCACAGATTCCGATGCTTCACTTCAGCTTTACTGTAACCCTTGGTCCTTCTTATTGAAGATGAAACACAGAAATAGCATCGGATTTAAATACAAAAGGCACAATGCCGTCTTAAGTAAAAGAAGTCTGACTCTTCTTATTGTCTATGGTTTGAACCAATCCTGTGACACTAGTTATAGATTCCGATGCTTCACTCCAGGTTTACTAAATCTCTTGGTCCTTCTTATTGACGATGAAACACAGAAATTGCATCGGAATTAAATAGAAAAGGCACAATGATGACTTAAGTACAAGAAGACTGACTCTCTTACTGACTATGCTTTGAACCATTCTTGTGACACTAGTCATAGATTCCGATGCTTCACTTCAGGATTACTGTATCCCTCTGACCTTCTTATTGACGATGAAACAAAGAAATTGCACCGGAATTAAATACAAAAGGCACAATGCCGACTTAAGTACAAGAAGACTGACTCTTGTTACTGTCTATGTTTTGAACCGTCCCTGTGACACTAGTTATAGATGTCGATGCTTCACTCCAGGTTTACTGTATCCCTTGGACCTTCTTATTGACGTTGAAACACAAATGTTGCATCGGAATTAAATACAAAAAGCACAATGCCGAATTAAGTACAAGAAGACAGACTCTTCTTACTGACTATGATTTGAACCATTCCTGTGACACTTGTTATATATTCCGATGCTTCACTTCAGGATTACTGTATCCCTCTGACCTTCTTATTGACGATGAAACACAGAAATTGCATCGGAATTAAATACAAAAGGCACAATGCCGACTTAAATCCAAGAAGACTAACTCTTCTTACTGTCTATGTTTTGAACCATCCCTGGGACACTAGTTATAGATTCCGATGCTTCACTCGAGGTTTACTGAATCCCTTGGACCTTCTTATTGGCGATGAAACACAGAAATTGCATCGGAATTAAATACAATAGGCAAAATGCCGACTAAAGTACAAGAAAACTGACTCTTCTTACTGTCTATGCTTTGAACTGTCCCTGTGACACTAGTTATAGATGTCGATGCTTCACTCCAGGTTTACTGTATCCCTTGGACCTTCTTATTGACGATGAAACACAAAAATTGCATCGGAATTAAATGGAAAAAGCACAATGATGACTTAAGTACAAGAAGACTGACTCTTCTTACTGACTATGTTTTGAACCATTCCTGTGACACTAGATATAGATTCCGATGATTCCCTTCTGGTTTACTGTATCCCTTGGACCGTCTTATTGAAGATGAAACACAGAAATTGCATCGGAATTAAATACAAAAGGCACAATACCGACTTAAGTACAAGAAGACTGACTCTCTTACTGTCTATGTTTTGAACCATCCCTGGGACACTAGTTATAGATTCCGATGCTTCACCCCAGGTTTACTGTATCCCTTGGACCTTCTTATTGACGATGAAACACAGAAATTGCATCGGAATTAAATAGAAAAGGCACAAAGCCGACTTAAGTACAAGAATACTGACTCTTCTTACTGTCTATGCTTTGAACTGTCCCTGTGACACTAGTTATAGATGTCGATGCTTCACTCCAGTTTTACTGTATCCCTTGGACCTTCTAATTGACGTTGAAACACAAATGTTGCATCGGAATTAAATACAAAAAGCACAATGCCGACTTAAATCCAAGAAGACTAACTCTTCTTACTGTCTATGTTTTGAACCATCCCTGGGACACTAGTTATAGATTCCGATGCTTCACTCGAGGTTTACTGAATCCCTTGGACCTTCTTATTGGCGATGAAACACAGAAATTGCATCGGAATTAAATACAATAGGCACAATGCCGACTTAAGTACAAGAAGACTGACTCTTCCTTCTGTCTATGCTTTGAACCATTCCTGTGACACTAGTTATAGACTCCGATGCTTCACTTCAGGTTTACTGTATCCCTTGGACCTTCTTATTGACGATGAAACACAGAAATTGTATCGGAATTAAATGGAAAAAGCACAATGATGACGTAGGTACAAGATGACTGACTCTTCTTACTGACCATGTACTGAACCATTCCTGTGACACTAGTTATAGATTCCGATGATTCCCTTCTGGTTTACTGTATCCCTTGGACCTTCTTATTGAAGACGAAACACAGAAATTGCATCGGAATTAAATACAAAAGGCACAATACCGACTTAAGTACAAGGAGACTTACTCTTCTTACTGACTATGTTTTGAACCTTTCCTGTGACACTAGTCGTAGATTCCGATGCTTCTCTTCAGGATTACTGTATCCCTCTGACCTTCTCATTGACGATGAAACACAGATATTGCACCGGAATTAAATACAAAAGGCACAATGCCGACTTAAGTACAAGAAGACTGACTCTTCTTACTGCCTATGTTTTGAACGATCCCTGGGACACTAGTTATAGATTCCGGTGCTTCACCCCAGGTTTACTGTATCCCTTGGACCTTCTTATTGACGTTGAAACACAAATGTTGCATCGGAATTAAATACAAAAAGCACAATGCCGAATTAAGTACAAGAAGACAGACTCTTCTTACTGACTATGTTTTGAACCATTCCTGTGACACTTGTTATATATTCCGATGCTTCACTTCAGGATTACTGTATCTCTCTGACCTTCTTATTGACGATGAAACACAGAAATTGCATCGGAATTAAATACAAAAGGCACAATGCCGACTTAAATCCAAGAAAACTAACTCTTCTTACTCTCTATGTTTTGAACCATCCCTGGGACACTAGTTATAGATTCCGATGCTTCACTCGAGGTTTACTGAATCCCTTGGACCTTCTTATTGGCGATGAAACACAGAAATTGCATCGGAATTAAATACAATAGGCAAAATGCCGACTAAAGTACAAGAAAAGTGACTCTTCCTACTGTCTATGATTTGAACCATTCCTGTGACACTAGTCATAGATTCCGATGCTTCACTTCAGGTTTACTGTATCCCTTGGTCCTTCTTATTGACGATGAAACACAGAATATGCATCGGAATTAAATAGAAAATTCACAATGCTGACTTAAGTACAAGAATACAGACACATCTTACTGTCTATGTTTTGAACCTTCCCTGTGACACTAGTTATAGATTTCGATGCTTCACTCCAGGTTTACTGTATCCCTTGGACCTTCTTATTGACGATGAAACACAAATATTGCCTCGGAATTAAATACAAAATGCACAATGCCGACTTAAGTACAAGAAGACTGAATCTTCTTACTGACTATGTTTTGAACCACTCCTGCGACACTAGTTATAGATTCCGATGCTTCACTTCAGGTTTACTGTATCCCTCTGACCTTCTTATTGACGATGAAACACAGAAATTGCACCGGAATTAAATACAAAAGGCACAATGCCGACTTAAGTACAAGAAGACTGACTCTTGTTACTGTCTATGTTTTGAACCGTCCCTGAGACACTAGTTATAGATGTCGATGCTTCACTCCAGGTTTACTGTATCCCTTGGACCTTCTTATTGACGTTGAAACACAAATGTTGCATCGGAATTAAATACAAAAAGCACAATGCCGAATTAAGTACAAGAAGACAGACTCTTCTTACTGACTATGTTTGAACCATTCCTGTGACACTTGTTATATATTCCGATGCTTCACTTCAGGATTACTGTATGCCTCTGACCTTCTTATTGACGATGAAACACAGAAATTGCATCGGAATTAAATACAAAAGGCACAATGCCGACTTAAATCCAAGAAGACTAACTCTTCTTACTGTCTATGTTTTGAACCATCCCTGGGACACTAGTTATAAATTCCGATGCTTCACTCGAGGTTTACTGAATCCCTTGGACCTTCTTATTGGCGATGAAACACAGAAATTGCATCGGAATTAAATACAATAGGCAAAATGCCGACTAAAGTACAAGAAAACTGACTCTTCTTACTGTCTATGCTTTGAACTGTCCCTGTGACACTAGTTATAGATGTCGATGCTTCACTCCAGGTTTACTGTATCCCTTGGACCTTCTTATTGACGATGAAACACAAAAATTGCATCGGAATTAAATGGAAAAAGCACAATGATGACTTAAGTACAAGAAGACTGACTCTTCTTACTGACTATGTTTTGAACCATTCCTGTGACACTAGATATAGATTCCGATGATTCCCTTCTGGTTTACTGTATCCCTTGGACCGTCTTATTGAAGATGAAACACAGAAATTGCATCGGAATTAAATACAAAAGGCACAATACCGACTTAAGTACAAGAAGACTGACTCTCTTACTGTCTATGTTTTGAACCATCCCTGGGACACTAGTTATAGATTCCGATGCTTCACCCCAGGTTTACTGTATCCCTTGGACCTTCTTATTGACGATGAAACACAGAAATTGCATCGGAATTAAATAGAAAAGGCACAAAGCCGACTTAAGTACAAGAATACTGACTCTTCTTACTGTCTATGCTTTGAACTGTCCCTGTGACACTAGTTATAGATGTCGATGCTTCACTCCAGGTTTACTGTATCCCTTGGACCTTCTTATTGACGTTGAAACACAAATGTTGCATCGGAATTAAATACAAAAAGCACAATGCCGACTTAAATCCAAGAAGACTAACTCTTCTTACTGTCTATGTTTTGAACCATCCCTGGGACACTAGTTATAGATTCCGATGCTTCACTCGAGGTTTACTGAATCCCTTGGACCTTCTTATTGGCGATGAAACACAGAAATTGCATCGGAATTAAATACAATAGGCACAATGCCGACTTAAGTACAAGAAGACTGACTCTTCCTTCTGTCTATGCTTTGAACCATTCCTGTGACACTAGTTATAGACTCCGATGCTTCACTTCAGGTTTACTGTATCCCTTGGACCTTCTTATTGACGATGAAACACAGAAATTGTATCGGAATTAAATGGAAAAAGCACAATGATGACGTAGGTACAAGAAGACTGACTCTTCTTACTGACCATGTACTGAACCATTCCTGTGACACTAGTTATAGATTCCGATGATTCCCTTCTGGTTTACTGTATCCCTTGGACCTTCGTATTGAAGACGAAACACAGAAATTGCATCGGAATTAAATACAAAAGGCACAATACCGACTTAAGTACAAGGAGACTTACTCTTCTTACTGACTATGTTTTGAACCTTTCCTGTGACACTAGTCGTAGATTCCGATGCTTCTCTTCAGGATTACTGTATCCCTCTGACCTTCTCATTGACGATGAAACACAGATATTGCACCGGAATTAAATACAAAAGGCACAATGCCGACTTAAGTACAAGAAGACTGACTCTTCTTACTGCCTATGTTTTGAACCATCCCTGGGACACTAGTTATAGATTCCGGTGCTTCACCCCAGGTTTACTGTATCCCTTGGACCTTCTTATTGACGTTGAAACACAAATGTTGCATCGGAATTAAATACAAAAAGCACAATGCCGAATTAAGTACAAGAAGACAGACTCTTCTTACTGACTATGTTTTGAACCATTCCTGTGACACTTGTTATATATTCCGATGCTTCACTTCAGGATTACTGTATCCCTCTGACCTTCTTATTGACGATGAAACACAGAAATTGCATCGGAATTAAATACAAAAGGCACAATGCCGACTTAAATCCAAGAAGACTAACTCTTCTTACTGTCTATGTTTTGAACCATCCCTGGGACACTAGTTATAGATTGCGATGCTTCACTCGAGGTTTACTGAATCCCTTGGACCTTCTTATTGGCGATGAAACACAGAAATTGCATCGGAATTAAATACAATAGGCAAAATGCCGACTAAAGTACAAGAAAACTGACTCTTCCTACTGTCTATGATCTGAACCATTCCTGTGACACTAGTCATAGATTCCGATGCTTCACTTCAGGTTTACTGTATCCCTTGGTCCTTCTTATTGACGATGAAACACAGAATATGCATCGGAATTAAATAGAAAATTCACAATGCTGACTTAAGTACAAGAATACAGACACATCTTACTGTCTATGTTTTGAACCTTCCCTGTGACACTAGTTATAGATTTCGATGCTTCACTCCAGGTTTACTGTATCCCTTGGACCTTCTTATTGACGATGAAACACAAAAATTGCATCGGAATTAAATGGAAAAAGCACAATGATGACTTAAGTACAAGAAGACTGACTCTTCTTACTGACTATGTTTTGAACCATTCCTGTGACACTAGATATAGATTCCGATGATTCCCTTCTGGTTTACTGTATCCCTTGGACCTTCTTATTGAAGATGAAACACAGAAATTTCATCGGAATTAAATACAAAAGGCACAGTACCGACTTAAGTACAAGAAGACTGACTCTCTTACTGTCTATGTTTTGAACCATCCCTGGGACACTAGTTATAGATTCCGATGCTTCACCCCAGGTTTACTGTATCCCTTGGACCTTCTTATTGACGATGAAACACAGAAATTGCATCGGAATTAAATAGAAAAGGCACAAAGCCGACTTAAGTACAAGAATACTGACTCTTCTTACTGTCTATGCTTTGAACTGTCCCTGTGACACTAGTTATAGATGTCGATGCTTCACTCCAGGTTTACTGTATCCCTTGGACCTTCTTATTGACGTTGAAACACAAATGTTGCATCGGAATTAAATACAAAAAGCACAATGCCGACTTAAGTCCAAGAAGACTGACTCTTCTTACTGACTATGTTTTGAACCATTCCTGTGACACTAGTTATAGATTCCGATGATTCCCTTCAGGTTTACTGTATCCCTTGGACCTTCTTATTGACGATGAAACACAGATATTGCATCGGAATTAAATACAAAAGGCACAATACCGACTTAAGTACAAGGAGACTTACTCTTCTTACTGACTATGTTTTGAACCTTTCCTGTGACACTAGTCGTAGATTCCGATGCTTCTCTTCAGGATTACTGTATCCCTCTGACCTTCTCATTGACGATGAAACACAGATATTGCACCGGAATTAAATACAAAAGGCACAATGCCGACTTAAGTACAAGAAGACTGACTCTTCTTACTGCCTATGTTTTGAACCATCCCTGGGACACTAGTTATAGATTCCGATGCTTCACCCCCGGTTTACTGTATCCCTTGGACCGTCTTATTGACGATGAAACAGGAAAATTGCATCGGAATTAAATACAAAAAGCACAATGCCGACTTAAGTACAAGAAGACTGACTCTTCTTACTGACTATGTTTAGAACCATTCCTGTGACACTAGTTATAGATTCCGATGCTTCACTTCAGGTTTACTGTATCCCTCTGACCTTCTTAATGACGATAAAACACAGAAATTGCATCAGACTTAAATACAAAAGGCAAATTCCCAATTAAGTACAAGAAGACTGACTCTTCTTACTGTCTATGCTTTGAACCATTCCTGTGGCACTAGTTATAGACTCCGATGCTTCACTTCAGGTTTACTGTATCCCTTGGACCTTCTTATTGACGATGAAACACAGAAATTGTATCGGAATTAAATGGAAAAAGCACAATGATGACGTAGGTACAAGAAGACTGACTCTTCTTACTGACCATGTTCTGAACCATTCCTGTGACACTAGTTATAGATTCCGATGATTCCCTTCTGGTTTACTGTATCTCTTGGACCTTCTTATTGAAGACGAAACACAGAAATTGCATCGGAATTAAATACAAAAGGCACAATACCGACTTAAGTACAAGAAGACTGACTCTCTTACTGACTATGTTTTGAACCATTCCTGTGACACTAGTCATAGATTCCGATGCTTCACTTCAGGATTACTGTATCCCTCTGACCTTCTTATTGACGATGAAACACAGAAATTGCACCGGAATTAAATACAAAAGGCACAATGCCGACTTAAGTACAAGAAGACTGACTCTTCTTACTGACTATGTTTTGAACCATTCCTGTGACACTAGTTATAGATTCCGATGATTCCCTTCAGGTTTACTGTATCCCTTGGACCTTCTTATTGACGTTGAAACACAAATGTTGCATCGGAATTAAATACAAAAAGCACAATGCCGACTTAAATCCAAGAAGACTAACTCTTCTTACTGTCTATGTTTTGAACCATCCCTGGGACACTAGTTATAGATTCCGATGCTTCACTCGAGGTTTACTGAATCCCTTGGACCTTCTTATTGGCGATGAAACACAGAAATTGCACGGGAATTAAATACAAAAGGCACAATGCCGACTTAAGTACAAGAAGACTGACTCTTCTTACTGCCTATGTTTTGAACCATCCCTGGGACACTAGTTATAGATTCCGATGCTTCACCCCAGGTTTACTGTATCCTTTGGACCTTCTTATTGACGATGGGACACAGAAATTGCATCGGAATTAAATACAATAGGCACAATGCCGACTTAAGTACAAGAAGACTGACTCTTCCCTCTGTCTATGCTTTGAACCATTCCTGTGACACTAGTTATAGATTTCGATGCTTCACTTCAGGTTTACTGTATCCCTTGGACCTTCTTATTGACAATGAAACACAGAAATTGCATCGGAATTAAATAGAAAAGGCACAATGCCGACTTAAGTACTAGAATACTGACTCATCTTACTGTCTATGTTTTGAACCGTCCCTGTGACACTAGTTATAGATTTCGATGCTTCACTCCAGGTTTACTGTATGCCTTGGACCTTCTTATTGACGATGAAACACAAATATTGCATCGGAATTAAATACAAAAAGCACAATTCCGACTTAAGTACAAGAAGACTGAATCTTCTTACTGACTATGTTTTGAACCACTCCTGCGACACTAGTTATAGATTCCTGTGCTTCACTTCAGGTCTACTGTATCCCTCTGACCTTCTTATTGACGATGAAACACAGAAATTGCACCGGAATTAAATACAAAAGGCACAATGCCGACTTAAGTACAAGAAGACTGACTCTTGTTACTGTCTATGTTTTGAACCATCCCTGGGATACTAGTTATAGATTCCGATGCTTCACCCCAGGTTTACTGTATCCCTTGGACCTTCTTATTGACGATGAAACACAGAAATTGCATCGGAATTAAATAGAAAAGGCACAATGCCGAATTATGTACAAGAATACTGACTCATCTTACTGTCTATGCTTTGAACCGGCCCTGTGACACTAGTTATAGATGTCGATGCTTCACTCCAGGTTTACTGTATCCCTTGGACCTTCTTATTGACGTTGAAGCACAAATGTTGCATCGGAATTAAATACAAAAAGCACAATGCCGAATTAAGTACAAGAAGACAGACTCTTCTTACTGACTATGTTTTGAACCATTCCTGTGACACTAGTTATAGATTCCGATGCTTCACTTCAGGATTACTGTATCCCTCTGACCTTCTTATTGACGATGAAACACAGAAATTGCATCGGAATTAAATACAAAAGGCACAATGCCGACTTAAGTACAAGAAGACTGACTCTTCTTACTGTCTATGATTTGAACCATCCCTGGGACACTAGTTATAGATTCCGTTGCTCACTCGAGGTTTACTGAATCCCTTCGACCTTCTTATTGGCGATGAAACACAGAAATTGCATCGGAATTAAATACAATAGGCAAAATGCCGACTAAAGTACAAGAAAACTGACTCTTCCTACTGTCTATGTTTTGAACCATTCCTGTGACACTAGTCATAGATTCCGATGCTTCACTTCAGGTTTACTGTATCCCTTGGTCCTTCTTATTGACGATGAAACACAGATATTGCATCGGAATTAAATTGAAAAGGCACAATGCCGACTTAAGTACAAGAATACAGACTCATCTTACTGTCTATGTTTTGAACCGTCCCTGTGACACTAGTTATAGATTTCGATGCTTCACTCCAGGTTTACTGTATCCCTTGGACCTTCTTATTGACGATGAAACACAAATATTGCATCGGAATTAAATGGAAAAAGCACAATGATGACTTAAGTACAAGAAGACTGACTCTTCTTACTGACTATGTTTTGAACCATTCCTGTGACACTAGATATAGATTCCGATGATTCCCTTCTAGTTTACTGTATCCCTTGGACCTTCTTATTGACGATGAAACACAGATATTGCATCGGAATTAAATACAAAAGGCACAATACCGACTTAAGTACAAGGAGACTTTTTCTTCTTACTGACTATGTTTTGAACCTTTCCTGTGACACTAGTCATAGATTCCGATGCTTCACTTCAGGATTACTGTATCCCTCTGACCTTCTCATTGACGATGAAACACAGAAATTGCACCGGAATTAAATACAAAGGCCACAATGCCGACTTAAGTACAAGAACACTGACTCTTCTTACTGCCTATGTTTTGAACCATCCCTGGGACACTAGTTATAGATTACGATGCTTCACCCCTGGTTTACTGTATCACTTGGACCTCCTTATTAACGATGAAACACAAAAATTGCATCGGAATTAAATTCAAAAAGCACAATGCCGACTTAAGTACAAGAAGACTGACTCTTCTTACTGACTATGTTTAGAACCATTCCTGTGACACTAGTTATAGATTCCGATGCTTCACTTCAGGTTTACTGTATCCCTCTGACCTTCTTAATGACAATGAAACACAGAAATTGCATCAGACTTATATACAAAAGGCACAATGCCGAATTAAGTACAAGAAGACTGACTCTTCTTACTGTCTATGCTTTGAACCATTCCTGTGACACTAGTTATAGACTCCGATGCTTCACTCCAGGTTTACTGTATCCCTTGGACCTTCTTATTGACGATGAAACACAGAAATTGTATCGGAATTATATGGAAAAAGCACAATGATGACGAGGTACAAGAAGACCTGACTCTTCTTACTAACTATGTTTTGAACCATTCCTGTGACTCTAGTTATAGATTCCGATGATTCCCTTCTGGTTTACTGTATCCCTTGGACCTTCGTATTGACGATGAAACACAGAAATTGCATCGTAATTAAATTCAAATGGCACAATACCGACTTAAGCACAAGAAGACTGACTCTCTTACTGACTATGCATTGAACCATTCCTGTGACACTAGTCATTGATTCCGATGCTTCACTTCAGGTTTACTGTATCCCTCTGACCTTCTTATTGACGATGAAATACAGATATTGCACCGGAATTAAATACAAAAGGCACAATGCCGACTTAAGTACAAGAAGACTGACTCTTCTTACTATCTATGCTTTGAACCATCCCTGGGACACTTGTTATAGTTTCCGATGCTTCACCCCAGGTTTACTGTATCCCTTGGACCTTCTTATTGACGTTGAAACACAAATGTTGCATCGGAATGAAATACAAAAAGCACAATGCCGACTTAAGTCCAAGAAGACTGACTCTTCTTACTGACTATGTTTGAACCATTCCTGTGACACTAGTTATAGATTCCGATGCTTCACTTCAGGATTACTGTATCCCTCTGACCTTCTTATTGACGATGAAACACAGAAATTGCATCGGAATTAAATACAAAAGGCACAATGTCGTCTTAAGTACAAGAAGACTGACTCTTCTTACTGTCCATGTTTTGAACCATCCCTGGGACACTAGTTATAGATTCCGATGCTTCACTCGAGGTTTACTGTATCCCTTGGACCTTATTATTGACGATGAAACACAGAAATAGCATCGGAATTAAATACAATAGGCAAAATGCCGACTAAAGTACAAGAAGACTGACTCCTCCTACTGTCTATGCTTTGAACCATTCCTGTGACACTAGTCATAGATTTCGATGCTTCACTTCAGGTTTACTGTAACCCTTGGTCCTTCTTATTGAAGATGAAACACAGAAATAGCATCGGAATTAAATACAAAAGGCACAATACCGTCTTAAGTAAAAGAAGTCTGACTCTTCTTATTGTCTATGGTTTGAACCAATCCTGTGACACTAGTTAAAGATTCCGATGCTTCACTCCAGGTTTACTGTATCCGTTGGATCTTCTTATTGAAGATTAAACACAGAAATTGCATCGGAATTAAATAGAAAAGGCACAATGATGACTTAAGTACAAGAAGACTGACTCTTCTTACTGACTATGTTTTTAACCATTCCTGTGACACTAGTTATAGATTCCGATGATTCCCTTCAGGTTTACTGTATCCCTAGGACGTTCTTATTGACGATGAAACACAGAAATTGCATCGGAATTAAATACAAAAGGCACAATACCGACTTAAGTACAAGAAGACTTACTCTTCTTACTGACTATGTTTTGAACCTTTTCTGTGACACTAGTCATAGATTCCGATGCTTCACTTCAGGATTTCTGTATCCCTCTGACCTTCTTAATGACGCTGAAACACAGAAATTGCACCGGAATTAAATACAAAAGGCACAATGCCGACTTAAGTACAAGAAGACTGACTCTTCCTTCTGTCTATGCTTTGAACCATTCCTGTGACACTAGTTATAGATTCCGATGCTTCACTTCAGGTTTACTGTAACCCTTGGTCCTTCTTATTGAAGATGAAACACAGAAATAGCATCGGAATTAAATACAAAAGGCACAATACCGTCTTAAGTAAAAGAAGTCTGACTCTTCTTATTGTCTATGGTTTGAACCAATCCTGTGACACTAGTTAAAGATTCCGGTGCTTCACTCCAGGTTTACTGTATCCCTTGGACCTTCCTATTGACGATGAAACACAAAAATTGCATCGGATTTAAATACAAAAGGCACAATGCCGACTTAAGTACAAGCAGACTGACTCTTCTTACTGTCTATATTTTGAACCATCCCTGGGACACTAGTTATAGATTCCGATGCTTCACTCGAGGTTTACTGTATCCCTTGGACCTTCTTAATGACGATGAAACACTGAAATTGCATCGGAATTAAATACAATAGGCAAAATGCCGACTAAAGTACAAGAAGACTGACTCTTCCTACTGTCTACGATTTGAACCATTCCTGTGACACTAGTCATAGATTCCGAAGCTTCAATTCAGGTTTACTGTATCCCTTGGTCCTTCTTATTGACGATGAATCACAGAAATTGCATCGGAATTAAATACAAAAAGCACAATGCCGACTTAAGTACAAGAAGACTGACTCTTCGTACTGACTATGTTTTGAACCATTCCTGTGACACTAGTTATAGACTAGGATGCTTCACTCCAGGTTTACTGTATCCCTTGGACCTTCTTATTGACGATGAAACACAGAAATTTCATCGGACATAAATACAAAAGGCACAATGATGTCTTAAGTACAAGAACACTGACTCTTCTTACTGACTATGATTTCAACCATTCCTGTGACACTAGTTATAGATTCAGATTCTTCACTTCAGGTTTACTGTATCCCTTAGACCTTCTTATTGACGATGAAACACAGAAATTGCATCGGAATTAAATACAAAAGGCACAATGCCGACTTAAGTAAAAGAGGTCTGACTCTTCTTACTGTACATGCTTTGAACCATTCCTGTGACACTAGTTATAGATTCCGATGCTTCACTCCAGGTTTACTGTATCCCTTGGACCTTCTTATTGGCGATGAAAAACAGAAATTGCATCGGAATTAAATACAAAAATCACAATGCCGACATAAGTACAAGAAGACTGACTCTTCTTACTGACTATGTTTTGAACCATTCCAGTGGCACTAGTTATAAATTCCGATGCTTCACTTTAGGTTTACTGTATCCCTCTGAAATTCTTATTGACGACGAAACACAGAAATTGCATCAGAATTAAGTACAAAAGGCACAATGCCGAATTAAGTAAACAAAGACTGACTCTTCTTACTGTCTATGTTTTGAACCATTCCTGTGACACTAGTTATAGACTCCGATGCTTCACTCCAGGTTTACTGTATCCCTCTGACCGTCTTATTGACAATGAAACACAGAAATTGCATCGGAATTAAATAGAAAAGGCACAATGCCGACTTAAGTACAAGAATACTGACTCATCTTACTGTCTATGTTTTGAACCGTCCCTGTGACACTAGTTATAGATTTCGATGCTTCACTCCAGGTTTTCTGTATCCCTTGGACCTTCTTATTGACGATGAAGCACAAAAATTGCATCGGAATTAAATACAAAGGGCACAATGCCGACTTAAGTACAAGAAGACTGACTCTTCTTACTGTCTATATTTTGAACCATCCCTGGGACACTAGTTATAGATTCCGATGCTTCACTCGAGGTTTACTGTATCCCTTGGACCTTCTTATTGACGATGAAACACTGAAATTGCGTCGGAAGTAAATGGAAATGGCACAATGCCGACTTAAGTAAAAGAAGTCTGACTCTTCTTACTGTCTATGTTTTGAACCATCCCTGGGACACTAGTTATATCTTCCGATGCTTCACTCCAGGTTTACTGTATCCCTCGGACCTTCTTATTGGCGATGAAACACAGAAATTGCATCGGAATTCAATACAATAGGCACAATGCCGACTTATGTACAATAAGACTGACTCTCCCTACTGTCAATGTTTTGAACCATTCCTTTGACACTAGTTATAGATTCCGATGCTTCACCTCAGGTTCACTGTATCCCTTGGACCTTCTTATTGACGATGAAACACAAAAATTGCATCGGAATTAAATACAAAGGGCACAATGCCGACTTAAGTACAAGAAGACTGACTCTTCTTACTGTCTATATTTTGAACCATCCCTGGGACACTAGTTATAGATTCCGATGCTTCACTCGAGGTTTACTGTATCCCTTGGACCTTCTTATTGACGATGAAACACTGAAATTGCATCGGAATTAAATAGAAAAGGCATTATGTCGACTTAAGTACAAGAATACTGACTCATCTTACTGTCTATGATTTGAACCGTCCCTGTGACACTAGTTATAGATTCCGATGCTTCACTCCAGGTTTACTGTATCCCTTGGACCTTCTTATTGACGATGAAACACAGAAATTGCATCGGAATTAAATGCAAAAAGCACAATGCCGACTTAAGTACAAGAGGACTGACTGTTCTTACTGTCTATGTTTGAACCATTCCTGTGACACTAGTTATAGACTCCTATGCTTCACTCCAGGTTTACTGTATCCCTTGGACCTTCTAATTGACGATGAAACACAGAAATTGCATCGGAATTAAATACAAAAAGCACAATGCCGACTTAAGTACAAGAAGACTGACTCTTCTCACTGACTATGTTTTGAACCACTCCTGTGGCACTAGTTATAGATTCCGATGCTTCACTTTAGGTTTACTGTATCCCTCTGACCTTCTTATTGACGACGAAACACTGAAATTGCATCAGAATTAATTACAAAAGGCACAATGCCGAATTAAGTACAGGAAGACTGACTCTTCTTACTGACTATGCTTTGAACCATTCCAGTGACACTAGTTATAGGCTGCGATGCTTCACTCCAGGTTTACTGTATCCCTTTTACCTTCTTATTGACGATGAAACACAGAAATTGCATCGGAATTAAATACAAAAGGCACAATGCCGACTTAAGTAAAAGATGTCTGACTCTTCTTACTGTCTATGTTTTGAACCATTCCTGTGACACTAGTTATAGATTCCGATGCTTCAGTTCAGGTTTACTGTATCCCATGGACCTTCTTATTGACGATGAAACACAGAAATTACATCAGAAGTAAATAGAAAAGGCACAATGATGTCTTAAGTACAAGAAGACTGACTCTTCTTACTGACTATGATTTGAACAATTCCTGTGACACTAGTTATAGATTTCGATGCTTCTCTTCAGGTTTACTGTAACCCTTGGACCTTCTTATTGGCGATGAAACAATGAAATTGCATCGGAATTAAATACAAGAGGCACAATGCCGACTTAAGAAAAGAGGTCTGACTCTTCTTACTGTCTATGATTTGAACCATTCCTGTGACACCAGTTATAGATTCCGATGCTTCACTTCAGGTTTACTGTATCCCTTGGACCTTCTTATTGACATTGGAACACAGAAATTGCATCGGAATTAAATACAAAAGGCACAATACCGACTTAAGTACAAGAAGACTGACTCTTCTTACTGACTATGCTTTCAACCATTCCTGTGACACTAGTCATAGATTCCGATGCTTCACTTCAGGATTACTGTATCCCTCTGAACTTCTTATTGACGATGAAACACAGAAATTGCATCGGAATGAAATAGAAAAGGCACAATACCGACTTAAGTAGAAGAAGACTGACTCTTCTTACTGTCTATGGTTTGAACCATTCCTGTGACACTAGTTTTTTATTCAAATGCTTCACTTCAGGTTTACTGTATCATTTGGACCTTCTTATTGACGATGAAACACAGAAATTGCATCGGAATTAAATAGAAATGGCACAGTGCCGACTTAAGTAAAAGAAGTCTGACTCTTCTCACTGTCTATGTTTTGAAACATTCCTGTGACACTAGTTTTTTATTCCGATGCTTCACTTCAGGTTTACTGTATCCCTTGGACCTTCTTATTGACGATGAAACACAGAAATTGCATCGGAATTAAATAGAAATGGCACAGTGCCGACTTAAGTAAAAGAAGTCTGACTCTTCTCACTGTCTATGTTTTGAAACATTCCTGTGACACTAGTTATAGACTCCGATGCTTCACTCCAGGTTTACTGTATACCTTGGAACTTCTTATTGACGATGAAACACAGAAATAGGATCGGAATTAAATACAAAAGGCACAATGCCGACTTAAGTAAATGAAGTCTGACTCTTCTTTCTGTATATGGTTTAACCATTCCTGTGAAACTAGTTATAGATTCCGATGCTACACTCCAGGTTTACTGTATCCCTTGGACCTTCATATTGACGATGAAACACAGATATTGCATCGGAATTAAATACAAAAGGCATAATACCGACTTAAGTACAAGAAGACTGACTCTTCTTACTGACTATGTTTTGAACCATTCCTGTGACACTAGTCATAGATTCCGATGTTTCGCTAAAGGATTACTGTATCCCTCTGACCTTCTTATTGACGATGCAACACAGAAATTGCATCGGAAATAAATACAAAAGGCACAATGCCGACTTAAGTACAAGAAGACTGACTCTTCTTACTGTCTATGTTTTGTACCATCCCTGGGACACTAGTTATATATTCCGATGCTTCACTCCTGGTTTACTGTATCCCTTGGACCTTCTTATTGACGATGAAACACAGAAATTGCATCACTATTAAATACAATAGACACAATGCCGACTTAAGTACAAGAAGCCAGACTCTTCCCACTGTCTATGTTTAGAACCATTCCTGTGACACTAGTTATAGATTCCGATGCTTCACTTCAGGTTTACTGTATCCCTTGGACCTCCTTATTGACGATGAAACACAGAAATTACATCAGAAGTAAATAGAAAAGGCACAATGATGTCTTAAGTACAAGAAGACTGACTCTTCTTACTGACTATGATTTGAACAATTCCTGTGACACTAGTTATAGATTTCGATGCTTCTCTTCAGGTTTACTGTAACCCTTGGACCTTCTTATTGGCGATGAAACAATGAAATTGCATCGGAATTAAATACAAGAGGCACAATGCCGACTTAAGAAAAGAGGTCTGACTCTTCTTACTGTCTATGATTTGAACCATTCCTGTGACACCAGTTATAGATTCCGATGCTTCACTTCAGGTTTACTGTATCCCTTGGACCTTCTTTTTGACATTGGAACACAGAAATTGCATCGGAATTAAATACAAAAGGCACAATACCGACTTAAGTACAAGAAGACTGACTCTTCTTACTGACTATGCTTTCAACCATTCCTGTGACACTAGTCATAGATTCCGATGCTTCACTTCAGGATTACTGTATCCCTCTGAACTTCTTATTGACGATAAAACACAGAAATTGCATCGGAATGAAATAGAAAAGGCACAATACCGACTTAAGTAGAAGAAGACTGACTCTTCTTACTGTCTATGGTTTGAACCATTCCTGTGACACTAGTTTTTTATTCCGATGCTTCACTTCAGGTTTACTGTATCCCTTGGACCTTCTTATTGACGATGAAACACAGAAATTGCATCGGAATTAAATAGAAATGGCACAGTGCCGACTTAAGTAAAAGAAGTCTGACTCTTCTCACTGTCTATGTTTTGAAACATTCCTGTGACACTAGTTATAGACTCCGATGCTTCACTCCAGGTTTACTGTATACCTTGGAACTTCTTATTGACGATGAAACACAGAAATAGGATCGGAATTAAATACAAAAGGCACAATGCCGACTTAAGTAAATGAAGTCTGACTCTTCTTTCTGTATATGGTTTAACCATTCCTGTGAAACTAGTTATAGATTCCGATGCTACACTCCAGGTTTACTGTATCCCTTGGACCTTCATATTGACGATGAAACACAGATATTGCATCGGAATTATATACAAAAGGCATAATACCGACTTAAGTACAAGAAGACTGACTCTTCTTACTGACTATGTTTTGAACCATTCCTGTGACACTAGTCATAGATTCCGATGTTTCGCTAAAGGATTACTGTATCCCTCTGACCTTCTTATTGACGATGCAACACAGAAATTGCATCGGAAATAAATACAAAAGGCACAATGCCGACTTAAGTACAAGAAGACTGACTCTTCTTACTGTCTATGTTTTGTACCATCCCTGGGACACTAGTTATATATTCCGATGCTTCACTCCTGGTTTACTGTATCCCTTGGACCTTCTTATTGACGATGAAACACAGAAATTGCATCACTATTAAATACAATAGACACAATGCCGACTTAAGTACAAGAAGCCTGACTCTTCCCACTGTCTATGTTTAGAACCATTCCTGTGACACTAGTTATAGATTCCGATGCTTCACTTCAGGTTTACTGTATCCCTTGGACCTCCTTATTGACGATGAAACACAGAAATTGCATCGGAATTAAATACAAAAAGCACAATGCCGACTTAAGTACAAGAACACTGACTCTTCTTACTGTCTATATTTTGAACCATCCCTGGGACACTAGTTATAGATTCCGATGCTTCACTCGAGGTTTACTGTATCCCTTGGACCTTCTTATTGACGATGAAGCACTGACATTGCATCGGAATTAAATAGAAAAGGCATTATGCCGACTTAAGTACAAGAATACTGACTCATCTTACTGTCTATGTTTTGAACCGTCCCTGTGACACTAGTTATAGATTCCGATACTTCACTCCAGGTTTACTGTATCCCTTGCACCTTCTTATTGACGATGAAACACAGAAATTGCATCGGAATTAAATGCAAAAAGCACAATGCCGTCTTAAGTACAAGAGGACTGACTCGTCTTACTGACTATGTTTTGAACCATTCCTGTGACACTAGTTACAGATTCCGATGCTTCACTCCAGGTTTACTGTATCCCTCGGACCTTCTTATTGGCGATGAAACACAGAAATTGCATCGGAATTAATTACAATAGGCACAATGCCGACTTATGTACAATAAGACTGACTCTTCCTACTGTCAATGTTTTGAACCATTCCTGTGACACTAGTTATAGATTCCGATGCTTCACCTCAGGTTCACTGTATCCCTTGGACCTTCTTATTGACGATGAAACACAAAAATTGCATCGGAATTAAATACAAAGGGAACAATGCCGACTTAAGTACAAGAAGACTGACTCTTCTTACTGTCTATATTTTGAACCATCCCTGGGACACTAGTTATAGATTCCGATGCTTCACTCGAGGTTTACTGTATCCCTTGGACCTTCCTATTGACGATGAAACACTGAAATTGCATCGGAATTAAATAGAAAAGGCATTATGCCGACTTAAGTACAAGAATACTGACTCATCTTACTGTCTATGTTTTGAACCGTCCCTGTGACACTAGTTATAGATTCCGATGCTTCACTCCAGGTTTACTGTATCTCTTGGACCTTCTTATTGACGATGAAACACAGAAATTCCATCGGAATTAAATGCAAAAAGCACAATGCCGACTTAAGTACAAGAGGACTGACTCGTCTTACTGACTATGTTTTGAACCATTCCTGTGACACTAGTTACAGATTCCGATGCCTCACTTTAGGTTTACTGTATCCCTCTGACCTTCTTATTGACGACGAAACACAGAAATTGCATCAGAATTAAATACAAAAGGCACAATGCCGAATGAAGTACAAGAAGACTGACTGTTCTTACTGTCTATGTTTTGAACCATTCCTGTGACACTAGTTATAGACTCCTATGCTTCACTCCAGGTTTACTGTATCCCTTGGACCTTCTAATTGACGATGAAACACAGAAATTGCATCGCAATTAAATACAAAAAGCACAATGCCGACTTAAGTACAAGAAGACTGACTCTTCTCACTGACTATGTTTTGAACCACTCCTGTGTCACTAGTTATAGATTCCGATGCTTCATTTTAGGTTTACTGTATCCCTCTGACCTTCTTATTGATGACGAAACACTGAAATTGCATCAGAATTAAATACAAAAGGCACAATGCCGAATTAAGTACAAGAAGACTGACTCTTCTTACTGTCTATGCTTTGAACCATTCCAGTGACACTAGTTATAGGCTCCGATGCTTCACTCCAGGTTTACTGTATCCCTTTTACCTTCTTATTGACGATGAAACACAGAAATTGCATCGGAATTAAATACAAAAGGCACAATGCCGACTTAAGTAAAAGATGTCTGACTCTTCTTACTGTCTATGTTTTGAACCATTCCTGTGACACTAGTTATAGATTGCGATGCTTCAGTTCAGGTTTACTGTATCCCTTGGACCTTCTTATTGACGATGAAACACAGAAATTACATCAGAAGTAAATAGAAAAGGCACAATGATGTCTTAAGTACAAGAAGACTGACTCTTCTTACTGACTATGATTTGAACAATTCCTGTGACACTAATTATAGATTTCGATGCTTCTCTTCAGGTTTACTGTAACCCTTGGACCTTCTTATTGACGATGAAACACAGAAATTGCGTCGGAATTAAATACAAAAGGCACAATACCGACTTAAGTACAAGAAGACTGACTCTTCTTACTGACTATGCTTTCAACCATTCCTGTGACACTAGTTATAGATTTCGATGCTTCTCTTCAGGTTTACTGTAACCCTTGGACCTTCTTATTGACGATGAAACACAGAAATTGCATCGGAATTAAATACAAAAGGCACAATACCGACTTAAGTACAAGATGACTGACTCTTCTTACTGACTATGCTTTCAACCATTCCTGTGACACTAGTCATAGATTCCGATGCTTCACTTCAGGATTACTGTATCCCTCTGAACTTCTTATTGACGATGAAACACAGAAATTGCATCGGAATGAAATAGAAAAGGCACAATACCGACTTAAGTAGAAGAAGACTGACTCTTCTTACTGACTATGTTTTGAACCATCCCTGGGACACTAGTTATAGATTCCGAAGCTTCACTTCAGGTTTACTGTATCCCTCTGACCTTCTTATTGACGATGAAACACAGAAATTGCATCGGAATGAAATAGAAAAGGCATAATACCGACTTAAGTACAAGAAGACTGACTCTTCTTACTGACTATGTTTTGAACCATTCCTGTGACACTAGTCATAGATTCCGATGTTTCGCTAAAGGATTACTGTATCCCTCTGACCTTCTTATTGACGATGAAACACAGAAATTGCATCGGAAATAAATACAAAAGGCACAATGCGGACTTAAGTACTAGAAGACTGACTCTTCCTACTGTCTAAGTTTTGAACCATTCCTGTGCCACTAGTTATAGATTCCGATGCTTCACTTCAGGTTTACTGTATCCCTCTGACCGTCTTATTGACGATGAAACACAGAAATTGCATCGGAATTAAATACAAAGGCTCAATGCCGAATTAAGTACAAGAAGACTGACTCTTCCTACGGTCTAAGTTTTGAACCATTCCTGTGACTCTAGTTATAGACTCAGATGCTTCACTCCAGGTTTACTGTATCCCTTGGACCTTTTTATTGACGATGAAACATAGAAATTGAATCGGAATTAAATACAAATGGCACAATACCGACTTAAGTAAAAGAAGTCTGACTCTTCTTACCGTCAGTGTTTTGAACCATTCCTGTGACACTAGTTAAAGATTCCAATGGTTCACTCCAGGTTTACTGTATCCCTTGGACCTTCTTATTGACGATGAAACACAGAAATTGCTACAGAATTATATAGAAAATGCACAATGATGACTTATGTACAAGAAGACTGACTTATTTTTACTGACTATGTTTTGAACCATTCCTGTGACACTAGTTATAGATTCCGATTCTTCACATCAGGTTTACTGTATCCTTTGGACCTTCTTATTGATGATGAAACACAGAAATTGCATCGGAATTAAATAGAAAAGGCACAATGCCGACGTAAGTACAAGAAGACTGACTCTTGTTTCTGACTATGTTTTGAACCATTCCTGTGACACTAGTTATTGATTCCCATGCTTCACTTCAGGTTTACTGTATCCCTCTGACCTTCTTATTGACGATGAAACACAGAATTTGCATCAGAAAGAAATACAAAAATCACAATGCCGAATTAAGAACAAGAAGACTGACTCTTCTTACTGTCTATGTTTTGAACCATTCCTGTGACACTAGTTATGGACTCCGATGATCACTCCAGGTTTTCTGTATTACTTGGACCTTCTTATTGACGATGAAACACAGAAATTGTATCGGAATTAAATAGAAAAGGCACAATGCCGACTTAAGTAAAAGAAGTCTGACTCTTCTTACTGTCTATGATTTGAACCATTCCTATGACACTGGTTATAGGTTCCGATGCTTCTCTCCAGTTTTACTGTATCCCTTGGACCTTCTTATTGACGATGAAATACAGAAATTGCATCAGAATTAAATAGAAAAGGCACAATGTTGACTTAGGTACAAGAAGACTGACTCTTCATACTGACTATGTTTTGAACCATTCCTGTGATACTAGTTATAGATTCCGATGCTTCACTTCAGGTTTACTGTATCCCTTGGACCTTCTTATTGACGATGAACATAGAAATTGCATCGGAATTAAATACAAACGGCACAATACCGACTTAAGTACAAGAAGACTGTCCCTTCCTACTGACTATGTTTTGAACCATTCCTGTGACACTAGTCATAAATTCCGATGCCTCACTTCAGGATTACTGTATCCCTCTGACCTTTTTATTAACGATGAAACACAGAAATTGCATCGGAATTAAATACAAAAGGCACAATGCCGACTTAAGTACAAGAAGACTGACTCGTCTTACTGTCTATATTTTGATCCATCTTGTGACACTAGTTATAGATTCCGATGCTTCACTCCAGGTATACTGTATCCCTATGACCTTCTTATTGACGATGAAACTCAGAAATTGCATCGGAATTACAACAATAGGCACAATGCCGACTTAAGTACAAGAAGACTGACTCTTCTTACTGTCTACGTTTTGAACCATTCCTGTGACACTAGTTATAGATTCCGATGCTTCACATCAGGTTTATGTTTCCCTCTGATCTTCTTATTGACGATGAAATACAGAAATTGCATTGGAATTAACTATAAAAAGCACATCGCGACTGAAGTACATGTAGAGTGACTTTTCGTACTGTCTATGATTTGAACCATTCCTGTGACACTAGTGATAGCTTCCGATCGTTCAATTCAGGTTTACTGTATTCCTTGGACCTTCTTATTGACGATGAAACACAGATATTGCATCGGAATTATATACATAAGGCACAATGCCGACTTAAGTACAAGAAGGCTGACTCTTCCAACTGTCTAGGTTTGAACCATTCCTGTGCCACTAGTTGTAGATTCCGATGCTTCACTTCAGGTTTACTGTATCCCTCTGTCCGTCTTGTTGACGATGAAACACAGAAATTGCATCGGAATTAAATAGAAAAGGCACAATGCCGACTTAAGTACTAGAAGACTGACTCTCCCTACTGTCTAAGATTTGAACCATTCCTGTGACACTAGTTATAGATTCCGATGCTTCACTCCTGGTTTACTGTATCCCTTGGACCTTCTTATTGACGATGAAACAAAGAAATTGCATCGGAATTAAATACAAAAGGCCCAATGCCGACTAATGTACAAGAAGACTGACTCTTCCGACAGTCTATGTTTTGAACCATTCCTGTGACACTAGTTATAGATTCCGGTGCTTCACTCCAGGTTTACTGAATCCCTTGGCCCTTCTTATTGACGATGAAACACAGAAATTGCATCGGAATTAAAAATAAAAGGCACAATGCCGCCTTAAGTACAAGAAAAATGACTCTTCTTACTGTCTATGTTTTGAACGATTCCTGTGACTCTAGTTATAGATTCAGATGCTTCACTTCAGGTTTACTGTATCTATATGACCTTCTTATTGACGATGAAACACAGAAATTGCATCGGAATGAAGTACAAAAGGCACAATACCGACTTAAGTACAAGAAGACTGACTCTTCTTACTGTCTATGTTTTGAACCATCCCTGTGACACTAGTTATAGATTCCGATGCTTCACTCCAGGTATACTGTATCCCTATGACCTTCTTATTGACGATGAAACTCAGAAATTGCATCGGAAGTACAACAATAGGCACAATGCAGACTTAAGTATAAGAAGGCTGATTCTTCCTACTGTCTATGGTTTGAACCATTCCTCTGACACTAGTCATAGACTCCGATGCTTCACTTCGGGTTTACTGTATCCCTTGGACCTTCTTATTGACGATGAAACACAGAAATTGGATCGGAATTAAATACAAAGGGCACAATACCGACATAAGTACAAGAGGACTGACCCTTCTTACTGATTATGTTTTGAACCATTCCTGTGACACTAGTCATAGATTCCGATGCTTAACTTCAGGATTACTGTATCACTCTGACCTTCTTATTGACGATGAAATACAGAAATTGCATCGGAATTAACTACAAAAGGCACAATGCGACTGAAGTACATGTAGAGTGACTTTTCCTACTGTCTATGATTTGAACCATTCCTGTGACACTAGTGATGGATTCCGATCGTTCAATTCAGGTTTACTGTATCGCTTGGACCGTCTTATTGACGATGAAACACAGATATTGCATCGGAATTATATACAAAAGGCACAATGCCGACTTAAGTAAAAGAAGTCTGACTCTTCTTACTGTCTATGATCTGAACCACTCCTATGACACTGGTTACAGATTCCGATGCTTCTCTCCAGGTTTACTGTATCCCTTGGACCTTCTTATTGACGATGAAACACAGAAATTGCATCAGAATTAAATAGAAAAGGCACAATGTTGACTTAAGTACAAGAAGACTGACTCTTCATACTGACTATGTTTTGAACCATTCCTGTGACACTAGTTATAGATTCCGATGCTTCTCTCCAGGTTTACTGTATCCCTTGGACCTTCTTATTGACGATGAAACACAGAAATTGCATCAGAATTAAATAGAAAAGGCACAATGTTGACTTAAGTACAAGAAGACTGTCTCTTCCTACTGACTATGTTTTGAACCATTCCTGTGACACTAGTCATAAATTCCGATGCTTCACTTCAGGATTACTGTATCCCTCTGAGCTCTTTATTGACGATGAAACACAGAAATTGCATCGGAATTAAATACAAAAGGCACAATGCCGACTTAAGTACTAGAAGACTGACTCTCCCTACTGTCTAAGATTTGAACCATTCCTGTGACACTAGTTATAGATTCCGATGCTTTACTCCAGGTTTACTGTATCCCTTGGACCTTCTTATTGGCGATGAAACAAAGAAATTGCATCGGAATTAAATACAAAAGGCCCAATGCCGACTAATGTACAAGAAGACTGACTCTTCCGACAGTCTATGTTTTGAACCGTTCCTGTGACACTAGTTATAGATTCCGGTGCTTCACTCCAGGTTTACTGAATCCCTTGGACCTTCTTATTGACGATGAAACACAGAAATTGCATCGGAATTAAAAATAAAAGGCACAATGCCGCCTTAAGTACAAGAAAAATGACTCTTCTTACTGTCTATGTTTTGAACCATTCCTGTGACTCTAGTTATAGATTCCGATGCTTCACATCAGATTTACTGTATCCCTCTGACCATCTTATTGACGATGAAACACAGAAATTGCATCGGAATTAAATGCAAAAGGCACTATGCCGACTTACGTACATGTAGACTGACTTTTCCTACTGTCTATGCTTTGAACCATTTCTGTGACACTAGTTATAGATTCCGATGGTTCATATCAGGTTTACTGTATCCCTTGGACCTACTTATTGACGATGAAACACAGAAATTGCATCGGAATTAAATACAAAGGGCACAATACCGACTAAGTACAAAAGGACTGACTCTTCTTACTGATTATGCTTTGAACCATCCCTGTGACACTAGTTATAGAATCCGATGCTTCACTCCAGGTATACTGTATCCCTATGACCTTCTTATTGACGATGAAACTCAGAAATTGCATCGGAATTACAACAACAGGCACAATGCCGACTTAAGTACAAGAAGACTGACTCTTCTTACTGTCTACGTTTTGAACCATTCCTGTGACACTAGTTATAGATTCCGATGCTTCACATCATGTTTATGTATCCCTCTGATCTTCTTATTGACGATGAAATACAGAAATTGCATCGGAATTAACTACAAAATGCACAATGCGACAGAAGTACATGTAGAGTAACTTTTCCTACTGTCTATGATTTGAACAATTCCTGTGACACTAGTGATGGCTTCCGATCGTTCAATTGAGGTTTACTGTATTCCTTGGACCTTCTTATTGACGATGAAACACAGATATTGCATCGGAATTATATACAAAAGGCACAATGCCGACTTAAGTACAAGAAGGCTGACTCCTCCAACAGTCTATGTTTTGAACCATTCCTGTGCCACTAGTTGTAGATTCCGATGCTTCACTTCAGGTTTACTGTATCCCTCTGACCGTCTTGTTGACGACGAAACACAGAAATTGCATCGGAATTAAATAGAAAAGGCACAATGCCGACTTAAGTACTAGAAGACTGACTCTCCCTACTGTCTAAGTTTTGAACCATTCCTGTGACACTAGTTACAGATTCCGATGCTTCACTCGAGTTTTACTGTATCCCTTGGACCTTCTTATTGACGATGAAACAAAGAAATTGCATCGGAATTAAATACAAAAGGCACAATGCCGACTAATGTACAAGAAGACTGACTCTTCCGACAGTCTATGTTTTGAACCATTCCTGTGACACTAGTTATAGATTCCGGTGCTTCACTCCAGGCTTACTGAATCCCTTGGACCTTCTTATTGACGATGAAACACAGAAATTGCATCGGAATTAAAAATAAAAGTTACAATGCCGCCTTAAGTATAAGAAAAATGACTCTTCTTACTGTCTATGTTTTGAACCATTCCTGTGACTCTACTTATAGATTCCGATGCTTCACTTCAGGTTTACTGTATCTCTATGACCTTCTTTTTGCGATGAAACACAGAAATTGCATCGGAATGAAGTACAAAAGGCACAATACCGACTTAAGTACAAGAAGACTGACTCTTCTTACTGTCTATGTTTTGAACCATTCCTGTGACACTAGTTATAGATTCCGATGCTTCAATTCAGGTCTACTGTACCCCTTGGACCTTCTTATTGACGATGAAACACAGAAATTGCATCGGAATTAAATACAAAAGTCACAATGCCGACTTAAGTACAAGAAGACTGACTCTTCTTACTGTCTATGTTTTGAACCATTCCTGTGACACTAGTTATAGATTCCGATGCTTCAATTCAGGACTACTGTATCCCTTGGCCCTTCTTATTGACGATGAAACTCAGAAATTGCTTCCGAATTACAACAATAGGCACAATGCAGACTTAAATACAAGAAGGCTGACTCTTCCTACTGTCTATGTTTTGAACCATTCCTGTGACACTAGTCATAGACTTCGATGCTTCACTTCAGGTTTACAGTATCCCTTGGACCTTCTTATTGACGATGAAACACAGAAATTGCATCGGAATTAAATACAAAGGGCACAATACCGTCATAAGTACAAGAGGACTGACTCTTCTTACTGATTATGTTTTGAACCGTTCCTGTGACACTAGTCATAGATTCCGATGCTTAACTTCAGGATTACTCTATCACTCTGACCTTCTTATTGACGATGAAACACAGAAATTGCATCGGAATTACAACAATAGGCACAATGCCGGCTTAAGTACAAGAAGACTGACTCTTCTTACTGTCTACGTTTTGAACCATTCCTGTGACACTAGTTATAGATTCCGATGCTTCACATCGGGTTTATGTATCCCTCTGATCTTCTTATTGACGATGAAATACAGAAATTGCATCGGAATTAACTACAAAAGGCACAATGCGACTGAAGTACATGTAGAGTGACTTTTCCTACTGTCTATGATTTGAACCATTCCTGTGACGCTTGTGATGGCTTCCGATCGTTCAATTCAGGTTTACTGTATACCATGGACCTTCTTATTGACGATGAAACACAGATATTGCATCGGAATTATATACAAAAGGCAGAATGCCGACTTAAGTACAAGAAGGCTGACTCTTCCAACTGTCTATGTTTTGAACCATTCCTGTGCCACTAGTTATAGATTCCGATGCTTCACTTCAGGTTTACTGTATCCCTCCGACCGTCTTATTGACGATGAAACACAGAAATTGCATCGGAATTTAATAGAAAAGGCACAATGCCGACTTAAGTGCTAGAAGACTGACTCTCCCTACTGTCTAAGTTTTGATCCATTCCTGTGACACTAGTTATAGATTCCGATGCTTCACTCCAGGTTTACTGTATCCCTTGGACCTTCTTATTGACGATGAAACAAAGAAATTGCATCGGAATTAAATACAAAAGGCACAATGCCGACTAATGTACAAGAAGACTGACTCTTCCGACAGTCTATGTTTTGAACCATTCCTGTGACACTAGTTATAGATTCCGGTGCTTCGCTCCAGGTTTACTGAATCCCTTGGACCTTCTTATTGACGATGAAACACAGAAATTGCATCGGAATTAAAAATAAAAGGCTCAATGCCGCCTTAAGTGCAAGAAAAATGACTCTTCTTACTGTCTATGTTTTGAACCATTCCTGTGACCCTAGTTATAGATTCCGATGCTTCACTTCAGGTTTACTGTATCTCTATGACTTTCTTATTGACGATGAAACACAGAAATTGCATCGGAATGAAGTACAAAAGGCACAATACCGACTTAAGTACAAGAAGACTGACTCTTCTTACTGTCTATGTTTTGAACGATTCCTGTGACACTAGTTATAGATTCCGATGCTTCAATTCAGGTCTACTGAACCTCTTGGACCTTCTTATTGACGATGAAACACAGAAATTGCATCGGAATTAAATGGAAAAGGCACAATGCCGACTTAAGTACTAGAAGACTGACTCTTCCTACTGTCTATGTTTTGAACCACTCCTGTGACACTAGTTACAGGTTCCGATGCTTCACTCCTGGTTTACTGTTTCCCTTGGACCTTCTTATTGACGATGAAACACAGAAATTGCATCGGAATTAAATACAAAAGGCACAATGCCGACTAATGAACAAGAAGACTGACTCTTCCGACAGTCTATGTGTTAAACCATTCCTGTGACACTAGTTATAGATTCCGGTGCTTCACTCCAGGTTTACTGTATCCCTTCGCCCTTCTTATTGACGATGAAACACAGAAATTGCATCGGAATTAAATATAAAAGCACTATGCCGCTTTACGTGCAAGAAAACTGACTCTTATTACTGACTATGTTTTGAACCATTCCTGTGACTCTAGTTATAGATTCCGATGCTTCACTTCAGGTTTTCTGTATCCCTCTGACCTTCTTATTGACGATGAAACACAGAAATTGCATCGGAATTAAATACAAGAGTCACAATGCCGACTTAAGTACAAGAAGACTGACTCTTCTTACTGTCTATGTTTTGAACCATTCCTGTGACACTAGTTATAGATTCCGATGCTTCAATTCAGGTCTACTGTATCCCTTGGACCTTCTTATTGACGATGAAACACAGAAATTGCATCGGAATTAAATACAATAGGCACAATGCCGACTTAAGTAAAAGAGGTCTGACTCTTCTTACTGTCTGTGTTTTGAACCATTCCTGTGACACTAGTTATAGTTTCCGATGCCTCGCTTCAGGTTTACTGTATCCCTTGGTCCTTCTTATTGACGATGAAACACAGAAATTGCATCGGAATTAAATAGAAAAGGCACAGTTCCGACTTAACTACAAGAAGACTGACTCTTCTTTCTGACTATGTTTTGAACCATTCCTGTGACACTAGTTATAGATTCCGATGCTTAACTTCAGGATTACTGTATCTCTTGGACGATCGTATTGGCGATGAAACACAGATATTGCATGGGAATTCAATACAAAAGGCTCAATGCCGAATTAAGTACAAGAAGTCTGACTCTTTTTACTGTCAATCCTTTGAACCATTCCTGTGACACTAGTTGTAGACTCTGATGCTTCACTCCAGGTTTACTGTATCCCTTGGACCTTCTTATTGACGATGAAACACAGAAATTGCATCGGAATTAAACACATAAGGCACAATGCCGACTTCAGTAAAAGGAGTCTGACTCTTCTTACAGTCTGTGTTTTGAACCATTCCTGTGACACTATTTATAGTTTCCGCTGCTTCCTTCAGGTTTACTGTATCCCTTGGACCCTCTTATTGACGATGTAACACAGAAATTGCAACGGAATTAAATAGAAAAGGCACAAAGCCGACTTAAGTACTAGAATACTGACTCATCTTACATTCTATGTTTTGAACCGTCCGTGTGACACTAGTTATAGATTCCGATGCTTCACTCCAGGTTTACTGTATCCCTTGGACCTTCTTATTGACGATGAAACACAGAAATTGCATCGGAATTAAAAACAAAAGGCACAATGCCGACTTAAGTACAAGAAGACTGACGCTTCTTACGGACTATGTTTTGAACCATTTCTGTGACACTAGTTATAGATTCCGATGCTTAACTTCAGGATTACTGTATCCCTTGGACCTTCTTATTGACGATGAAACACAGAAACTGCATCGGAAATAAATATAAAAGGCACAATGCCGCCTTAAGTACAAGAAAACTGACTCTTCTTAAAGTCTATGTTTTGAACCATTCCTGTGACTCTAGTTATTGATTTCGATGCTTCACTTCAGGTTTACTGTATCTCTATGACCTTCTTATTGACGATGAAACACAGAAATTGCATCGGAATTAAGTACAAAAGGCACAATACCGACTTAAGTACAAGAAGACCGACTCTCCTTACTCTCTATGTTTTGAACCATTCCTGTGACACTAGTTATAGTTTCCGATGCTTCAATTCATGTCTACTGTATCCCTTGGCCCTTCTTATTGACGATGAAACTCAGAAATTGCATCCGAATAAAAACAATAGGCACAATGCCGACTTAAGTACAAGAAGGCTGACTCTTCCTACTGTCTATGATTTGAACCATTCCTGTGACACTAGTCATTGACTTCGATGCTTCACTTCAGGTTTACTGTATCCCTATGACCTTCTTATTGACGATGATACTCAGAAATTGCATCGGAATTACAACAATACGCACAATGCCGACTTAAGTACAAGAAGACTGACTCTTCTTACTGTCTACGTTTTGAACCATTCGTGTGACACTAGTTATAGATTCCTATGCTTCACATCAGGTTTATGTATCCCTCTGATCTTCTTATTGACGATGAAATACAGAAATTGCATCGGAATTAACTACAAAAGGCACAATGCGACTGAAGTACATGTAGAGTGACTTTTCCTACTGTCTATGATTTGAACCATTCCTGTGACACTAGTGATGGCTTCCGATCGTTCAATTCAGGTTTACTGTATCCCTTGGACCTTCTTATTGACGATGAAACACAGAAATTGCATCGGAATTAAATACAAAAGGCACAATGCCGACTTCAGTACTTGAAGACTGACTCTTCCTACTGTCTATGATTTGAACCACTCCTGTGACACCAGTTACAGATTCCGATGCTTAACTTCAGGATTACTGTATCTCTTGGACGATCTTATTGACGATGAAACACAGATATTGCATGGGAATTCAATACAAAAGGCTCAATGCCGAATTAAGTACAAGAAGTCTGACTCTTCTTACTGTCAATGCTTTGAACCATTCCTGTGACACTAGTTGTAGACTCTGATGCTTCACTCCAGGTTTACTGTATCCCTTGGACCTTCTTATTGACGATGAAACACAGAAATTGCATCGGAATTAAACACAAAAGGCACAATGCCGACTTCAGTAAAAGGAGTCTGACTCTTCTTACGGTCTGTGTTTTGAACCATTCCTGTGACACTATTTATAGTTTCCGCTGCTTCCTTCAGTTTTACTGTATCCCTTGGACCCTCTTACTGACGATGTAACACAGAAATTGCATCGGAATTAAATAGAAAAGGCACAAAGCCGACTTAAGTACTAGAATACTGACTCATCTTACTGTCTATGTTTTGAACCGTCCCTGTGACACTAGTTATAGATTCCGATGCTTCACTCCAGGTTTACTGTATCCCTTGGACCTTCTAATTGACGATGAAACACAGAAATTGCATCGGAATGAAAAACAAAAAGCACAATGCCGACTTAAGTACAAGAAGACTGACGCTTCTTACGGACTATGTTTTGAACCATTCCTGTGACACTAGTTATAGATTCCGATGCTTCACTCCAGGTTTACTGTATCCGTTGGACCTTCTTATTGACGATGAAACACAGATTTTGCATCGGAATTAAATACAATAGGCACAATGCCGACTTAAGTACAAGAAGACTGATTCCTCCTCCTGTCTATGCTTTTAACCATTCCTGTGACACTAGTTATAGATTCCGATGCTTCACTTCAGGTTTACTGTATCCCTTGGACCCTCTTACTGACGATGTAACACAGAAATTGCATCGGAATTGAATAGAAAAGGCACAATGCCGACTTAAGTACTAGAAGACTGACTCTTCCTACTGTCTAACTTTTTGAACCATTCCTGTGACACTACTTATAGATTCCGATGCTTCACTCCAGGTTTACTGTATCCCTTGGACCTTCTTATTGACGATGAAACACAGAAATTGCATCGGAATTAAATACAAAAGGCACAATGCCGACTAATGTACAAGATGACTGACTCTTCCGACAGTCTATGTTTGAACCATTCCTGTGACACTAGTTATAGATTCCGGTACTTCACTCCAGGTATACTGTATCCCTATGACCTTCTTATTGACGATGAAACTCAGAAATTGCATCGGAATTACAACAATAGGCACAATGCCGGCTTAAGTACAAGAAGACTGGCTCCTATTACTGTCTACGTTTTGAACCATTCCTGTGACACTAGTTATAGATTCCTATGCTTTACATCACATTTATGTATCCCTCTGATCTTCTTATTGACTATGAAATACAGAAATTGCATCGGAATTAACTACAAAAGGCACAATGCGACTGAAGTACATGTAGAGTGACTTTTCCTACTGTCTATGAATTGAACCATTCCTGTGACACTTGTGATGGATTCCGATCGTTCAATTCAGGCTTACTGTATTCCTTGGACCTTCTTATTGACGATGAAACACAGATATTGCATCGGAATTATATACAAAAGGCACAATGCCGACTTAAGTGCAAGAAGGCTGACTCTTCCAACTGTCTATGTTTTGAACCATTCCAGTGCCACTAGTTATAGATTCCGATGCTTCACTTCAGGTTTACTGTATCCCCCTGACCGTCTGATTGACGATGAAACACAGAAATTGCATCGGAATTAAATAGAAAATGCACAATGCCGACTTAAGTACTAGAAGACTGACTCTCCCTACTGTCTAAGTTTTGGACCATTCCTGTGACACTAGTTGTAGATTCCGATGCTTCACTCCAGGTTTACTGTATCCCTTGGACCTTCGTTTTGACGATGAAACAAAGAAATTGCATCGGAATTAAATACAAAAGGCACAATGCCGACTAACGTACAAGAAGACTGACTCTTCCGACAGTCTATGTTTTGAAAGATTCCTGTGACGCTAGTTATAGATTCCGATGCTTCACATCAGGTTTACTGTATCCCTCTGACCATCTTATTGACGATGAAACACAGAAATTGCATCGGACTTAAATACAAAAGGCACAATGCCGACTTACGTACATGTAGACTGACTTTTCCTACTGTCTATGTTTTGAACCATTTCTGTGACACTAGTTATAGATTCCGATGGTTCATATCAGGTTTACTGTATCCCTTGGACCTAATTATTGACGATGAAACACAGAAATTGCATCGGAATTAAATACAAAATCACAATGCCGACTTCAGTAAAATAACTCTGACTCTTCTAACAGTCTGTGTTTTGAACCATTCCTGTGACACTAGTTATATATTCAGATGCTTCACTTCAGGTTTACTGTATCCCTTGGACCTTCTTATTGACGATGTAACACTGAAATTGCATCGGAATTAAATGGAAAAGGAACAATGCCGTTTTAAGTACTAGAAGACTGACTCTTCCTACTGTCTATGTTTTGAACCACTCCTGTGACACTAGTTACAATTTCCGATGCTTCACTCCAGGTTTACTGTATCCCTTGGACCTTCTTATTGACGATGAAACACAGAAATTGCATCGGAATTAAATAAAAGGCACAATGCCGACTAATGTACAAGAAGACTGACTCTTCCGACAGTCTATGTGTTAAACCATTCCTGTGACACTAGTTATAGATTCCGGTGCTTCACTCCAGGTTTACTGTATCCCTTCGCCCTTCTTATTGACGATGAAACACAGAAATTGCATCGGAATTAATTATATAAAAGCACAATGCCGCTTTAAGTACAAGAAAACTGACTCTTATTACTGACTATGATTTGAACCATTCCTGTGACTCTAGTTATAGATTCCGATGCTTCACTTCAGGTTTTCTGTATCCCTCTGACCTTCTTATTGACGATGAAACACAGAAATTGCATCGGAATTAAATACAAGAGTCACAATGCCGACATAAGTACAAGAAGACTGACTCTTCTTACTGTCTATGTTTTGAACCATTCCTGTGACACTAGTTATAGATCCCGATGCTTCAATTCTGGTCTACTGTATCCCTTGGACCTTCTTATTGATGATGAAACACAGAAATTGCATTATAATTAAATACAATAGGCACAATGCCGACTTAAGTAAAAGAGATCTGACTCTTCTTACTGTCTATGTTTTAAACCATACCTGTGACACTAGTTATAGATTCTGGTGCTACACTCCAGGTATACTGTATCCCTTGGACTATCTTACTGAGGATGAAACACAGAAATTGCATCGGAAATAAATACAAAAGGCACAATGCCGACTTAAGTACAAGAAGACTGACTCTTCTTACTGTCTACGTTTTGAACCATTCCTGTGACACTAGTTATAGATTCCGATGCTTCACATCAGGTTAATGTATCCCTCTGATCTTCTTATTGACGATGAAACACAGAAATTGCATCGGAATTAACTACAAAAGGCACAATGCGACTGAAGTACATGTAGAGTGACTTTTCCTACTGTCTATGAATTGAACCATTCCTGTGACACTTGTGATGGATTCCGATCGTTCAATTCAGGTTTACTGTATTCCTTGGACCTTCTTATTGACGATGAAACACAGATATTGCATCGGAATTATATGCAAAACGCACATTGCCGACTTAAGTACAAGAAGGCTGACTCTTCCAACTGTCTATGTTTGAACCATTCCTGTGCCACTAGTTATAGATTCCGATGCTTCACTTCAGGTTTACTGTATCCCTCTGACCGTCTTATTGACGATGAAACACAGAAATTGCATCGGAATTAAATAGAAAAGGCACAATGCCGACTTAAGTACTAGAAGACTGACTCTCCCTACTGTCTAAGTTTTGAACCATTCCTGTGACACTAGTTATAGATTCCGATGCTTCACTCCAGGTTTACTGTATCCCTTGGACATTCGTATTGACGATGAAACAAAGAAATTGCATCGGAATTAAATACAAAAGGCACAATGCCGACTAATGTACAAATAGACTGACTCTTCCGACAGTCTATGTTTTGAACCATTCCTGTGATACTAGTTATAGATTCCGGTGCTTCACTCCAGGTTTACTGAATCCCTTGGACGTTCTTATTGACGATGAAACACAGAAATGGCATCGGAATTAAAAATAAAAGGCACAATGCCGCCTTAAGTACAAGAAAAATGCCTCTTCTTACTGTCTATGTTTTGAACCATTCCTGTGACTCTAGTTATAGATTCCGATGCTTCACTTCAGGTTTACTGTATCTCTATGACCTTCTTATTGACGATGAAACACAGAAATTGCATCGGAATGAAGTACAAAAGGCACAATACCGACTTAAGTACAAGAAGACTGACTCTTCTAACTGTCTATGTTTTGTACCATTCCTGTGACACTAGTTATAGATTCCGATGCTTCAGTTCAGGTCTACTGTACCCCTTGGACCTTCTTGATGACGATGAAACACAGAAATTGCATCGGAATTAAATACAATAGGCACAATGCCGACTTAAGTACTAGAAGACTGACTCTCCTTACCGACTATGTTTTGAACTATTCCTGTGACACTAGTTATAGATTCCGATGCTTCACATTAGGTTTACTGTATCCCTCTGACCATCTTATTGACGATGAAACACAGAAATTGCATCGGAGTTAAATACAAAAGGCACAATGCCGACTTACGTACATGTAGACTGACTTTTCCTACTGTCTATGTTTTGAACCATTTCTGTGACACTAGTTATAGATTCCGATGGTTCATATCAGGTTTACTGTATCCCTTGGACCTAATTATTGACGATGAAACACAGAAATTACATCGGAATTAAATACAAAAGGCACAATGCCGACTTCAGTAAAATAAGTCTGACTCTTCTTACAGTCTGTGTTTTGAACCATTCCTGTGACACTAGTTATATATTCAAATGCTTCACTTCAGGTTTACTGTATCCCTTGGACCTTCTTATTGACGATGTAACACTGAAATTGCATCGGAATTAAATGGAAAAGGCAAAATGCCGTTTTAAGTACTAGAAGACTGACTCTTCTTACTGTCTATGTTTTGAACCACTCCTGTGACACTAGTTACAGATTCCGATGCTTCACTCCAGGTTTACTGTATCCCTTAGACCTCCTTATTGACGATGAAACACAGAAATTGCATCGGAATTAAAAACAAAAGGCACAATGCCGACTAATGTACAAGAAGACTGACTCTTCCGACAGTCTATGTGTTAAACCATTCCTGTGACACTAGTTATAGATTCCGGTGCTTCACTCCAGGTTTACTGTACCCTTCGCCCTTCTTATTGACGATGAAACACAGAAATTGCATCGGAATTAAATAATAAAGCACAATGCCGCTTTAAGTACAAGAAAAGTGACTCTTATTACTGACGATGTTTTGAACCATTCCTGTGACTCTAGTTATAGATTCCGATGCTTCACTTCAGGTTTTCTGTATCCCTCTGACCTTCTTATTGACGATGAAACACAGAAATTGCATCGGAATAAAATACAAGAGTCACAATGCCGACTTAAGTACAAGATGAATGACTCTTCTTACTGTCTATGTTTTGAACCATTCCTGTGACACTAGTTATAGTTTCCGATGCTTCGCTTCAGGATTACTGTATCCCTTGGTCCTTCTTATTGACGATGAAACACAGAAATTGCATCGGAATTAAATAGAAAAGGCACAATGCCGACTTAACTACAAGAAGACAGACTCTTCTTACTGACTATGTTTTGAACCATTCCTGTGACACTAGATATATATTCAGATGCTTCACTTCAGGTTTATTGTATCCCTTGGACGTTCTTATTGACGATGAAACAAAGAAATTGCATCGGATTCAAATAGAAAAGGCCCAATGCCGACTTAAGTACAAGAATACTGACTTATCTTACTGTCTACGTTTCAAACCGTCCCTGTGACACTAGTTATAGATTCCGATGCTTCACTCCAGGTTTACTGTATCCCTTGGACCTACTTATTGACGATGAAACACAGAAATTGCTTCGGAATGAAATACAAAAAGCACAGAGCCTACTTAAGTACAAGAAGACTGACTCTTCTTACTGACTATGTTTTGAACCATTCCTGTGACACTAGTTATGGATTCCGATGCTTCACTCCAGGTTTACTGTAACCCTCCGACCGTCTTATTGACGATGAATCACAGAAATTGCATCGGAATTAAATAGAAAAGGCACAATGCCGACTTAAGTACTAGATGACTGACTCTTCCTACTGTCTATGTCTTGAACCATTCCTGTGACACTAGTTATAGACTCCGATGCTTCACCCCAGGTTTACTGTATCCCTTGGACCGTCTTATTGACGATGAAACACAGATATTGCATCGGAATTAAATACAAAAGGCACAATGTCGTCTTAGGTACAAGAAGACTGACTCTTCCAAGTGTCTATCTTCTGAACCATTCCTGTGCCACTAGTTATAGATTCCGATGCTTCACTTCAGGTTTTCTGTATCCCTCTGACCGTCTTATTGACGATGAAACACAGAAATTGCATCGGAATTAAATAGAAAAGGCACAATGCCGACTTAAGTACTAGAAGACTGACTCTTCCTACTGTCTAACTTTTAGAACCATTCCTGTGATACTAGTTATAGATTCCAATGCTTCACTCCAGGTTTTGCTGTATCCCTTGGACCTTCTTATTGATGATGAAACACAGAAATTGCATCGGAATTAAATACAACAGGCACAATGCCGACTAATGTACAAGATGACTGACTCTTCCGACAGTCTATTTTTTGAACCATTCCTGTGACACTAGTTATAGATTCCGGTGTTCACTCCAGGTTTACTGTATCCCTCTGACCGTCTTATTGACGATGAATCGCAGAAATTGCATCGGAATTAAATAGAAAAGGCACAATAGCGACTTAAGTACAAGAAAACTGACTCTTCTTACTGTCTATGTTTTGAAACATTCCTGTGACTCTAGTTATTGATTTCGATGCTTCACTTCAGGTTTACTGTATCTCTATGACCTTCTTATTGACGATGAAACACAGAAATTGCATCGGAATTAAGTACAAAAGGTACAATACCGACTTAAGTACAAGAAGACTGACTCTTCTCACTGTCTATCTTTTTAACCATTCCTGTGAGACTAGTTATAGATTCCGATGCTTAACTTCAGGTTTACTGTATCCCTTGGACCTTCTTATTGACCATGAAACACAGAAATTGCATCGGAATTAAATAGAAAAGGCACAATGCCGACTTAAGTACAAGAATACTGACTCATCTTACTGTCTATGTTTTGAACCGTCCCTGTGACACTAGTTATAGATTCCGATGCTTCACTCCAGGTTTACTGTATCCCTTGGACCTTCTAATTGACGATGAAACACAGAAATTGCATCGGAATGAAAAACAAAAAGCACAATGCCGACTTAAGTACAAGAAGACTGACGCTTCTTACGGACTATATTTTGAACCATTCCTGTGACACTAGTTATAGATTCCGATGCTTCACTCCAGGTTTACTGTATCCGTTGGACCTTCTTATTGACGATGAAACACAGATTTTGCATCGCAATTAAATACAATAGGCACAATGCCGACTTAAGTACAAGAAGACTGACTCCTCCTCCTGTCTATGCTTTTAACCATTCCTGTGACACTAGTTATAGATTCCGATGCTTCACTTCAGGTTTACTGTATCCCTTGGACGTTCTTATTGACGATGAAACACAGAAATTGCAACGGATTCAAATAGAAAAGGCACAATGCCGACTCAAGTACAAGAATACTGACTCATCTTACTGTCTATGTTTTAAACCGTCCCTGTGACACTAGTTATAGATTCCGATGCTTCACTCCAGGTTTACTGTATCCCTTGGACCTACTTATTGACGATGAAACACAGAAATTGCTTCGGAATGAAATACAAAAAGCACAGTGCCTACTTAAGTACAAGAAGACTGACTCTTCTTACTGACTATGTTTTGAACCATTCCTGGTACACTAGTTATGGATTCCGATCGTTCATTTCAGGTTTACTGTATCCCTTGGACCTTCTTATTGACGATGAAACACAGATATTGCATCGGAATTAAATACAAAAGGCACAATGTCGTCTTAGGTACAAGAAGACTGACTCTTCCAACTGTCTATGATTTGAACCACTCCTGTGCCACTAGTTATAGATTCCGATGCTTCACTTCAGGTTTACTGTATCCCTCTGACCGTCTTATTGACGATGAAACACAGAAATTGCATCGGAATTAAATACAAAAGGCACAATGCCGACTAATGTACAAGATGACTGACTCTTCCGACAGTCTATGTTTGAACCATTCCTGTGACACTAGTTATAGATTCCGGTGCTTCACTCCAGGTTTACTGTATCCCTATGACCTTCTTATTGACGATGAAACTCAGAAATTGCATCGGAATTACAACAATATGCACAATGCCGACTTAAGTACAAGAAGACTGACTCCTATTACTGTCTACGTTTTGAACCATTCCTGTGACACTAGTTATAGATTCCTATGCTTTACATCACATTTATGTATCCCTCTGATCTTCTTATTGACGACGAAATACAGAAATTGCATCGGAATTCACTACAAAAGGCACAATGCGACTGAAGTACATGTAGAGTGACTTTTCCTACTGTCTATGATTTGAACCATTCCTGTGACACTAGTGATGGCTTCCGATCGTTCAATTCAGGTTTACTGTATTCTTTGGACCTTCTTATTGACGATGAAACACAGATATTGCATCGGAATTATATACAAAAGGCACAATGCCGACTTAAGTACAAGAAGGCTGTCTCTTCCAACTGTCTATGTTTTGAACCATTCCTGTGCCACTAGTTGTAGATTCCGATGCTTCACTTCAGGTTTACCTACCCTCTGATCGTCTTGTTGACGATGAAACACAGAAATTGCATCGGAATTAAATAGAAAAGGCACAATGCCGACTTAAGTACTAGAAGACTGACTCTCTCTACTGTCTAAGTTTTGAACCATTCCTGTGACACTAGTTATAGATTCCGATGCTTCACTCCAGGTTTACTGTATCCCTTGGACCCTCTTATTGACGATGAAACAAAGAAATTGCATCGGAATTAAATACAAAAGGCACAATGCCGACTAATGTACACGAAGACTGACTCTTCCGACAGTCTACGTTTGGAACCATTCCTGTGACACTAGTTATAGATTCCGGTGCTTCACTCCAGGTTTAATGAATCCCTTGGACTTTCTTAGTGACGTTGAAACACAGAAATTGCATCGGAATTAAAAATAAAAGTTCACAATGCCGCCTTAAGTACAAGAAAAATGACTCATCTTACTGTCAATGTTTTTAACCATTCCTGTGACTCTAGATATTGATTCCGATGCTTCACTCCAGGTTTACTGTATCTCTATGACCTTATTGACGATGAAACACAGAAATAACATCGGAATGAAGTACAAAAGGCACAATACCGACTTAAGTACAAGAAGACTGACTCTTCTTACTGTCTATGTTTTGAACCATTCCTGTGACACTAGTTATAGATTCCGATTCTTCAATTCAGGTCTACTGTATCCCTTGGTCCCTCTTATTGACGATGAAACAAAGAAATGGCATCGGAATTAAATACAAAAGGCACAATGCCGACTAATGTACAAGAAGACTGACTCTTCCGACAGTCTATGTTTTGAACCATTCCTGTGACACTAGTTATAGATTCCGATGCTTCACATCAGATTTAATGTATCCCTCTGACCATCTTATTGACGATGAAACACAGAAATTGCATCGCAATTAAATGCAAAAGGCACAATGCCGACTTACGTACATGTAGACTGACTTTTCCTACTGTCTATGTTTTGAACCATTTCTGTGACACTAGTTATAGATTCCGATGGTTCATATCAGGTTTACTGTATCCCTTGGACCTTCTTATTGACGATGAAACACAGAAATTGCATCGGAATTAAATACAAAAGGCACAATGCCGACTTCAGTAAAAGACGTCAGACACTTCTTACTGTCTGTGTTTTGAACCATTTCTGTGACACTAGTTATATATTCAGATGCTTCACTTCAGGTTTACTGTATCCCTCTGACCTTCGTATTGACGATGTAACACTGAAATTGCATCGGAATTAAATGGAAAAGGCACAATGCCGACTTAAGTACTAGAAGACTGACTCTTCCTACTGTCTATGATTTGAACCACTCCTGTGACACTAGTTACAGATTCCGATGCTTCACTCCAGGTTTACTGTTTCCCTTGGACTTTCTTATTGACGATGAAACACAGAAATTGCATCGGAATTAAATACAAAAGGCACAATGCCGCCTAATGTACAAGAAAACTGACTCTTCCGACAGTCTATGTGTTAAACCATTCCTGTGACACTAGTTATAGATTCCGGTGCTTCACTCCAGGTTTACTGTATCCCTTCGCCCTTCTTATTGACGATGAAACACAGAAATTGCATCGGAATTAAATATAAAAGCACAATGCCGCTTTAAGTACAAGAAAACCGACTCTTATACCTGACTATGCTTTGAACCATTCCTGTGACTCTAGTTATAGATTCCGATGCTTCACTTCAGGTTTACTGTATCCCCCTCACCGTCTGATTGACGATGAAACACAGAAATTGCATCGGAATTAAATAGAAAAGGCACAATGCCGACTTAAGAACTAGAAGACTAACTCTCCCTACTGTCTAAGTTTTGGACCATTCCTGTGACACTAGTTATAGATTCCGATGCTTCACTCCAGGTTTACTGTATCCCTTGGACCTTCGTATTGACGATGAAACAAAGAAATTGCATCGGAATTAAACACAAAAGGCACAATGCCGACTAACGTACAAGAAGACTGACTCTTCCGACAGTCTATGCTTTGAAAGATTCCTGTGACACTAGTTATAGATTCCGGTGCTTCACTGCAGGTTTTCTGAATCCCTTGGACCTTCTTATTGACGATGAAACACAGAAATTGCATCGGAATTAAAAATAAAAGGCACAATGCCGCCTTAAGTACAAGAAGACTGACTCTTCTTACTGTCTACGTTTTGTACCATTCCTGTGACACTAGTTATAGATTCCGATGCTTCAATTCAGGTCTACAGTACCCCTTGGACCTTCTTGTTGACGATGAAACACAGAAATTGCATCGGAATTAAATACAATAGGCACAATGCCGACTTAAGTACAAGAAGACTGACTCTCCTTACTGACTATGTTTTGAACTATTCCTGTGACGCTAGTTATAGATTCCGATGCTTCACATCAGGTTTACTGTATCCCTCTGACCAGCTTATTGACGATGAAACACAGAAATTGCATCGGAATTAAATACAAAAGGCACAATGCCGACTTACGTACATGTAGACTGACTTTTCCTACTGTCTATGTTTTGAACCATTTCTGTGACACTAGTTATAGATTCCGATGGTTCATATCAGGTTTACTGTATCCCTTGGACCTAATTATTGACGATGAAACACAGAAATTGCATCGGAATTAAATACAAAAGCACAATGCCGACTTCAGTAAAGTAACTCTGACTCTTCTAACAGTCTGTGTTTTGAACCATTCCTGTGACACTAGTTATATATTCAGATGCTTCACTTCAGGTTTACTGTATCCCTTGGACCTTCTTATTGACGATGTAACACTGAAATTGCATCGGAATTAAATGGAAAAGGAACAATGCCGTTTTAAGTACTGGAAGACTGACTCTTCCTACTGTCTGTGTTTTGAACCACTCCCGTGACACTAGTTACAATTTCCGATGCTTCACTCCAGGTTTACTGTATCCCTTGGACCTTCTTATTGACGATGAAACACAGAAATTGCATCGGAATTAAATAAAAAGGCACAATGCCGACTAATGTACAAGAAGACTGACTCTTCCGACAGTCTATGTGTTAAACCATTCCTGTGACACTAGTTATAGATTCCGGTGCTTCACTCCAGGTTTACTGTATCCCTTCGCCCTTCTTATTGACGATGAAACACAGAAATTGCATCGGAATTAAATATAAAAGCACAATGCCGCTTTAAGTACAAGAAAACTGACTCTTATTACTGACTATGATTTGAACCATTCCTGAGACTCTAGTTATAGATTCCGATGCTTCACTTCAGGTTTTCTGTATCCCTCTGACCTTCTTATTGACGATGAAACACAGAAATTGCATCGGAATTAAATACAAGAGTCACAATGCCGACATAAGTACAAGAAGACTGACTCTTCTTACTGTCTATGTTTTGAACCATTCCTGTGACACTAGTTATAGATTCCGATGCTTCAATTCAGGTCTACTGTATCCCTTGGACCTTCTTATTGACGATGAAACACAGAAATTGCATTATAATTAAATACAATAGGCACAATGCCGACTTAAGTAAAAGAGGTCTGACTCTTCTTACTGTCTATGTTTTAAACCATTCCTGTGACACTAGTTATAGATTCCGGTGCTACACTCCAGGTATACTGTATCCCTTGGACTATCTTACTGAGGATGAAACACAGAAATTGCATCGGAAATAAATACAAAATGCACAATGCCGACTTAAGTACAAGAAGACTGACTCTTCTTACTGTCTACGTTTTGAACCATTCCTGTGACACTAGTTATAGATTCCGATGCTTCACATCAGGTTTATGTATCCCTCTGATTTTCTTATTGACGATGAAATACAGAAATTGCATCGGAATTAACTACAAAAGGCACAATGCGACTGAAGTACATGTAGAGTGACTTTTCCTACTGTCTATGAATTTAACCATTCCTGTGACACTTGTGATGAATTCCGATCGTTCAATTCAGGTTTACTGTATTCCTTGGACCTTCGTATTGACGATGAAACACAGATATTGCATCGGAATTATATGCAAAAGGCACAATGCCGACTTAAGTACAAGAAGGCTGACTCTTCCAACTGTCTATGTTTGAACCATTCCTGTGCCACTAGTTATAGATTCCGGTGCTTCACTTCAGGTTTACTGTATCCCTCTGACAGTCTTATTGACGATGAAACACAGAAATTGCATCGGAATTAAATAGAAAAGGCACAATGCCGACTTAAGTACTAGAAGACTGACTCTCCCTACTGTCTAAGTTTTGAACCATTCCTGTGACACTAGTTATAGATTCCGATGCTTCACTCCAGGTTTACTGTATCCCTTGGACATTCGTATTGACGATGAAACAAAGAAATTGCATCGGAATTAAATACAAAAGGCACAATGCCGACTAATGTACAAATAGACTGACTCTTCCGACAGTCTATGTTTTGAACCATTCCTGTGACACTAGTTATAGATTCCGGTGCTTCACTCCAGGTTTACTGAATCCCTTGGACCTTCTTATTGACGATGAAACACAGAAATGGCATCGTAATTAAAAATAAAAGGCACAATGCCGCCTTAAGTACAAGAAAAATGCCTCTTCTTACTGTCTATGTTTTGAACCATTCCTGTGACTCTAGTTATAGATTCCGATGCTTCACTTCAGGCTTACTGTATCTCTATGACCTTCTTATTGACGATGAAACACAGAAATTGCATCGGAATGAAGTACAAAAGGCACAATACCGACTTAAGTACAAGAAGACTGACTCTTCTTACTGTCTATATTTTGTACCTTTCCTGTGACCCTAGTTATATATTCAGATGCTTCAGTTCAGGTCTACTGTACCCCTTGGACCTTCTTGTTGACGATGAAACACAGAAATTGCATCGGAATTAAATACAATAGGCACAATGCCGACTTAAGTACAAGAAGACTGACTCTCCTTACTGACTATGTTTTGAACTATTCCTGTGACACTAGTTATAGATTCCGATGCTTCACATTAGGTTTACTGTATCCCTCTGACCATCTTATTGACGATGAAACACAGAAATTGCATCGGAATTAAATACAAAAGGCACAATGCCGACTTACGTACATGTAGACTGAATTTTCCTACTGTCTATGTTTTGAACCATTTCTGTGACACTAGTTATAGATTCCGATGGTTCATATCAGGTTTACTGTATCCCTTGGACCTAATTATTGACGATGAAACACAGAAATTACATCGGAATTAAATACAAAAGGCACAATGCCGACTTCAGTAAAATAAGTCTGACTCTTCTTACAGTCGGTGTTTTGAACCATTCCTGTGACACTAGTTATATATTCAGATGCTTCACTTCAGGTTTACTGTATCCCTTGGACCTTCTTATTGACGATGTAACACTGATATTGCATCGGAATTAAATGGAAAAGGCAAAATGCCGTTTTAAGTACTAGAAGACTGACTCTTCTTACTGTCTATGTTTTGAACCACTCCTGTGACACTAGTTACAGATTCCGATGCTTCACTCCAGGTTTACTGTATCCCTTAGACCTCCTTATTGACGATGAAACACAGAAATTGCATCGGAATTAAAAACAAAAGGCACAATGCCGACTAATGTACAAGAAGACTGACTCTTCCGACAGTCTATGTGTTAAACCATTCCTGTGACACTAGTTATAGATTCCGGTGCTTCACTCCAGGTTTACTGTATCCCTTCGCCCTTCTTATTGACGATGAAACACAGAAATTGCATCGGAATTAAATAATAAAGCACAATGCCGCTTTAAGTACAAGAAAAGTGACTCTTATTACTGACGATGTTTTGAACCATTCCTGTGACTCTAGTTAAAGATTCCGATGCTTCACTTCAGGTTTTCTGTATCCCTCTGACCTTCTTATTGACGATGAAACACAGAAATTGCATCGGAATTAAATACAAAAGTCACAATGACGACTTAAGTACAAGAAGACTGACTCTTCTTACTGTCTATGTTTTGAACCATTCCTGTGACACTAGTTATAGTTTCCGATGCTTCGCTTCAGGATTACTGTATCCCTTGGTCCTTCTTATTGACGATGAAACACAGAAATTGCATCGGAATTAAATAGAAAAGGCACAATGCCGACTTAACTACAAGAAGACAGACTCTTCTTACTGACTATGTTTTGAACCATTCCTGTGACACTAGTTATATATTCAGATGCTTCGCTTCAAGATTACTGTATCCCTTGGTCCTTCTTATTGACGATGTAACACAGAAATTGCATCGGAATTAAAAATAAAAGCACAATGCCGCTTTAAGTACAAGAAAAGTGACTCTTATTACTGACGATGTTTTGAACCATTCCTGTGACTCTAGTTATAGATTCCGATGCTTCACTTCAGGTTTTCTGTATCCCTCTGACCTTCTTATTGACGATGAAACACAGAAATTGCATCGGAATTAAGTACAAAAGGCACAATACCGACTTAAGTACAAGAAGACTGACTTTTCTCACTGTCTATGTTTTTAACCATTCCTGTGAGACTAGTTATAGATTCCGATGCTTAACTTCAGGTTTACTGTATCCCATGGACCTTCTTATTGACCATGAAACACAGAAATTGCATCGGAATTAAATAGAAAAGGCAATATGCCGACTTAAGTACAAGAATACTGACTCATCTTACTGTCTATGTTTTGAACCGTTCCTGTGACACTAGTTATAGATTCCGATGGTATTCTCCAGGTTTACTGTATCCCTTGGACCTTCGTATTGACGATGAAACACAGAAATTGCATCGGAATTAAATACAAAAAGCTCAATGCCGACTTAAGTACAAGAAGACTGACTCTTCTTACTGAGTATGTTTTGAACCATTCCTGTGCCACTAGTTATAGATTCCGATGCTTCACTTCAGGTTTACTGTATCCCTTGGACCTCCTTATTGACGATGAAACACAGAAATTGCATCGGAATTAAATAGAAAAGGCACAATGCCGACATAAGTACAAGAAGACTGAATCTTCCAACTCTCTATGTTTTGAACCATTCCTGTGACACTAGTTATAGATTCCGATGCTTCACTTCAGGTTTACTGTATCCCTCTGACCTTCTTATTGACGATGAAACACAGAAATTTCATCGCAATTAAATAGAAAACGCACAATACCGACTTAAGTACAAGAAGACTGACTCTTCGTACTGTCTATGTTTTCAACCATTCCTGTGACACTAGTTTTTAATTCAGATGCTTCACTTGTGGTTTACTGTTTCTCTCGGACCTTCTTATGGACGATGAAACACAGAAATTGCATCGGAATGAAATACAAAAGGTACAATGACGACTTAAGTACAAGAAGACTGAATCTTCCAACTCTCTATGTTTTGAACCATTCCTGTGACACTAGTTATAGATTCCGATGCTTCACTTCAGGTTTACTGTATCCCTCTGACCTTCTTATAGACGATGAAACACAGAAATTGCATCGGAATTAAATACAATAGGCACTATGCCGACTTAAGTACAAGAAGACTGACTCTTCCTACTGTCTATGTTTTGAACCATTCCTGTGACACTAGGCATAGATTCCGATGCTTCACTTCAGGTTTACTGTATCCCTCTGACCGTCTTATTGACGATGAAACACAGAAATTGCATCGGAATTAAATAGAAAAGGCACAATGCCGACATAAGTACAAGGAGACTGAATCTTCCAAATCTCTATGTTTTGAACCATTCCTGTGACACTAGTTATAGATTCCGATGCTTCACTTCAGGTTTACTGTATCCCAATGACCTTCTTATTGACGATGAAACACAGAAATTGCATCGGAATTAAATAGAAAACGCACAACACCGACTTAAGTACAAGAAGACTGACTCTTCGTACTGTCTATGTTTTCAACCTTTCCTGTGACACTAGTTTTTTATTCAGATGCTTCACTTGAGGTTTACTGTTTCCCTCGGACCTTCTTATGGACGATGAAACACAAAAATTGCATGGGAATAAAATACAAAAGGCACAATGACGACTTAAGTACAAGAAGACTGAATCTTCCAACTCTCTATGTTTTGAACCATTCCTGTGACACTAGTTATAGATTCCGATGCTTCACTTCAGGTTTACTGTATCCCTCTGACCTTCTTATAGACGATGAAACACAGAAATTGCATCGGAATTGAATAGAAAAGGCACAATACCGACTTAAGTACAAGAAGACTAACTCTTCCTACTGTCTATGTTTGAACCATTTCTGTGACACTAGTTATAGATTCCGATGCTTCACTTCAGGTTTACTGTATCCCTTGGACCTTCTTATTGACGAAGAAACACACAAATTGCATCGGAATTAAATACAAAAGGCACAATGCCGACGTAAGGACAAGAAGGCTGACTCCTCCAACTGTCTATGATTTGAGCCATTCGTGTGACACTAGTTATAGATTCCGATGCTTCACTTCAGGATTAATGTATCCCTCTTACCTTCTTATTGACGATGAAACACAGAAATTGCATCGGAATTAAATAGAAAAGGCACAATGCCGACTTAAGTACAAGAAGACTGAATCTTCCAACTCTCTATGCTTTGAACCATTCCTGTGACACATGTTATAGATTCCGATGCTTCACTTCAGGTTTACTGTATCCCTCGGACCTTCTTACTGACGATGAAACACAGAAATTGCATCGGAATTAAATAGAAAAAGCACAATGCCGACTTAAGTACAAGAATACTGACTCATCTTACTGTCTATGTTTTGAACCGTCCCTGTGACACTAGTTATAGATTCCGATGCTTCACTCCAGGTTTACTGTATCCCTCGGACCTTCTTATTGACGATGAAACACAGAAATTGCATCGGAATTAAATTCAAAATGCACAATGCCGACATAAGTACAAGAAGACTGACTGTTCTTACTGACTATGATTTGAACCATTTCTGTTACACTAGTTATGGATTCCGATGCTTCACTTCAGGTATACTGCATCCATCTGACCTTCTTATTGACGATGAAACACAGTAATTGCATCAGAATTAAATACAAAAGGCACAATGCGGAACTAAGTACAAGCAAACTGACTCTTCTTACTGTCTATGTTTTGAAAATTCCTGTGACACAAGTTATAGACTCCGATGCTTCCCTCCAGGTTTACTGTATCCCTTGGACATTCTTATTGACGATGAAACACAGAAATAGCATCGGAATTAAATACAAAAGGCACAATGCCGACTTAAGTAAAAGAAGGCTGACTCTTCTTACTGTCTATGGTTTGAACGATTCCTGTGACACTAGTTTTTTATTCAGATGCTTCACTTGAGGTTTACTGTTTCCCTCGGACCCTCTTATGGACGATGAAACACAGAAATTGCATCGGAATGAAATACAAAAGGCACAATGACGACTTAAGTACAAGAAGACTGAATTTTCCAACTCTCTATGTTTGAACCAACCTGTGACACTAGTTATACATTCCGATACTTCACTTCAGGTTTACTGTATCCCTGTGACCTTCTTATAGACGATGAAACACAGAAATTGCATCGGAAATAAATAGAAAACGCACAATACCGACTTAAGTACAAGAAGACTGCCTCTTCGTACTGTCTATGTTTTCAACCATTCCTGTGACACTAGTTTTTTAATCAGATGCTTCACTTGAGGTTTACTGTTTCCCTCGGACCTTCTTATGGACGATGAAACACAGAAATTGCATCGGAATGAAATACAAAAGGTACAATTACGACTTAAGTACAAGAAGACTGAATCTTCCGACTCTCTATGTTCTGAACCATTCCTGTGACACTAGTTATAGATTCCGATGCTTCACTTCAGGTTTACTGTATCTCTCTGACCTTCTTATTGACGATGAAACACAGAAATTGCATCGGAATTAAATAGAAAACGCACAATACTGACTTAAGTACAAGAAGACTGCCTCTTCGTACTGTCTATGTTTTCAACCATTCCTGTGACACAAGTTTTTTATTCAGATGCTTCACTTGAGGTTTACTGTTTCCCTCGGACCTTCTTATGGACGATGAAACACAGAAATTGCATCGGAATGAAATACAAAATGTACAATGACGACTTAAGTACAAGAAGACTGAATCTTCCAACTCCCTATGTTTTGAACCATTCCTGTGACACTAGTTATAGATTCCGATGCTTCACTTCAGGTTTACTGTATCCCTCTGACCTTCTTATAGACGATGAAACACAGAAATTGCATAGGAAATAAATTGAAAACGCACAATACCGACTTAAGTACAAGAAGACTGCCTCTTCGTACTGTCTATGTTTTCAACCATTCCTGTGACACTAGGTTTTTATTCAGATGCTTCACTTGAGGTTTACTGTTTCCCTCGCACCTTCTTATGGACGATGAAACACAGAAATTGCATCGGAATGAAATACAAAAGGTACAATGACGACTTAAGTACAAGAAGACTGAATCATCCAACTCTATATGTTTTGAACCATTCCTGTGACACTAGTTATAGATTCCGATGCTTCACTTCAGGTTTACTGTATCCCTCTGACCTTCTTATAGACGATGAAACACAGAAATTGCATCGGAATTGAATAGAAAAGGCACAATACCGTCTTAAGTACAGGAAGACTGACTCTTCCTACTGTCTATGTTTGAACCATTTCTGTGACACTAGTTATAGATTCCGATGCTTCACTTCAGGTTTACTGTATCCCTTGGACCTTCTTATTGACGATGAAACACACAAATTGCATCGGAATTAAATACAAAAGGCACAATGCCGACGTAAGTACAAGAAGACTGTCTCTTCTTACTGACTATGTTTTGAACCACTCCTGTGACACTAGTAATAGATTCCGATGGTTCATTTCAGGTTTACTGTATCCCGTGGACCTTCTTATTGACGATGAAACACAGAAATTGCATCGGATTTAAATACAAAAGGCACAATGCCGACTTCAGTACAAGAAGACTGACTCCTCCAACTGTCTGTGATTTGAGCCATTCGTGTGACACTAGATATAGATTCCGATGCTTCACTTCAGGTTTACTGTATCCCTCTGACCTTCTTATTGACGATGAAACACAGAAATTGCATCGGAATAAAATAGAAAAGGCACAATGCCGACTTAAGTACAAGAAGACTGAATCTTCAAACTCACTTTTCTTTGAACCACTCCTGTGACACTAGTTATAGATTCCGATGCTTCACTTCAGGTTTTCTGTATCCCTCTGACCTTCTTATTGACGATGAAACACAGAAATTGCATCGGAATTAAGTACAAAAGGCACAATACCGACTTAAGTACAAGAAGACTGACTCTTCTCACTGTCTATGTTTTTAACCATTCCTGTGAGACTAGTTATAGATTCCGATGCTTAACTTCAGGTTTACTGTATCCCTTGGACCTTCTTATTGACCATGAAACACAGAAATTGCATCGGAATTAAATAGAAAAGGCAATATGCCGACTTAAGTACAAGAATACTCACTCATCTTACTGTCTATGTTTTGAACCGTCCCTGTGACACTAGTTATAGATTCCGATGCTTCTCTCCAGGTTTACTGTATCCCTTGGACCTTCGTATTGACGATGAAACACAGAAATTGCATCGGAATTAAATACAAAAAGCTCAATGCCGACTTAAGTACAAGAAGACTGACTCTTCTTACTGAGTAGGTTTTGAACCATTCCTGTGCCACTAGTTATAGATTCCGATGCTTCACTTCAGGTTTACTGTATCCCTTGGACCTCCTTATTGACGATGAAACACAGAAATTGCATCGGAATTAAATAGAAAAGGCACAATGCCGACATAAGTACAAGAAGACTGAATCTTCCAACTCTCTATGTTTTGAACCATTCCTGTGACACTAGTTATAGATTCCGATGCTTCACTTCAGGTTTACTGTATCCCTCTAACCTTCTTATTGACGATGAAACACAGAAATTTCATCGGAATTAAATAGAAAACGCACAATACCGACTTAAGTACAAGAAGACTGACTCTTCGTACTGTCTATGTTTTCAACCATTCCTGTGACACTAGTTTTTTATTCAGATGCTTCACTTGTGGTTTACTGTTTCTCTCGGACCTTCTTATGGACGATGAAACACAGAAATTGCATCGGAATGAAATACAAAAGGTACAATGACGACTTAAGTACAAGAAGACTGAATCTTCCAACTCTCTATGTTTTGAACCATTCCTGTGACACTAGTTATAGATTCCGATGCTTCACTTCAGGTTTACTGTATCCCTCTGACCTTCTTATAGACGATGAAACACAGAAATTGCATCGGAATTAAATACAATAGGCACTATGCCGACTTAAGTACAAGAAGACTGACTCTTCCTACTGTCTATGTTTTGAACCATTCCTGTGACACTAATCATAGATTCAGATGCTTGACTTCAGGTTTACTGGATCCCTTGGACCTTCGTATTGACGATGAAACATGGAAATTGCATCGGAATTAAATACAAAAAGCACAATACCGACTTAAGTACAAAAAGACTGACTATTCTTACTGACTATGTTTTGAACCATTCCTGTGACACTAGGCATAGATTCCGATGCTTCACTTCAGGTATACTGTATCCCTCTGACCGTCTTATTGACGATGAAACACAGAAATTGCATCGGAATTAAATAGAAAACGCACAATGCCGACATAAGTTCAAGGAGACTGAATCTTCCAAATCTCTATGTTTTGAACCATTCCTGTGACACTAGTTATAGATTCCGATGCTTCACTTCAGGTTTACTGTATCCCAATGACCTTCTTATTGACGATGAAACACAGAAATTGAATCGGAATTAAATAGAAAACGCACAACACCGACTTAAGTACAAGAAGACTGACTCTTCGTACTGTCTATGTTTTCAACCTTTCCTGTGACACTAGTTTTTTATTCAGATGCTTCACTTGAGGTTTACTGTTTCCCTCGGACCTTCTTATGGACGATGAAACACAAAAATTGCATGGGAATAAAATACAAAAGGCACAATGACGACTTAAGTACAAGAAGACTGAATCTTCCAACTCTCTATGTTTTGAACCATTCCTGTGACACTAGTTATAGATTCCGATGCTTCACTTCAGGTTTCCTGTATCCCTCTGACCATCTTATTGAATATGAAACACAGAAATTGCATCGGAATTAAATTGGAAAGGCACAATACCGAATTAAGTACAAGAAGACTGACTCTTCCTACTGCCTATGTTTGAACCATTCCTGTGACACTAGCTTTTTATTCCGATGCTTCACTTCAGGTTTACTGTATCCCTTGGCCCTTCTTACTGACGATGAAACACAGAAATTGTATCGGAATTAAATAGAAAAAGCACAATGCCGACTTAAGTACAAGAATACTGACTCATCTTACTGTCTATGTTTTGAACCGTCCCTGTGACACTAGTTATAGATTCCGATGCTTCACTCCAGGTTTACTGTATCCCTCGGACCTTCTTATTGACGATGAAACACAGAAATTGCATCGGAATTAAATTCAAAATGCACAATGCCGACTTAAGTACAAGAAGACTGACTCTTCTTACTGACTATGATTTGAACCATTTCTGTTACACTAGTTATGGATTCCGATGATTCACTTCAGGTTTACTGCATCCATCTGACCATCTTATTGACGATGAAACACAGTAATTGCATCAGAATTAAATACAAAAGGCACAATGCGGAACTAAGTACAAGAAAACTGACTCTTCTTACTGTCTATGTTTTGAAAATTCCTGTGACACAAGTTATAGACTCCGATGCTTCACTCCAGGTTTACTGTATCCCTTGGACATTCTTATTGACGATGAAACACAGAAATAGCATCGGAATTAAATACAAAAGGCACAATGCCGACTTAAGTAAAAGAAGGCTGACTCTTCTTACTGTCTATGGTTTGAACGATTCCTGTGACACTAGTTTTTTATTCAGATGCTTCACTTGAGGTTTACTGTTTCCCTCGGACCTTCTTATGGACGATGAAACACAGAAATTGCATCGGAATGAAATACAAAAGGCACAATGACGACTTAAGTACAAGAAGACTGAATTTTCCAACTCTCTATGTTTGAACCAACCTGTGACACTAGTTATACATTCCGATACTTCACTTCAGGTTTACTGTATCCCTGTGACCTTCTTATAGACGATGAAACACAGAAATTGCATCGGAAATAAATAGAAAACGCACAATATCGACTTAAGTACAAGAAGACTGCCTCTTCGTACTGTCTATGTTTTCAACCATTCCTGTGACACTAGTTTTTTAATCAGATGCTTCACTTGAGGTTTACTGTTTCCCTCGGACCTTCTTATGGACGATGAAACACAGAAATTGCATCGGAATGAAATACAAAAGGTACAATTACGACTTAAGTACAAGAAGACTGAATCTTCCAACTCTCTATGTTCTGAACCATTCCTGTGACACTAGTTATAGATTCCGATGCTTCACTTCAGGTTTACTGTATCTCTCTGACCTTCTTATTGACGATGAAACACAGAAATTGCATCGGAATTAAATAGAAAACGCACAATACTGACTTAAGTACAAGAAGACTGCCTCTTCGTACTGTCTATGTTTTCAACCATTCCTGTGACACAAGTTTTTTATTCAGATGCTTCACTTGAGGTTTACTGTTTCCCTCGGACCTTCTTATGGACGATGAAACACAGAAATTGCATCGGAATGAAATACAAAATGTACAATGACGACTTAAGTACAAGAAGACTGAATCTTCCAACTCCCTATGTTTTGAACCATTCCTGTGACACTAGTTATTGATTCCGATGCTTCACTTCAGGTTTACTGTATCCCTCTGACCTTCTTATAGACGATGAAACACAGAAATTGCATCGGAAATAAATAGAAAACGCACAATACCGACTTAAGTACAAGAAGACTGCCTCTTCGTACTGTCTATGTTTTCAACCATTCCTGTGACACTAGGTTTTTATTCGGATGCTTCACTTGAGGTTTACTGTTTCCCTCGCACCTTCTTGTGGACGATGAAACACAGAAATTGCATCGGAATGAAATACAAAAGGTACAATGACGACTTAAGTACAAGAAGACTGAATCATCCAACTCTCTATGTTTTGAACCATTCCTGTGACACTAGTTATAGATTCCGATGCTTCACTTCAGGTTTACTGTATCCCTCTGACCTTCTTATAGACGATGAAACACAGAAATTGCATCGGAATTGAATAGAAAAGGCACAATACCGTCTTAAGTACAGGAAGACTGACTCTTCCTACTGTCTATGTTTGAACCATTTCTGTGACACTAGTTATAGATTCCGATGCTTCACTTCAGGTTTACTGTATCCCTTGGACCTTCTTGTTGACGATGAAACACACAAATTGCATCGGAATTAAATACAAAAGGCACAATGCCGACGTAAGTACAAGAAGACTGTCTCTTCTTACTGACTATGTTTTGAACCACTCCTGTGACACTAGTAATAGATTCCGATGGTTCATTTCAGGTTTACTGTATCCCGTGGACCTTCTTATTGACGATGAAACACAGAAATTGCATCGGATTTAAATACAAAAGGCACAATGCCGACTTCAGTACAAGAAGACTGACTCCTCCAACTGTCTGTGATTTGAGCCATTCGTGTGACACTAGATATAGATTCCGATGCTTCACTTCAGGTTTACTGTATCCCTCTGACCTTCTTATTGACGATGAAACACAGAAATTGCATCGGAATAAAATAGAAAAGGCACAATGCCGACTTAAGTACAAGAAGACTGAATCTTCCAACTCTCTATTCTTTGAACCACTCCTGTGACACTAGTTATAGATTCCGATGCTTCACTTCAGGTATCCTGTATCCCTCTGACCATCTTATTGAAGATGAATCACAGAAATTGCATCGGAATTAAATTGGAAAGGCACAATACCGACTTAAGTACACGAAGACTGACTCTTCCTACTGTCTATGTTTTGAACCATTCCTGTGACACTAGTTGTAGACTCCGTTGCTTCACTCCAGGTTTACTGTATCCCTTGGATATTCTTATTGACGATGAAACACAGAAATAGCATCGGAATTAAATACAAAAAGCACTATGCCGACTTAAGTAAAAGAAGGCTGACTCTTCTTACTGTATATGGTTTGAACGACTCCTGTGACACTAGTTATAGATTCCGACGCTTCACTCCAGGTTTACTCTATACCTTGGACCTTCTTATTGACGATGAAACACAGAAATTGCATCAGAATTAAATAGAAAAGGCACAATGATGACTTAAGTACAAGAAGACTGACTCTTCTTACTGACTATGTTTTGAACCATTCCTGTGATACTACTTACAGATTCCGATGATTCACTTCAGGTTTACTGTATCCCTTGTACCTTCTTATTGACGATGAAACACAGAAATTGTATGGGAATTAAATACAAAAGGCACAATACCGACTTAAGTACAAGAAGACTGACGCTTCTTACTGACTATGCTTTGAACCATTCCTGTGACACTAGTCTTAGATTCCGATGCTTCACTTCAGGATTACTGTAACCCTCTGATCTTCTTAATGACGATGAAATACAGAAATTGCATCGGAATTAAATACAAAAGGCACAATGCCGACTTAAGCACAAGAAGACTGACTCTTCTTACCGTCTATGTTTTGAACCATCCCTGGGACACTAGTTATGGATTCCGATGCTTCACTCCAGGTTTACTGTATCCCTTGGACCTTCTTATTGACGATGAAACACAGAAATTGCATCGGAATTAAATAGAAAACGCACAATACAGACTTAAGTACAAGAAGACTGACTCTTCCTACTGACCATGTTTTGAACCATTCCTGTGACACTAGTTTTTTATTCAGATGCTTCACTTGAGGTTTACTGTTTCCCTCGGACCTTCTTATGGACGATGAAACACAGAAATTGCATCGGAATGAAATACAAAAGGCACAATGACGACTTAAGTACAAGAAGACTGAATCTTCCAACTGTCTATGTTTTGAGCCATCCGTGTGACACTAGTTATAGATTCCGATGCTTCACTTCAGGTTTACTGTATCCCTCTGACCTTCTTATTGACGATGAAACACAGAAATTGAATCGGAATTAAATAGAAAAGGCACAATGCCGACTTAACTACAAGAAGACTGACTCTTCTTACTGTCTATGCTTTGAACCATTCCTGTGACACTAGTTATAGATTCTGATGCTTCACTTCACGTTTACTGTATCCCTTGGACCATCTTATTGACGATGAAACACACAAATTGCATCGGAATTAAATACAAAAGGCATAATGCCGAATTAAGTACAAGACGACTGACTCTTCTTACTGTCTATGTTTTGAACCATTCCTGTGACACTAGTTATAGATTCCGATGGTTCTTTTCAGGTTTACTGTATCCCTTGGACCTTCTTATTGACGATGAAACACAGAAATTGCATCGGAATTAAATACAAAAGGCACAATGCCGACTTAAGTACAAGGAGACTGACTCTTCCAACTGTCTATGTTTTGAGCCATCCGTGTGACACTAGTTATAGATTCCGATGCTTCACTTCAGGTTTACTGTATCCCTCCGACCTTCTTATTGACGATGAAACACAGAAATTGCATCGGAATTAAATAGAAAAGGCACAATGCCGACTCAACTACAAGAAGACTGACTCTTCTTACTGACTATGTTTGAACCATTCCTGTGACACTAGTTATAGATTCCGATGGTTCATTTCAAGTTTACTGCATCCCACCGACCTTCTTAGTGACGATGAAACACAGAAATTGAATCGGAATTAAATATAAAAAGAAGAATGCCGACTAAAGTACAAGAATACTGACTCATCTTACTGTCTATGATTTGAACCGTCCCTGTGACACTAGTTATAGATTCCGACGCTTCACTCCAGGTTACTGTATCCCTTGGACCTTCTTATTGACGATGAAATACAGAAAGTGCATCGGAATTAAATACAAAAGGCACAATATCGGCTTAAGTACAAGAAGACTGACTCTTCTTACTGACTATATTTTTTGAACCATTCCTGTGACACTAGTTATAGATTCCGATGCTTTACATCAGGTTTACTGTATCCCTCTGACGTTCTTCTTGACGATGAAACACAGAAATTGCATCGCAAATAAATACAAAAGGCACAATGCCGAATTAAGTACCAGAAGACTGACTCTTCTTACTGTCTATGTTTTGAACCATCCCTGTGACACTAGTTATAGATTCTGAAGCTTCACTCCAGGTTTACTGTATCCCTATGACCTTCTTATTGACGATGAAACACAGAAATTGCATCGGAATTGAATGCAATGGGCGCAATTCCGAGTTAAGTACAAGAAGACTGACTGTTCCTACTGTGTATGTTTTGAAACATTCCTGTGACACTAGTCACAGATTCCGATGCTTAACTTCAGAATTACTGTATCCCTCTGACCTTCTTATTGCCGATGAAACACAGATATTGCATCGGAATTAAAAACAAAAGGCACAATGCCGACTAAAGTACAAGAAGACTGACTCTTCTGACAGTCTATGTTTTGAACCATTCCTGTGACACTAGTTATAGCTTCCGATGCTTCACCTCAGGATTACTGTATCCCTTGGACCTTCTTATTGACGATGAAACACAGAAATTGTATCGGAAATAAATAGAAAACGCACAATGCCGACATAAGTACAGGAATACTGACTCATCTTACTCTCTATGTTTTGAACCGTTTCTGTGACACTAGTCGTACATTCCGATGCTTCACTTCAAGTTTACTGTATCCCTCTGACCTTCTTATTGACGATGAAACACAGAAATTTCATCGGAATTCAATACAAAAGGCACAATGCCGAATTAAGTACAAGAAGACTGACTCTTCTTACTGTCTATGTTTGAACCTTTCCTGTGACAGTAGTTCTAGACTCCGATGCTTCACTCCAGGTTTACTGTATCCCTTGTACCTTCATATTGACGATGAAACACAGAAATTGCATCGGAATGAAATACAAAAGGCACAATGACGACTTAAGTACAAGAAGACTGAATTTTCCAACTCTCTATGTTTGAACCAACCTGTGACACTAGTTATACATTCCGATACTTCACTTCAGGTTTACTGTATCCCTGTGACCTTCTTATAGACGATGAAACACAGAAATTGCATCGGAAATAAATAGAAAACGCACAATACCGACTTAAGTACAAGAAGACTGCCTCTTCGTACTGTCTATGTTTTCAACCATTCCTGTGACACTAGTTTTTTAATCAGATGCTTCACTTGAGGTTTACTGTTTCCCTCGGACCTTCTTATGGACGATGAAACACAGAAATTGCATCGGAATGAAATACAAAAGGTACAATTACGACTTAAGTACAAGAAGACTGAATCTTCCAACTCTCTATGTTCTGAACCATTCCTGTGACACTAGTTATAGATTCCGATGCTTCACTTCAGGTTTACTGTATCTCTCTGACCTTCTTTTTGACGATGAAACACAGAAATTGCATCGGAATTAAATAGAAAACGCACAATACTGACTTAAGTACAAGAAGACTGCCTCTTCGTACTGTCTATGTTTTCAACCATTCCTGTGACACAAGTTTTTTATTCAGATGCTTCACTTGAGGTTTACTGTTTCCCTCGGACCTTCTTATGGACGATGAAACACAGAAATTGCATCGGAATGAAATACAAAATGTACAATGACGACTTAAGTACAAGAAGACTGAATCTTCCAACTCCCTATGTTTTGAACCATTCCTGTGACACTAGTTATAGATTCCGATGCTTCACTTCAGGTTTACTGTATCCCTCTGACCTTCTTATAGACGATGAAACACAGAAATTGCATCGGAAATAAATAGAAAACGCACAATACCGACTTAAGTACAAGAAGACTGCCTCTTCGTACTGTCTATGTTTTCAACCATTCCTGTGACACTAGGTTTTTATTCAGATGCTTCACTTGAGGTTTACTGTTTCCCTCGCACCTTCTTATGGACGATGAAACACAGAAATTGCATCGGAATGAAATACAAAAGGTACAAGGACGACTTAAGTACAAGAAGACTGAATCATCCAACTCTCTATGTTTTGAACCATTCCTGTGACACTAGTTATAGATTCCGATGCTTCACTTCAGGTTTACTGTATCCCTCTGACCTTCTTATAGACGATGAAACACAGAAATTGCATCGGAATTGAATAGAAAAGGCACAATACCGTCTTAAGTACAGGAAGACTGACTCTTCCTACTGTCTATGTTTGAACCATTTCTGTGACACTAGTTATAGATTCCGATGCTTCACTTCAGGTTTACTGTATCCCTTGGACCTTCTTATTGACGATGAAACACACAAATTGCATCGGAATTAAATACAAAAGGCACAATGCCGACGTAAGTACAAGAAGACTGTCTCTTCTTACTGACTATGTTTTGAACCACTCCTGTGACACTAGTAATAGATTCCGATGGTTCATTTCAGGTTTACTGTATCCCGTGGACCTTCTTATTGACGATGAAACACAGAAATTGCATCGGATTTAAATACAAAAGGCACAATGCCGACTTCAGTACAAGAAGACTGACTCCTCCAATTGTCTGTGATTTGAGCCATTCGTGTGACACTAGATATAGATTCCGATGCTTCACTTCAGGTTTACTGTATCCCTCTGACCTTCTTATTGACGATGAAACACAGAAATTGCATCGGAATAAAATAGAAAAGTCACAATGCCGACTTAAGTACAAGAAGACTGAATCTTCCAACTCTCTATTCTTTGTACCACTCCTGTGACACTAGTTATAGATTCCGATGCTTCACTTCAGGTTTCCTGTATCCCTCTGACCATCTTATTGAAGATGAATCACAGAAATTTCATCGGAATTAAATTGGAAAGGCACAATACCGACTTAAGTACACGAAGACTGACTCTTCCTACTGTCTATGCTTTGAACCATTCCTGTGACACTAGTTTTTTATTCCGATGCTTCACTTCAGGTTTACTGTATCCCTTGGCCCTTCTTTCTCACGATGAAACACAGAAATTGCATCGGAATTAAATAGAAAAAGCACAATGCCGACTTAAGTACAAGAATACTGACTCATCTTACTGTCTATGTTTGTACCGTCCCTGTGACACTAGTTATAGATTCCGATGCGTCACTCCAGGTTTACTGCATCCCTCTGACCTTCTTACTGACGATGAAACACAGAAATTGCATCGGAATTAAATACAAAATGCACAATGCGGAACTAAGTACAAGAAGACTGACTCTTCTTACTGTCTATGTTTTGAACCATTCCTGTGACACTAGTTGTAGACTCCGTTGCTTCACTCCAGGTTTACTGTATCCCTTGGATATTCTTATTGACGATGAAACACAGAAATAGCATCGGAATTAAATACAAAAAGCACTAAGCCGACTTAAGTAAAAGAAGGCTGACTCTTCTTACTGTCTATGGTTTGAACGACTCCTGTGACACTAGTTATAGATTCCGACGCTTCACTCCAGGTTTACTCTATACCTTGGACCTTCTTATTGACGATGAAACACAGAAATTGCATCAGAATTAAATAGAAAAGGCACAATGATGACTTAAGTACAAGAAGACTGACTCTTCTTACTGACTATGTTTTGAACCATTCCTGTGATACTACTTACAGATTCCGATGATTCACTTCAGGTTTACTGTATCCCTTGTACCCTCTTATTGACGATGAAACACAGAAATTGTATGGGAATTAAATACAAAAGGCACAATACCGACTTAAGTACAAGAAGACTGACTCTTCTTACTGACTATGCTTTGAACCATTCCTGTGACACTAGTCTTAGATTCCGATGCTTCACTTCAGGATTACTGTAACCCTCTGATCTTCTTAATGACGATGAAACACAGAAATTGCATCGGAATTAAATACAAAAGGCACAATGCCGACTTAAGCACAAGAAGACTGACTCTTCTTACCGTCTATGTTTTGAACCATCCCTGGGACACTAGTTATGGATTCCGATGCTTCACTCCAGGTTTACTGTATCCCTTGGACCTTCTTATTGACGATGAAACACAGAAATTGCATCGGAATTAAATAGAAAACGCACAATACAGACTTAAGTACAAGAAGACTGACTCTTCCTACTGACCATGTTTTGAACCATTCCTGTGACACTAGTTTTTTATTCAGATGCTTCACTTGAGGTTTACTGTTTCCCTCGGACCTTCTTATGGACGATGAAACACAGAAATTGCATCGGAATGAAATACAAAAGGCACAATGACGACTTAAGATCAAGAAGACTGAATCTTCCAACTGTCTATGTTTTGAGCCATCCGTGTGACACTAGTTATAGATTCCGATGCTTCACTTCAGGTTTACTGTATCCCTCTGACCTTCTTATTGACGATGAAACACAGAAATTGAATCGGAATTAAATAGAAAAGGCACAATGCCGACTTAACTACAAGAAGACTGACTCTTCTTACTGTCTATGCTTTGAACCATTCCTGTGACACTAGTTATAGATTCCGATGCTTCACTTCACGTTTACTGTATCCCTTGGACCATCTTATTGACGATGAAACACACAAATTGCATCGGAATTAAATACAAAAAGCATAATGCCGAATTAAGTACAAGACGACTGACTCTTCTTACTGTCTATGTTTTGAACCATTCCTGTGACACTAGTTATAGATTCCGATGGTTCTTTTCAGGTTTACTGTATCCCTTGGACCTTCTTATTGACGATGAAACACAGAAATTGCATCGGAATTAAATACAAAAGGCACAATGCCGACTTAAGTACAAGAAGACTGACTCTTCCAACTGTCTATGTTTTGAGCCATCCGAGTGACACTAGTTATAGATTCCGATGCTTCACTTCAGGTTTACTGTATCCCTCTGACCTTCTTATTGACGATGAAACACAGAAATTGCATCGGAATTAAATAGAAAAGGCACAATGCCGACTCAACTACAAGAAGACTGACTCTTCTTACTGACTATGTTTGAACCATTCCTGTGACACTAGTTATAGATTCCGATGGTTCATTTCAAGTTTACTGCATCCCACCGACTTTCTTAGTGACGATGAAACACAGAAATTGAATCGGAATTAAATATAAAAAGAACAATGCCGACTAAAGTACAAGAATACTGACTCATCTTACTGTCTATGATTTGAACCGTCCCTGTGACACTAGTTATAGATTCCGACGCTTCACTCCAGGTTACTGTATCCCTTGGACCTTCTTATTGACGATGAAATACAGAAAGTGCATCGGAATTAAATACAAAAGGCACAATATCGGCTTAAGTACAAGAAGACTGACTCTTCTTACTGACTATATTTTTTGAACCATTCCTGTGACACTAGTTATAGATTCCGATGCTTTACATCAGGTTTACTGTATCCCTCTGACGTTCTTTTTGACGATGAAACACAGAAATTGCATCGCAAATAAATACAAAAGGCACAATGCCGAATTAAGTACCAGAAGACTGACTCTTCTTACTGTCTATGTTTTGAACCATCCCTGTGACACTAGTTATAGATTCTGAAGCTTCACTCCAGGTTTACTGTATCCCTATGACCTTCTTATTGACGATGAAACACAGAAATTGCATCGGAATTGAATACAATGGGCACAATTCCGAGTTAAGTACAAGAAGACTGACTGTTCCTACTGTGTATGTTTTGAAACATTCCTGTGACACTAGTCACAGATTCCAATGCTTAACTTCAGAATTACTGTATCCCTCTGACCTTCTTATTGCCGGTGAAACACAGATATTGCATCGGAATTAAAAACAAAAGGCACAATGCCGACTAAAGTACAAGAAGACTGACTCTTCTGACAGTCTATGTTTTGAACCATTCCTGTGACACTAGTTATAGCTTCCGATGCTTCACTTCAGGATTACTGTATCCCTTGGACCTTCTTATTGACGATGAAACACAGAAATTGTATCGGAATTAAATAGAAAACGCACAATGCCGACATAAGTACAGGAATACTGACTCATCTTACTCTCTATGTTTTGAACCGTTTCTGTGACACTAGTCGTACATTCCGATGCTTCACTTCAGGTTTACTGTATCCCTCTGACCTTCTTATTGACGATGAAACACAGAAATTTCATCGGAATTCAATACAAAAGGCACAATGCCGAATTAAGTACAAGAAGACTGACTCTTCTTATTGTCTATGTTTGAACCTTTCCTGTGACACTAGTTATAGACTCCGATGCTTCACTCCAGGTTTACTGTATCCCTTGTACCTTCATATTGACGATGAAACACAGAAATTGCATCGGAATTAAATACAAAAGGCACAATGCCGACTTAAGTACAAAAAGACTGACTCTTCTTACTGTCTATGTTTGAACCATTCCTGTGACTCTAGTTATAGTTTCCGATGCTTCCCTTCAAGTTTACTCTATATCTCTGACCTTCTTATTGACGATGAAACACAGAAATGGCATCAGAATTAAATACAAAGGGCACAATGCCGACTTAAGTACAAGAAGACTGACTCTTCTTACTGTCTATGTTTTGAACCATTCCTGTGACACTAGTTATAGATTCCGATGCTTCAATTCAGGTCTACTGTATCCCTTGGACCTTCTTTTTGACGATGAAACACAGATTTTGCATCGGAATTAAATACAAAAGGCACGGTGCCGACTTAAGAACAAGAAGACTGACTCTTCTTACTGACTATGTTTTGAACCTTTCCTGTGACACTAGTTATAGAATCCGATGCTTCACATCATGTTTACTGTATCCCTCCGGCCTTCTTATTGACGATGAAACACAAAAATTGCATCGGAGTTAAATAGAAAAGGCACAATGCCGACTTAAGACTAGAAGACTGACTCTTCCTACTGTCTATGCAATGAGCCATTCCTGTGACACTAGTTATAGAATCCGATGCTTCACATCAGGTTTACTGTATCCCTCTGACATTCTTATTGACGATGAAACACAGAAATTGCATCGGAGTTAAATAGAAAAGGCACAATGCCGACTTAAGTACTAGAAGACTGACTCATCCTACTGTCTATGCTTTGAACCATTCCTGTGACACTAGTTATAGATTCCGACGCTTCACTCCAGGTTTAATGTATCCTTTAGACCCTCTTATTGACGATGAAACACAGAGTATGAATCCGAGTTAAATACAAAATACACAATGCCGGCATAAGTACAAGAAGACTGACTCTTCTTACTGACTATGATTTGTACCATTCCTGTGACACTAGTTATAGATTCCGATGCTTCACTTCAGGTTTACTGTATCCCTCTGACCTTCTTATTGACGATGAAACACAGAAATTGCATCGGAATTACATACAAGAGGCACAATGCAGAATTAAGTATAAGAATACTGACTCTTCTTACAGCCTATGTTTTGAACCATTCCTGTGACACTAGTTATAGACTCCGATGCTTCACTCCATGTTTACTGTATCTCTTGGGCTTTCTTATTGACGATGAAACATAGAAATTGCATCGGAATTAAATACAAAAGGCACAATGCCGACTTAAGTACAAGAAGACTGACTCTTCCTACTGTCTATGTTTTGAACCATTCCTGTGACACTAGTTATATATTCCGATGCTTCAGTTCAGGTTTACTGTATCCCTTGGACCATCTTATTGACGATGAAACACACAAATAGCTTCGGAATTAAATACAAAAGGCACAATGCCGACGTAAGTACAAGAAGACTGACTCTTCTTACTGACAATGTTTTGAACCATTCCTGTGACACTAGTTATAGATTCCGATGGTTCATTTCAGGTTTACTGTATCCCTTGGACCTACTTATTGACGAGGAAACACAGAAATTGCATCGGAATTAAATACAAATAGCACAATGCCGACTTAAGTAAAAGAAGAATGACTCTTCGTACTGACTATGCTTTGAACTAATTCTGTGACACTAGTTATAGATTCCGACGCTTCCCTCCAGGTTACTGTATCCCTTGGACCTTCTTATTGACGATGAAATACAGAAAGTGCATCGGAATTAAATACAAAAGGCACAATATCGGCTTAAGTACAAGAAGACTGACTCTTCTTACTGACTATATTTTTTGAACCATTCCTGTGACACTAGTTATAGATTCCGATGCTTTACATCAGTTTTACTGTATCCCTCTGACGTTCTTTTTGACGATGAAACACAGAAATTGCATCGCAAATAAATACAAAAGGCACAATGCCGAATTAAGTACCAGAAGACTGACTCTTCTTACTGTCTATGTTTTGAACCATCCCTGTGACACTAGTTATAGATTCTGAAGCTTCACTCCAGGTTTACTGTATCCCTATGACCTTCTTATTGACGATGAAACACAGAAATTGCATCGGAATTGAATACAATGGGCACAATTCCGAGTTAAGTACAAGAAGACTGACTGTTCCTACTGTGTATGTTTTGAAACATTCCTGTGACACTAGTCACATATTCCGATGCTTAACTTCAGAATTACTGTATCCCTCTGACCTTCTTATTGCCGATGAAACACAGATATTGCATCGGAATTAAAAACAAAAGGCACAATGCCGACTAAAGTACAAGAAGACTGACTCTTCTGACAGTCTATGTTTTGAACCATTCCTGTGACACTAGTTATAGCTTCCGATGCATCACTTCAGGATTACTGTATCCCTTGGACCTTCTTATTGACGATGAAACACAGAAATTGTATCGGAATTAAATAGAAAACGCACAATGCCGACATAAGTACAGGAATACTGACTCATCTTACTCTCTATGTTTTGAACCGTCTCTGTGACACTAGTCGTACATTCCGATGCTTCACTTCAGGTTTACTGTATCCCTCTGACCTTCGTATTGACGATGAAACACAGAAATTGCATCGGAATTCAATACTAAAGGCACAATGCCGAATTAAGTACAAGAAGACTGACTCTTTTTACTGTCTATGTTTGAACCTTTCCTGTGACACTAGTTATAGACTCCGATGCTTCACTCCAGGTTTACTGTATCCCTTGTACCTTCATATTGACGATGAAACACAGAAATTGCATCGGAATTAAATACAAAAGGCACAATGCCGACTTAAGTACAAAAAGACTGACTCTTCTTACTGTCTATGTTTGAACCATTCCTGTGACTCTAGTTATAGATTCCGATGCTTGCCTTCAGGTTTACTGTATATCTCCGACCTTCTTATTGACGATGAAACACAGAAATGGCATCAGAATTAAATACAAAGGGCACACTGCCGACTTAAGTACAAGAAGACTGACTCTTCTTACTGTCTATGTTTTGAACCATTCCTGTGACACTAGTTATAGATTCCGATGCTTCAATTCAGGTCTACTGTATCCCTTGGACCTTCTTTTTGACGATGAAACACAGATTTTGCATCGGAATTAAATACAAAAAGCACAATGCCGACTTAAGTACAAGAAGACTGACTCTTCCTACTGTCTATGTTTTGAACCATTCCTGTGACACTAGTTATATATTCCGATGCTTCACTTCAGGTTTACTGTATCCCTTGGACCATCTTATTGACGATGAAACACACAAATAGCATCGGAATTAAATACAAAAGGCACAATGCCGACGTAAGTACAAGAAGACTGACTCTTCTTACTGACTATGTTTTGAACCATTCCTGTGACACTAGTTATAGATTCCGATGGTTCATTTCAGGTTTACTGTATCCCTTGGACCTACTTGTTGACGAGGAAACACAGAAATTGCATCGGAATTAAATACAAATAGCACAATGCCGACTTAAGTAAAAGAAGACTGACTCTTCGTACTGACTATGCTTTGAACTAATTCTGTGACACTAGTTATAGATTCCGACGCTTCACTCCAGGTTACTGTATCCCTTGGACCTTCTTATTGACGATGAAATACAGAAAGTGCATCGGAATGAAATACAAAAGGCACAATATCGGCTTAAGTACAAGAAGACTGACTCTTCTTACTGACTATATTTTTTGAACCATTCCTGTGACACTAGTTATAGATTCCGATGCTTTACATCAGGTTTACTGTATCCCTCTGACGTTCTTTTTGACGATGAAACACAGAAATTGCATCGCAAATAAATACAAAAGGCACAATGCCGAATTAAGTACCAGAAGACTGACTCTTCTTACTGTCTATGTTTTGAACCATCCCTGTGACACTAGTTATAGATTCTGAAGCTTCACTCCAGGTTTACTGTATCCCTATGACCTTCTTATTGACGATAAAACACAGAAATTGCATCGGAATTGAATACAATGGGCACAATTCCGAGTTAAGTACAAGAAGACTGACTGTTCCTACTGTGTATGTTTTGAAACATTCCTGTGACACTAGTCACAGATTCCGATGCTTATCTTCAGAATTACTGTATCCCTCTGACCTTCTTATTGCCGATGAAACACAGATATTGCATCGGAATTAAAAACAAAAGGCACAATGCCGACTAAAGTACAAGAGGACTGACTCTTCTGACAGTCTATGTTTTGAACCATTCCTGTGACACTAGTTATAGCTTCCGATGCATCACTTCAGGATTACTGTATCCCTTGGACCTTCTGATTGACGATGAAACACAGAAATTGTATCGGAATTAAATAGAAAACGCACAATGCCGACATAAGTACAGGAATACTGACTCATCTTACTCTCTATGTTTTGAACCGTCTCTGTGACACTAGTCGTACATTCCGATGCTTCACTTCAGGTTTACTGTATCCCTCTGACCTTCTTATTGACGATGAAACACAGGAATTTCATCGGAATTCAATACTAAAGGCACAATGCCGAATTAAGTACAAGAAGACTGACTCTTTTTACTGTCTATGTTTGAACCTTTCCTGTGACACTAGTTATAGACTCCGATGCTTCACTCCAGGTTTACTGTATCCCTTGTACCTTCATATTAACGATGAAACACAGAAATTGCATCGGAATTAAATACAAAAGGCACAATGCCGACTTAAGTACAAAAAGACTGACTCTTCTTACTGTCTATGTTTGAACCATTCCTGTGACTCTAGTTATAGATTCCGATGCTTGCCTTCAGGTTTACTGTATATCTCCGACCTTCTTATTGACGATGAAACACAGAAATGGCATCAGAATTAAATACAAAGGGCACACTGAAAACTTAAGTACAAGAAGACTGACTCTTCTTACTGTCTATGTTTTGAACCATTCCTGTGACACTAGTTATAGATTCCGATACTTCAATTCAGGTCTACTGTATCCCTTGGACCTTCTTTTTGACGATGAAACACAGATTTTGCATCGGAATTAAATACAAAAGGCACGGTGCCGACTTAAGTACAAGAAGACTGACTCTTCTTACTGACTATGTTTTGAACCTTTCCTGTGACACTAGTTATAGAATCCGATGCTTCACATCATGTTTACTGTATCCCTCCGGCCTTCTTATTGACGATGAAACACAGAAATTGCATCGGAGTTAAATAGAAAAGGCACAATGCCGACATAAGACTAGAAGACTGACTCTTCCTACTGTCTATGCTTTGAACCATTCCTGTGACACTAGTTATAGAATCCGATGCTTCACATCAGGTTTACTGTATCCCTCTTACCTTCTTATTGACGATGAAACACAGAAATTGCATCGGAGTTAAATAGAAAAGGCACAATGCCGACTTAAGTACTAGAAGACTGACTCATCCTACTGTCTATGCTTTGAACGATTTCCTGTGACACTAGTTATAGATTCCGACGCTTTACTCCAGGTTTAATGTATCCTTTAGACCCTCTTATTGACGATGAAACACAGAGTATGAATCCGAATTAAATACAAAATGCACAATGCCAACATAAGTACAAGAAGACTGACTCTTCTTACTGACTATGATTTGAACCATTCCTGTGACACTAGTTATAGATTCCGATTCTTCACTTCAGGTTTACTGTATCCCTCTGACCTTCTTATTGACGATGAAACACAGAAATTGCATCGGAATTACATACAAGAGGCACAATGCAGAATTAAGTATAAGAATACTGACTCTTCTTACTGCCTATGTTTTGAACCATTCCTGTGACACTAGTTATAGACTCCGATGCTTCACTCCATGTTTACTGTATCTCTTGGACTTTCTTATTGACGATGAAACACAGAAATTGCATCGGAATTAAATACAAAAGGCACAATGCCGACTTAAGTACAAGAAGACTGACTCTTCCTACTGTCTATGCTTTGAACCATTCCTGTGACACTAGTTATATATTCCGATGCTTCACTTCAGGTTTACTGTATCCCTTGGACCATCTTATTGACGATGAAACACACAAATAGCATCGGAATTAAATACAAAAGGCACAATGCCGACGTAAGTACAAGAAGACTGACTCTTCTTACTGACTATGTTTTGAACCATTCCTGTGACACTAGTTATAGATTCCGATGGTTCATTTCAGGTTTACTGTATCCCTTGGACCTACTTATTGACGAGGAAACACAGAAATTGCATCGGAAGTAAATACAAATAGCACAATGCCGACTTAAGTAAAAGAAGACTGACTCTTCGTACTGACTATGCTTTGAACTAATTCTGTGACACTAGTTATAGATTCCGATGCTTCACTTCAGGTTTACTGTATCCCTTGGACCTTCTTATTGACGATAAAACACAGAAATTGCATCTGATGTAAATACAAAAGGCGCAATGCCGACTTAAGTACAAGAATACTGACCCATCTTACTTTCTATGTTTTGAACCGTCCCTGTGACACTAGTTATAGATTCCGATGCTTCACTCCAGGTTTACTGTATCCCTTGGACCTTTTTATTGACGATGAAACACAGAAATTGCATCGGAATTAAATACAAAAGGCACAATGCCGACTTAAGTACAAGAAGACTGACTCTTCTTACTGACTATGTTTTGAACCATTCCTGTGACACTAGTTATAGATTCCGATTCTTCACTTCAGGTTTACTGTATCCCTCTGACCTTCTTATTGACGATGAAACACAGAAATTGCATCGGAATTAAATTGAAAACGCACAATACCGACTTAAGTACAAGAAGACTGATTCTTCCTACTGTCTATGTTTTCAAACTTTCCTGTGACACAAGTTTTTTATTTAGATGCTTCCCTTGAGGTTTACTGTTTCCCTCGGACCTTCTTATGGACAATGAAACACAGAAATTGCATCGGAATGATATACAAAAGGCACAATGCCGACTTAAGTACAAGAAGACTGAATCTTCCAAATCTCTATGTTTTGAACCATTCCTGTGACACTAGTTATAGATTCCGATGCTTCACTTCAGGTTTGCTGTATACCTCTGACCATCTTATAGACGATGAAACACAGAAATTGCATCGTAATTAAATAGAAGAGGCACAATACCGACTTAAGTACAAGAAGACTGACTCTTCCTACTGTCTATGTTTTGAACCATTCCTGTGACACTAGTTTTATATTCCGATGCTTCACTTCAGGTTTACTGTATCCCTTGGACCTTCTTATTGACGATGAAACACACAAATTGCATCGGAATTAAATACAAAAGGCACAATGCCGACGTAAGTACAAGAAGACTGACTCTTCTTACTGACTATGCTTTGAACCATTCCTGTGACACTAGTTATAGATTCCGATGGTTCATTTCAGTTTTACTGTATCCCTTGGACCTTCTTATTGACGATGAAACACAGAAATTGCATCGGAATTAAATACAAAAGGCCCGATGCCGACTTAAGTACAAGAAGACTGACTCTTCCTACTGTCTATGTTTTGAACCAATCCTGTGACACTAGTTTTTTATTCCGATGCTTCACTTCAGGTTTACTGTATCCCTTGGCCCTTCTTATTGACGATGAAACACAGAAATTGCATCGGAATTAAATAGAAAATGCACAATACCGACTTAAGTACAAGAATACTGACTCATCTTACTGTCTATGGTTTGAACCGTCCCTGTGACACTAGTTATAGATTCCGATGCTTCACTGCAGGTTTACTGTATCCCTCTGACCTTCTTATTGACGATGAAACACAAAAATTGCATCGGAATTACATACAAAAAGCACAATGCCGACTTAAGTACAGGAACACTGACTCTGATTACTGACTATGTTTTGAACCATTCCTAATATACTAGTTAAAGATTCCGATGCTTCACTTCAGGTTTACTGTATCCCTCTGACCTTCTTATTGACGATGAAACACAGAAATTACATCAGAATTAAATACAAAAGGCACAATGCCGACTTAAGTACAAGAAGACTGACTCTTCTTACTGACTATGTTTTGAACCTTTCCTGTGACACTAGTTATAGAATCCGATGCTTCACATCATGTTTACTGTATCCCTCCGGCCTTCTTATTGACGATGAAACACAGAAATTGCATCGGAGTTAAATAGAAAAGGCACAATGCCGACTTAAGACTAGAAGACTGACTCTTCCTACTGTCTATGCTTTGAACCATTCCTGTGACACTAGTTATAGAATCCGATGCTTCACATCAGGTTTACTGTATCCCTCTGACCTTCTTATTGACGATGAAACACAGAAATTGCATCGGAGTTAAATAGAAAAGGCACAATGCCGACTTAAGTACTAGAAGACTGACTCATCCTACTGTCTATGCTTTGAACCATTCCTGTGACACTAGTTATAGATTACGACGCTTTACTCCAGGTTTAATGTATCCTTTAGACCCTCTTATTGACGATGAAACACAGAGTATGAATCCGAATTAAATACAAAATGCACAATGCCGACATAAGTACAAGAAGACTGACTCTTCTTACTGACTATGATTTGAACCATTCCTGTGACACTAGTTATAGATTCCGATGCTTCACTTCAGGTTTACTGTATCCCTCTGACCTTCTTATTGACGATGAAACACAGAAATTGCATCGGAATTACATACAAGAGGCACAATGCAGAATTAAGTATAAGAATACTGACTCTTCTTACTGCCTATGTTTTGAACCATTCCTGTGACACTAGTTATAGACTCCGATGCTTCACTCCATGTTTACTGTATCTCTTGGACTTTCTTATTGACGATGAAACACAGAAATTGCATCGGAATTAAATACAAAAGGCACAATGCCGACTTAAGTACAAGAAGACTGACTCTTCCTACTGTCTATGTTTTGAACCATTCCTGTGACACTAGTTATATATTCCGATGCTTCACTTCAGGTTTACTGTATCCCTTGGACCATCTTATTGACGATGAAACACACAAATAGCATCGGAATTAAATACAAAAGGCACAATGCCGACGTAAGTACAAGAAGACTGACTCTTCTTACTGACTATGTTTTGAACCATTCCTGTGACACTAGTTATAGATTCCGATGGTTCATTTCAGGTTTACTGTATCCCTTGGACCTACTTATTGACGAGGAAACACAGAAATTGCATCGGAATTAAATACAAATAGCACAATGCCGACTTAAGTAAAAGAAGACTGGCTCTTCGTACTGACTATGCTTTGAACTAATTCTGTGACACTAGTTATAGATTCCGATGCTTCACTTCAGGTTTACTGTATCCCTTGGCCCTTCTTATTGACGATGAAACACAGAAATTGCATCGGAATTAAATAGAAAATGCACAATACCGACTTAAGTACAAGAATACTGACTCATCTTACTGTCTATGGTTTGAACCGTCCCTGTGACACTAGTTATAGATTCCGATGCTTCACTGCAGGTTTACTGTATCCCTCTGACCTTCTTATTGACGATGAAACACAAAAATTGCATCGGAATTAAATACAAAAAGCACAATGCCGACTTAAGTACAAGAAGACTGACTCTGATTACTGACTATGTTTTGAACCATTCCTAATATACTAGTTAAAGATTCCGATGCTTCACTTCAGGTTTACTGTATCCCTCTGACCTTCTTATTGACGATGAAACACAGAAATTGCATCAGAATTAAATACAAAAGGCACAATGCCGACTTAAGTACAAGAAGACTGACTCTTCTTACTGTCTATGTTTTGAACCATCCCTGGGACACTAGTTATAGATTCCGATGCTTCACTCCAGGTTTACTGTACCCCTTGGACCTTCTTATTGACGATGAAACACAGAAATAGCATCGGAATTAAATACAAAAGGCACAATGCCGACTTAAGTAAAAGAAGTCTGACTCTTCTTACTGTCTATGGTTTGAACCATTGCTGTGACACTAGTTATAGATTCCGATGCTTCACTCCAGGTTTACTGTATACCTTGGACCTTCTTATTGACGATGAAACACAGAAATTGCATCAGAATTAAATAGAAAAGGCACAATGATGGCTTAAGTACAAGAAGACTGATTCTTCTTACTGACTATGTTTTGAACCATTCCTGTGATACTAGTTATAGATTCCGACGATTCACTTCAGGTTTACTGTATCCCTTGTACCTTCTTATTGACGATGAAACACAGAAATTGTATCGGAATTAAATACAAAAGGCACAAAACCGACTTAAGTACAACTAGACTGACTCTAATTACTGACTATGCTTTGAACCATTCCTGTGTCACTAGTCTTAGATTCCGATGCTTCACTTCACTATTACTGTTTCCCTCTGATCTTCTTAATGACGATGAAACACAGAAATTGCATCGGAATTAAATACAAAAGGCACAATGCCGACTTAAGTACAAGAAGACTGACTCATCTTACTGTCTATGTTTTGAAACATCCCTGGGACACAAGTTATGGATTCCGATGCTTCACTCCAGGTTTACTGTATCCCTTGGACCTTCTTATTGACGATGAAACACAGAAATTGCATCGGAATTAAATACAATAGGCACTATGCCGACTTAATTGCAAGAAGACTGACTCTTCCTACTGTCTATGTTTTGAACCATTCCTGTGACACTAATCATAGATTCCGATGCTTCACTTCAGGTTTACTGTATCCCTTGGACCTTCTTATTGACGATGAAACACAGAAATTGCATCGGAATTAAATACAAAAGGCACAATGCCGACTTATGTACAAGAAGACTGACTCTTCCAACTGTCTATGATTTGAGCCATTCGTGTGACACTACTTATAGATTCCGATGCTTCACTTCAGGTTTACTGTATCCCTTGGACCTTCTTATTGACGATAAAACACACAAATTGCGTCGGAATTAAATACAAAAGGTACAATGCCGACGTAAGTACAAGAAGACTGACTCTTCTTACTGACTATGCTTTGAACCATTCCTGTGTCACTGGTTATAGATTCCGATGGTTCATTTCAGGTGTACTGTATCCCTTGGACCATCTTATTGACGATGAAACACAGAAATTGCATCGGAATTAAATACAAAAGGCACAATGCTGACTTAAGTACAAGAAGACTGACTCTCCTTACTGTCTAAGATTTGAACCATTCCTGTGACACTAGTTATAGACTCCGATGCTTCACTCCAGGTTTACTGTATCCCTTGGACCTTCTTATTGACGATGAAACACAGAAATAGCATCGGAATTAAATACAAAAGGCACAATGCCGACTTAAGTAAAAGAAGTCTGACTCTTCTTACTGTCTATGGTTTGAACCATTCCTGTGACACTAGTTATAGATTCCGATGCTTCACTCCAGGTTTACTGTATACCTTGGACCTTTGTATTGACGATGAAACACAGAAATTGCATCGGAATTAAATACAAAAGGCACAATGCCGACTTAAGTACAAGAAGACTGACTCTTCTTACTGACTATGTTTTGAACCATTCCTGTGACACTAGTTATAGATTCCGATTCTTCACTTGAGGTTTACTGTATCCCTCTGACCTTCTTATTGACGATGAAACACAGAAATTGCATCGGAATTAAATAAAAAACGCACAATACCGACTTAAGTACAAGAAGACTGATTCTTCCTACTGTCTATGTTTTCAACCTTTCCTGTGACACAAGTTTTTTATTTAGATGCTTCACTTGAGGTTTACGGTTTCGCTCGGACCTTCGTATGGACGATGAAACACAGAAATTGCATCGGAATGAAATACAAAAGGCACAATGCCGACTTAAGTACAGGAAGACTGAATCTTCCAAATCTCTATGTTTTGAACCATTCCTGTGACACTAGTTATAGATTCCGATGCTTCACTTCAGGTTTACTGTATACCTCTGTTCATCTTATAGACGATGAAACACAGAAATTGCATCGGAATTAAATATAAAAGGCACAATACCGACTTAAGTACAAGAAGACTGACTCTTCCTACTGTCTATGTTTTGAACCATTCCTGTGACACTAGTTATATATTCCGATGCTTCACTTCAGGTTTACTGTATCCCTTGGACCTTCTTATTGACGATGAAACACACAAATTGCATCGGAATTAAATACAAAAGGCACAATGCCGACGTAAGTACAAGAAGACTGACTCTTCTTACTGACTATGCTTTGAACCATTCCTGTGACACTAGTTATAGATTCCGATGGTTCACTTCAGTTTTACTGTATCCCTTGGACCTTCTTATTGACGATGAAACACAGAAATTGCATCGGAATTAAATACAAAAGGCACAATGCCGACTTAAGTACAACTAGACTGACTCTTCTTACTGACTATGTTTTGAACCATTCCTGTGTCACTAGTCTTAGATTCCGATGCTTCACTTCAGTATTACTGTTACCCTCTGATCTTCTTAATGACGATGAAACACAGAAATTGCATCGGAATTAAATACAAAAGGCACAATGCCGACTTAAGTACAAGAAGACTGACTCTTCTTACTGTCTATGTTTTGAGCCATCCCTGGGACACAAGTTATGGATTCCGATGCTTCACTCCAGGTTTACTGTATCCCTTGGACCTTCTTATTAACGATGAAACACAGAAATTGCATCGGAATTAAATACAATAGGCACTATGCCGACTTAATTGCAAGAAGACTGACTCTTCCTACTGTCTATGTTTTGAACCATTCCTGTGACACTAATCATAGATTCCGATGCTTCACTTCAGGTTTACTGTATCCCTTGGACCTTCTTATTGACGATGAAACACAGAAATTGCATCGGAATTAAATACAAAAGGCACAATGCCGACTTATGTACAAGAAGACTGACTCTTCCAACTGTCTATGATTTGAGCCATTCGTGTGACACTAGTTATAGATTCCGATGCTTCACTTCAGGTTTACTGTATCCCTTGGACCTTCTTATAGACGATAAAACACACAAATTGCGTCGGAATTAAATACAAAAGGCACAATGCCGACGTAAGTACAAGAAGACTGACTCTTCTTACTGACTATCCTTTGAACCATTCCTGTGACACTAGTTATAGATTCCGATGGTTCATTCCAGGTTTACTGTATCCCTTGGACCATCTTATTGACGATGAAACACAGAAATTGCATCGGAATTAAATACAAAAGGCACAATGCTGACTTAAGTACAAGAACACTGACTCTCCTTACTGTCTATGATTTGAACCATTCCTGTGACACTAGTTATAGACTCCGATGCTTCACTCCAGGTTTACTGTATCCCTTGGACCTTCTTTTGACGATGAAACACAGAAATAGCATCGGAATTAAATACAAAAGGCACAATGCCGACTTAAGTAAAAGAAGTCTGACTCTTCTTACTGTCTATGGTTTGAACCATTCCTGTGACACTAGTTATAGATTCCGATGCTTCACTCCAGGTTTACTGTATACCTTGGACCTTTGTATTGACGATGAAACACAGAAATTGCATCGGAATTAAATACAAAAGGCACAATGCCGACTTAAGTACAAGAAGACTGACTCTTCTTACTGACTATGTTTTGAACCATTCCTGTGACACTAGTAATAGATTCCGATTCTTCACTTCAGGTTTACTGTATCCCTCTGACCTTCTTATTGACGATGAAACACAGAAATTGAATCGGAATTAAATAAAAAACGCACAATACCGACTTAAGTACAAGAAGACTGATTCTTCCTACTGTCTATGTTTTCAACCTTTCCTGTGACACAAGTTTTCTATTTAGATGCTTCACTTGAGGTTTACTGTTTCCCTCGGACCTTCTTATGGACGATGAAACACAGAAATTGCATCGGAATGAAATACAAAAGGCACAATGCCGACTTAAGTACAGGAAGACTGAATCTTCCAAATCTCTATGTTTTGAACCATTCCTGTGACACTAGTTATAGATTAAGATGCTTCACTTCAGGTTTACTGTATACCTCTGACCATCTTATAGACGATGAAACACAGAAATTGCATCGGAATTAAATATAAAAGGCACAATACCGACTTAAGTACAAGAAGACTGACTCTTCCTACTGTCTATGTTTTGAACCATTCCTGTGACACTAGTTATATATTCCGATGCTTCACTTCAGGTTTACTGTATCCCTTGGACCTTCTTATTGACGATGAAACACACAAATTGCATCGGAATTAAATACAAAAGGCACAATGCCGACGTAAGTACAAGAAGACTGACTCTTCTTACTGACTATGCTTTGAACCATTCCTGTGACACTAGTTATAGATTCCGATGGTTCATTTCAGTTTTACTGTATCCCTTGGAACTTCTTATTGACGATGAAACACAGAAATTGCATCGGAATTAAATACAAAAGGCACAATGCCGACTTAAGTACAACTAGACTGACTCTTCTTACTGACTATGTTTTGATGTATTCCTGTGTCACTAGTCTTAGATTCCGATGCTTCACTTCAGTATTACTGTTACCCTCTGATCTTCTTAATGACGATGAAACACAGAAATTGCATCGGAATTAAATACAAAAGGCACAATGCCGACTTAAGTACAAGAAGACTGACTCTTCTTACTGACTATGATTTGAACCATTTCTGTGACACTAGTTATAGATTCCGATGCTTCACTTCAGGTTTATTGTATCCCTCTGACCTTCTTATTGACGATGAAACACAGAAATTGCATCGGAATTACATACAAGAGGCACAATGCAGAATTAAGTATAAGAATACTGACTCTTCTTACTGCCTATGTTTTGAACCATTCCTGTGACACTAGTTATAGACTCCGATGCTTCACTCCATGTTTACTGTATCTCTTGGACTTTCTTATTGACGATGAAACACAGAAATTGCATCGGAATTAAATACAAAAGGCACAATGCTGACTTAAGTACAAGAAGACTGACTCTCCTTACTGTCTATGATTTGAACCATTCCTGTGACACTAGTTATTGACTCCGATGCTTCACTCCAGGTTTACTGTATCCCTTAGACCTTCTTATTGACGATGAAACACAGAAATAGCATCGGAATTAAATACAAAAGGCACAATGCCGACTTAAGTAAAAGAAGTCTGACTCTTCTTACTGTCTATGGTTTGAACCATTCCTGTGACACTAGTTATAGATTCCGATGCTTCACTCCAGGTTTACTGTATACCTTGGACCTTTTTATTGACGATGAAACACAGAAAATGCATCGGACTTAAATACAAAAGGCACAATGCCGACTTAAGTACAAGAAGACTGACTCTTCTTACTGACTATGTTTTGAACCATTCCTGTGACACTAGTTATAGATTCCGACTCTTCACTTCATTTTTACTGTATCCCTCTGACCTTCTTATTGACGATGAAACACAGAAATTGCATCGGAATTAAATAAAAAACGCACAATACCGACTTAAGTACAAGAAGACTGATTCTTCCTACTGTCTATGTTTTCAACCTTTCCTGTGACACAGGTTTTTTATTTAGATGCTTCACTTGAGGTTTACTGTTTCCCTCGGACCTTCTTATGGACGATGAAACACAGAAATTGCATCGGAATGAAATACAAAAGGCACAATGCCGACTTAAGTACAGGAAGACTGAATCTTCCAAATCTCTATGTTTTGAACCATTCCTGTGACACTAGTTATAGATTCCGATGCTTCACTTCAGGTTTACTGTATACCTCTGACCATCTTATAGACGATGAAACACAGAAATTGCATCGGAATTAAATATAAAAGGCACAATACCGACTTAAGTACAAGAAGACTAACTCTTCCTACTGTCCATGTTTTGAACCATTCCTGTGACACTAGTTATATATTCCGATGCTTCACTTCAGGTTTACTGTATCCCTTGGACCTTCTTATTGACGATGAAACACACAAATTGCATCGGAATTAAATACAAAAGGCACAATGCCGACGTAAGTACAAGAAGACTGACTTTCTTACTGACTATGCTTTGAACCATTCCTGTGACACTAGTTATAGATTCCGATGGTTCATTTCAGTTTTACTGTATCCCTTGGACCTTCTTATTGACGATGAAACACAGAAATTGCATCGGAATTAAATACAAAAGGCACAATGCCGACTTCGTTACAAGAAGACTGACTCTTCCTACTGTCTATGTTTTGAACCATTCCTGTGACACTAGTTTTTTATTCCGATGCTTCACTTCAGGTTTACTGTATCCCTTGGCCCTTCTTATTGACGATGAAACACAGAAATTGCATCGGAATTAAATAGAAAATGCACAGTAATGACTTAAGTACAAGAATACTGACTCATCTTACCGTCTATGATTTGAACCGTCCCTGTGACACTAGTTATAGATTCCGATGCTTCACTGCAGGTTTACTGTATCCCTCTGATCTTCTTATTGACGATGAAACACAAAAATTGCATCGGAATTACATACAAAAAGCACAATGCCGACTTAAGTACAAGCAGACTGACTCTGATTACTGACTATGTTTTGAACCATTCCTAATATACTAGTTAAAGATTCCGATCCTTCACTTCAGGTTTACTGTATCCCTCTGACCTTCTTATTGACGATGAAACACAGAAATTGCATCAGAATTAAATACAAAAGGCACAATGCCGACTTAAGTTAAAGAAGTCTGACTCTTCTTACTGTCTATGGTTTGAACCATCCCTGGGACACAAGTTATGGATTCCGATGCTTCACTCCAGGTTTACTGTATCCCTTGGACCTTCTTATTGACGATGAAACACAGAAATTGCGTCGGAATTAAATACAATTGGCACTATGCCGACTTAATTGCAAGAAGACTGACTCTTCCTACTGTCTATGTTTTGAACCATTCCTGTGACACTAATCATAGATTCCGATGCTTCACTTCAGGTTTACTGTATCCCTTGGACCTTCTTATTGACGATGAAACACAGAAATTGCATCGGAATTAAATACAAAAGGCACAATGCCGACTTATGTACAAGAAGACTGACTCTTCCAACTGTCTATGATTTGAGCCATTCGTGTGACACTAGTTATAGATTCCGATGCTTCACTTCAGGTTTACTGTATCCCTTGGACCTTCTTATTGACGATAAAACACACAAATTGCGTCGGAATTAAATACAAAAGGCATAATGCCGACGTAAGTACAAGAAGACTGACTCTTCTTACTGACTATGCATTGAACCATTCCTGTGACACTAGTTATAGATTCCGATGGTTCATTTCAGGTTTACTGTATCCCTTGGACCATCTTATTGACGATTAAACACAGAAATTGCATCGGAATTAAATACCAAAGGCACAATGCCGACATAAGTACAAGAAGACTGACTCTTCCAACTGTCTATGATTTGAGCCATTCGTGTGACACTAGTTATAGATTCCGATGCTTCACTTCGGGTTTACTGAATCCCTCTGACATTCTTATTGACGATGAAACACAGAAATTGCATTGGAATTAAATTGGAAAGGCACAATACCGACTTAAGTACAAGAAGACTGACTCTTCTTACTGACAATGTTTTGAACCATTCCTGTTACACTAGTTATAGATTTCGATGCTTCACTTCAGGTTTTCTGTATCCCTCTGACATTCTTATTGACGATGAAACAGAGAAATTGCATCAGAATTAAATACAAAAGGCACAATGCCGAATTAAGTACAAGAAGACTGACTCTTCTTACTGTCTATGCTTTGAACCATTCCTGTGACACTAGTTATAGACTCCGATGCTTCACTCCAGGTTTACTGTATCCCTTGGACCTTCTTATTGACGATGAAACACAGAAGTAGCATCGGAAATAAATACAAAAGGCACAATGCCGACTTAAGTAAATGAAGTCTGACTCTTCTTACTGTCTAAGGTTTGAACCATTCCTGTGACACTAGTTATAGATTCCGATGCTTCACTCCAGGTTTACTGTATACCGTGGACCTTCTTATTGACGATGAAACACAGAAATTGCATCAGAATTAAATAGAAAAAGCACAATGACGACTTAAGTACGAGAAGACTGACTCTTCTTACTGACTATGCTTTGAACCATTCCTGTGATACTGGTTATAGATTCCGATGATTCACTTCAGGTTTACTGTATACCTCTGACCTTCTTATTGACGATGAAACACAAGAATTGCATCGGAATTAAATACAAAAAGCACAATGCCGACTTAAGTACAAGAATACTGACTCATCTTACTGTTTATGATTTGAACTGTCCCTGTGACACTAGTTATAGATTCCGATGCTTCACTGCAGGTTTACTGTATCCCTCTGACCTTCTTATTGACGATGAAACACAAAAATTGCATCGGAATTAAATACAAAAAGCACAATGCCGACTTAAGTACAAGAAGACTGACTCTGATTACTGACTATGTTTTGAACCATTCCTAATATACTAGTTAAAGATTTTGATGCTTTACTTCAGGTTTACTGTATCCCTTGGACCTTCTTATTGACGATGAAACACAGAAATAGCATCGGAATTAAATACAAAAGGCACAATGCCGACTTATGTTAATGAAGACTGACTCATCTTACTGTCTATGTTTTGAACCATTCCTGTGACACTAGTTATAGATTCCGATGGTTCATTTCAGGTTTACCGTATCCCTTGGACCATCTTATTGACGATTAAACACAGAAATTGCATCGGAATTAAATACAAAAGGCACAATGCCGAATTAAGTACAAGAAGACTGACTCTTCTTACTGTCTATGATTTGAACCATTCCTGTGATACTAGTTATAGATTCCGACGATTCACTTCAGGTTTACTGTATCCCTTGTACCTTCTTATTGACGATGAAACACAGAAATTGTATCGGAATTAAATACAAAAGGCACAAAACCGACTTAAGTACAACTAGACTCACACTTCTTACTGACTATGTTTTGAACCATTCCTGTGTCACTAGTCTTAGATTCCGATGCTTCACTTCAGTATTACTGTTACCCTCTGATCTTCTTAATGACGATGAAACACAGAGATTGCATCGGAATTAAATAGAAAAGGCACAATGCCGACTTAAGTACAAGAAGACTGAATCTTCCAACTCTCTATGTTTTGAACCATTCCTGTGACACTAGTTATAGATTCCGATGCTTCACTTTAGGTTTACTGTATCCCCCTGACCTTCTTATTGACGATGAAACACAGAAATTGCATCGGAATTAAATTGGAAAGGCACAATACCGACTTAAGTACAAGAAGACGGACTCTTCTTACTGACAATGTATTGAACCATTCCTGTTATACTAGTTATAGATTTCGATGCTTCACTTCATGTTTGCTGTATCCCTCTGATCTTCTTATTGACGATGAAACAGAGAAATTGCATCAGAATTAAATACAAAAGGCACAATGCCGAATTAAGTACAAGAAGACTGACTCTTCTTACTGTCTATGTTTTGAACCATTCCTGTGACACTAGTTATAGACTCCGATGCTTCACTCCAGGTTTACTGTATCCCTTGGACCTTCTTATTGTCGATGAAACACAGAAATAGCATCGGAATTAAATACAAAAGGCACAATGCCGACTTAAGTACAAGAAGACTGACCCTTCTTACTGTCTATGTTTTGAACCATCCCTGGGACACTAAATATGGATTCCGATGCTTCACTCCAGGTTTACTGTATCCCTTGGACCTTCTTATAGACGATGAAACACAGAAATTGCATCAGAATTAAATATAAAAAGCACAATGACGACTTAAGTACAAGAAGACTGACTCTTCTTACTGACTATGTTTTGAACCAATCCTGTGATACTGGTTATAGATTCCGATGATTCACTTCAGGTTTACTGTATCCCTTGTACCATCTTATTGACGATGAAACACAGAAATTGTAACGGAATTAAATACAAAAGGCACAATACCGACTTAAGTACAAGAAGACTGACTCTTCTTACTGATTATGCTTTGAACCATTCCTGTGACACTAGTCTTGGATTCCGATGCTTCACTTCAGGATTACTGTAACCCTCTGATGTTCTTAATGACGATGAAACACAGAAATTGCATCGGAATTAAATACGAAAGGCACAATGCCGACTTAAGTACAAGAAGACTGACCCTTCTTACTGTCTATGTTTTGAACCATCCCTGGGACACTAAATATGGATTCCGATGCTTCACTCCAGGTTTACTGTATCCCTTGGACCTTCTTATAGACGATGAAACTCAGAAATTGCATCGGAATTAAATACAATAGGCACTATGCCGACTTAAGTACAAGAAGACTGACTCTTCCTACTGTGGATGTTTTGAACCATTCCTGTGACACTAATAATAGATTCCGATGCTTTACTTCAGGTTTACTGTATCCCTTGGACCTTCTTATTGACGATGAAACACAGAAATTGCATCGGAATTAAATACAAAAGCACAATACCGAATTAAGTACAAGAAGACTGACTCTTCTTACTTACTATGTTTTGAACCAATCCTGAGACACTAGGAATAGATTCCGATGCTTCACTTCAGGTTTACTGTATCCCTCTGACCGTCTTATTGACGATGAAACACAGAAATTGCATCGGAATTAAAAAGAAAAGGCACAATGCCGACATAAGTACAAGAAGACTGAATCTTCCAACTCTCTATTATTCGAACTATTCCTGTGACACTAGTTAAAGATTCCGATGCTTCACTTCTGGTTTACTGTACACCTCTGACCTTCTTATGGACGATGAAACACAGAAGTTGCACCGGAATTAAATACAAAACGCACAATACAGACTTAAGTACAAGAAGACTGACTCTTCGTACTGTCTATGTTTTCAACCATTCCTGTGACACTAGTTTTTTATTCAGATGCTTCACTTGAGGTTTACTGCTGCCGTCAGACCTTCTTATGGACGATGAAACACAGAAATTGCATCGGAATGATATACAAAAGGCACAATGCCGACTTAAGTACAAGAGGACTGAATCTTCCAACTCTCTATGTTTTGGAACCATTCCTGTGACACTAGTTATAGATTCCGATGCATCACTTCAGGTTTACTGTATCCCTTGGACCTTCTTATTGACGATAAAACACACAAATTGCTTCGGAATTAAATACAAAAGGCACAATGCCGACGTAAGTACAAGAAGACTGACTCTTCTTACTGACTATGCTTTGAACCATTCCTGTGACACTAGTTATAGATTCCGATGGTTCATTTCAGGTTTACTGTATCCCTTGGACCATCTTATTGACGATGAAACACAGAAATTGCATCGGAATTAAATACAAATGGCACAATGCCGACTTAAGTATAAGAAGACTGACTCTTCCAACTGTCTATGATTTGTGCCATTCGTGTGACACTAGTTTAGATTCCGATGCTTCACTTCAGGTTTACTGTATCACTCTGACCTTCTTATTGACGATGAAACACAGAAATTGCATCGGAATTAAATAGAAAAGGCACAATGCCGACTTAAGTACAAGAAGACTGAATCTTCCAACTCTCTATGTTTTGAACCATTCCTGTGACACTAGTTATAGATTCCGATGCTTCACTTCAGGTTTTGTGCATCCCCCTGACCTTCTTATTGACGATGAAACACAGAAATTGCATCGGAATTAAATTGGAAAAGCACAATACCGACTTAAGTACAAGAAGACTGACTCTTCTTACTGACAATGTTTGGAACCATTCCTGTGACACTAGTTATAAATTCCGATGCTTCACTTCAGGTTTACTGTATACCTCTGACCTTCTTATAGACGATGAAACAAAGAAATTGCATCGGAATTAAATAGAAAATGCAGAATACCGACTTAAGTACAAGAAGACTGACTCTTCCTACTGTCTATGCTTTGAACCATTCCGGTGACACTAGTTATAGATTCCAATGCTTCACTTGAGGTTTACTGTATCCCTTGGACCTTCTTATTGACGATGCAACACACAAAATGGATCAGAATTAAATACAAAATGCACAATGCCGACGTAAGTACAAGAAGACTGACTCTTCTTACTGACTATACTTTGAACCATTCCTGTGACACTAGTTATGGATTCCGATGGTTCATTTCTGGTTTACTGTATCCCTTGGACCTTCTTATTGACGATGAAACACAGAAATTGCATCGGAATTAAATACAAAAGGCACAATGCCGACTTAAGTACAAGAAGACTGACTCTTCCAACTGTCTATGATTTGAGCCGTTTGTGTGACATTAGTTATAGATTCCGAAGCTTCACTTCAGGTTTACTGTATCCGTCTGACGTTCTTATTGACGATGAAACACAGAAAATGCATCGGAATTAAATACAAAAAGCACAATGCCGACTTAAGTACAAGAAGGCTGACTCTTCTTACTGACTATGTTTTGAACCATTCCTGTTACACTAGTTATAGATTCCGATGGTTCATTTCTGGTTTACTGTATCCCTTGGACCTTCTTATTGACGATGAAACACAGAAATTGCATCGGAATCAAATAGAAAAGGCACACTGCCGACTTAAGTTCAAGAAGACTGAATCTTCCAACTCTCTATGTTTTAAACCATTCCTGTGACACTAGTTATAGATTCCGATGCTTCACTTCAGGTTTATTGTATCCCTTGGACCTTCTTATTGACGATGAAACACAGAAATTGCATCGGAATTAAATACAAGAAGCACAATGCCGACTTAAGTACAAGATGACTGACTCTTCTTACTGACAATGTTTTGAACCATTCCTGTTACACTAGTTATAGATTCCGATTCTTCACTTCAGGTTTACTGCATCCCTCTGACCTTCTTATTGACGATGAAACATAGAAATTGCATCAGAATTAAATACAAAAGGCACAATGCGGAATTACGTACGAGAAGACTGACTCTTCTTACGGTCTATGTTTTGAACCATTCCTGTGGCACTAGTTATAGACTCCGATGCTTCACTCCAGGTTTACTGTATCCCTCTGACCTTCTTATTGACGATGAAACACAGAAATTGCATCGGAATTAAATAGAAAAGTCACAATGCCGACTTAACTACAAGAAGACTGACTCTTTTTACTGACTATGCTTTGAACCATTCCTGTGACACTAGTTATAGATTCCGATGCTTCACATCAGGTTTACTGTATCCCTCTGACGTTCTTATTGACGATAAAACACTGAAATTGCATCGCAATTAAATACAAAAGGCACAATGCCGAACTAAGTACAAGAAGGCTGACTCTTCTTACTGTCTATGTGTTGAACCATTCCTGTGACACTAGTTATAGATTCCGATGCTTCACTTCAGGTTTACTGTATCCCTCTGACCTTCTTATTGACGATGAAACACAGAAATTGCATCGGAATTAAATACAAAAGGCACAATGACGACTTAAGTACAAGAAGACAGTCTCTTCCGACTGTCTATGTTTTGAACCATTCCTGTGACACTAGTTATAGATCCCGATGCTTCACTTTAGGTTTACTGTATCCCTCTGACCTTCTTATTGACGATGAAACACAAAAATGGCATCGGAATTAAATACAAAATGCACAATGCCGAATTAAGTACAAGATGACTGACTCTTCTTACTGTCTATGTTTGAACCTTTCCTGTGACACTAGTTATAGACCGCGATGCTTCACTCCAGGTTTACTGTATACCTTGGACCTTCTTGTTGACGATAAAACACAGAAATTGCATCGGAATTAAATACAAAAGGCACAATGCCGACTTAAGTACAAGAAGGCTGACTCTTCTTGCTGTCTATGTTTGAACCATTCCTGTGACTCTAGTTATAGATTCCGATCATTCACTTCAGGTTTACTGTATCCCTCTGACCTTCTTATTGACGATGACACACAGAAATTGCATCGGAATTAAATACAAAGGGCACAATGCCGACTTAAGTACAAGAAGACTGACTCTTCTTACTGTCTATGTTTTGAACTATTCCTGTGACTCTAGTTATGGATTTCGACGCTTCAATTCAGGTCTACTGTATCCCTTGGACCTTCGTATTGACGATGAAACACAGATTTTGCATCGGAATTAAATACAAAACGCACAATGCCGACTTAAGTACAAGAAGACTGACTCTTCTTACTGACTATGTTTTGAACCATTCCTGTGACACTAGTTATAGAATCCGATGCTTCACATCAGGTTTACTGTATCCCTCTGACCTTCGTATTGACGATGAAACACAGAAATTGCATCGGAATTAAATACAAATGCACAATGCCGACTTTAGTACATGTAGACTGACTTTTCCTACTGTCAATGTTTTGAACCATTCGTGTGACACTAGTTATAGAGTCCGATGCTTAACTTCAGGATTACTGTAACCCTCTGACCTTCTTACTGACGATGAAACACAGAAATTGCATCGGAATTAAATACAAGAAGCACAATGCCGACTTAAGTACAAGAATACTGACTCATCTTACAGTCTACGTTTTTGAACCGTCCCTGTGACACTAGTTATAGATTCCGATGCTTCACTCCAGGTTTAATGTATCCTTTGGACCTTCTTATTGACGATGAAACAGAGAGTATGCATCCGAATTAAATTCAAAATGCACAATGCCGACTTAAGTACAAGAAGACTGACACTTCTTACTAAGTATGTTTTGAACCATTCCTGTGACACTAGTTATAGATTCCGATGCTTCACTTCAGGTTTACTGCATCCCTCTGACCTTCTTATTGACGATGAAACACAGAAATTGCATCGGAATTAAGTACAAAAGGCACAATGCCGAATTAAGTATCAGAATACTGACTCTTCTTACTGCCTATGCTTTGAACCATTCCTGTGACACTAGTTATAGACTCCGATGCTTCACTCCAGGTTTACTGTATCCCTTGGACTTTCTTATTGACGATGAAACACAGAAATTGCATCGGAATTAAATACAAAAGGCACAATGCCGACTTAAGTAAAAGAAGTATGACTCTTCTTACTGTCTATGTTTTGAACCATTTCTGTGACACTAGTTATAGATTCCGATGCTTCACTCCAGGTTTACTGTATCCCTTGGACCTTCTTTTTAACGATGAAACACATAAATTGCATCGGAATTAAATACAAAAGGCACAATACCGACTTAAGTACAAGAAGACTGACTCTTCTTACTGACCATGTTTTGAACCATACCTGTGACACTATTCATAGATTCCGATGCCTAACTTCAGGATTACTGAATCCCTTGGACCTTCTTATTGACGATGAAGCACAGAAATTGCATCAGATGTAAATACAAAAGGCACAATGCCGACTTAAGTACAAGAAGACTGACTCTTCCCACTGTCTATGTTTTGAACCATTCCTGTGACACTAGTTATAGATTCCGATGTTTCACCCCAGGTTTACTGTATCCCTTGGACTTTCTTATTGACGATGAAACACAGAAATTGCATCAGAATTAAATACAAAAGGCACAATGCCACTTAAGTACAAGAAGAATGACTCTTCTTACTGACAATGTTTTGAACCATTCCTGTTATACTAGTTATAGATTCCGATTCTTCACTTCAGGTTTACTGCATCCCTCTGACCTTCTTATTGACGATGAAACATAGAAATTGCATCAGAATTAAATACAAAAGGCACAATGCGGAATTAAGTACGAGAAGACTGACTCTTCTTACGGTCTATGTTTCAACCATTCCTGTGGCACTAGTTATAGACTCCGATGCTTCACTCCAGTTTTACTGCATCCCTCTGACCTTCTTATTGACGATGAAACACAGAAATTGCATCGGAATTAAATAGAAAAGTCACAATGCCGACTTAACAACAAGAAGACTGACTCTTTTTACTGACTATGCTTTGAACCATTCCTGTGACACTAGTTATAGATTCCGATGCTTCACATCAGGTTTACTGTATCCCTCTGACGTTCTTATTGACGATAAAACACTGAAATTGCATCGCAATTAAATACAAAAGGCACAATGCCGAACTAAGTACAAGAAGGCTGACTCTTCTTACTGTCTATGTGTTGAACCATTCCTGTGACACTAGTTATAGATTCCGATGCTTCACTTCAGGTTTACTGTATCCCTCTGACCTTCTTATTGACGATGAAACACAGAAATTGCATCGGAATTAAATACAAAAGGCACAATGACGACTTAAGTACAAGAAGACAGTCTCTTCCGACTGTCTATGTTTTGAACCATTCCTGTGACACTAGTTATAGATCCCGATGCTTCACTTCAGGTTTACTGTATCCCTCTGACCTTCTTATTGACGATGAAACACAAAAATGGCATCGGAATTAAATACAAAATGCACAATGCCGAATTAAGTACAAGATGACTGACTCTTCTTACTGTCTATGTTTGAACCTTTCCTGTGACACTAGTTATAGACTCCGATGCTTCACTCCAGGTTTACTGTATACCTTGGACCTTCTTGTTGACGATAAAACACAGAAATTGCATCGGAATTAAATACAAAAGGCACAATGCCGACTTAAGTACAAGAAGGCTGACTCTTCTTACTGTCTATGTTTGAACCATTCCTGTGACTCTAGTTATAGATTCCGATGCTTCACTTCAGGTTTACTGTATCCCTCTGACCTTCTTATTGACGATGACACACAGAAATTGCATCGGAATTATATACAAAGGGCACAATGCCGACTTAAGTACAAGAAGACTGACTCTTCTTACTGTCTATGTTTTGAACTATTCCTGTGACTCTAGTTATGGATTTCGACGCTTCAATTCAGGTCTACTGTATCCCTTGGACCTTCGTATTGACGATGAAACACAGATTTTGCATCGGAATTAAATACAAAACGCACAATGCCGACTTAAGTACAAGAAGACTGACTCTTCTTACTGACTATGTTTTGAACCATTCCTGTGACACTAGTTATAGAATCCGATGCTTCACATCAGGTTTACTGTATCCCTCTGACCTTCGTATTGACGATGAAACACAGAAATTGCATCGGAATTAAATACAAATGCACAATGCCGACTTTAGTACATGTAGACTGACTTTTCCTACTGTGAATGTTTTGAACCATTCGTGTGACACTAGTTATAGAGTCCGATGCTTAACTTCAGGATTACTGTAACCCTCTGACCTTCTTACTGACGATGAAACACAGAAATTGCATCGGAATTAAATACAAGAAGCACAATGCCGACTTAAGTACAAGAATACTGACTCATCTTACAGTCTACGTTTTTGAACCGTCCCTGTGACACTAGTTATTGATTCCGATGCTTCACTCCAGGTTTAATGTATCCTTTGGACCTTCTTATTGACGATGAAACAGAGAGTATGCATCCGAATTAAATTCAAAATGCACAATGCCGACTTAAGTACAAGAAGACTGGCACTTCTTACTAAGTATGTTTGAACCATTCCTGTGACACTAGTTATAGATTCCGATGCTTCACTTCAGGTTTACTGCATCCCTCTGACTTTCTTATTGACGATGAAACACAGAAATTGCATCGGAATTAAGTACAAAAGGCACAATGCCGAATTAAGTATCAGAATACTGACTCTTCTTACTGCCTATGCTTTGAACCATTCCTGTGACACTAGTTATAGACTCCGATGCTTCACTCCAGGTTTACTGCATCCCTTGGACTTTCTTATTGACGATGAAACACAGAAATTGCATCGGAATTAAATACAAAAGGCACAATGCCGACTTAAGTAAAAGAAGTATGACTCTTCTTACTGTCTATGATTTGAACCATTCCTGTGACACTAGTTATAGATTCCGATGCTTCACTCCAGGTTTACTGTATCCCTTGGACCTTCTTTTTAACGATGAAACACATAAATTGCATCGGAATTAAATACAAAAGGCACAATACCGACTTAAGTACAAGAAGACTGACTCTAATTACTGACCATGTTTTGAACCATACCTGTGACACTATTCATAGATTCCGATGCCTAACTTCAGGATTACTGAATCCCTTGGACCTTCTTATTGACGATGAAGCACAGAAATTGCATCAGATGTAAATACAAAAGGCACAATGCCGACTTAAGTACAAGAAGACTGACTCTTCCCACTGTCTATGTTTTGAACCATTCCTGTGACACTAGTTATAGATTCCGATGTTTCACCCCAGGTTTACTGTATCCCTTGGACTTTCTTATTGACGATGAAACACAGAAATTGCATCAGAATTAAATACAAAAGGCACAATGCCACTTAAGTACAAGAAGACTGACTCTTCTTACTATGTTTTGAACCATTCCTGTGACACTAGTTATTGAATCCGATGCTTCAGATCAGGTTTACTGTATCCCTCTGACCGTCTTATTGACGATGAAACACAGAAATTGCATTGGAATTAAATACAAAAGGCACAATGCCGACTTTAGTACATATAGACTGACTTTTCCTACTGTCTATGTTTTGAACCATTCCTGTGACACAGTAATAGATTCCGAAGGTTCATTTCAGGTTTACTGTATCCCTTGGACCTTCTTATTGACAATGAAACACAGAAATTGCATCGGAATTAAATACAAAAGGCAAAATGCCGACTTAAGTACAAGAATACTGACTCTTCTTACTGTGTATGTTTGAACCATTCCTGTGACACTAGTTATAGACTCCGATGCTTCACTCCAGGTTTACTGTATCCCTTGGACTTTCTTATTGACGATGAAACACAGAAATTGCATCAGAATTAAATACAAAAGGCACAATGCCACTTAAGTAAAAGAAGTATGACTCTTCTTACTGTCTATGTTTTGAACCAATCCTGTGACACTAGTTATAGATTCCGATGCTTCACTCCTGGTGTACTGTATCCCTTGGACTTTATTATTGACGATGAAACACAGAAATTGCATCAGAAATAAATAGTAAATGCACAATGATGACTGAAGTTCAAGAAGACTGACTCTTCTTACTGACTATGCTTTTGAACTAATCCTGTGACACTAGTTATAGATTGAGATGCTTCATTTCAGGTTTACTGTATCCCTTCGACCTTCTTATTGACGATGAAACACAGAAATTGCATCGGATGTAAATACAAAAGGCACAATGCCGACTTAAGTACAAGAAGACTGACTCTTCCCACTGTCTATGTTTTGAACCATTCCTGTGACACTAGTTATAGATTCCGATGCTTCACTTCAGATTTACTGTATCCCTTGGACCTTCTTATTGACGATGAAACACATAAATTGCATCGGAATTAAATACAAAAGGCACAATACCGACTTAAGTACAAGAAGACTGACTCTGCTTACTGACTATGTTTTGAACCATACCTGTGGCACTAGTCATAGATTCCGATGCCTAACTTCCGGATTACTGAATCCCTTGGACCTTCTTATTGACGATGAAACACAGAAATTGCATCGGAATTAAATACAAAAGGCACAATGACGACTTAAGTACAAGAAGACTGACTCTTCTTACTGACTATGTTTTGAACCATTCCTGTGACACTAGTTATTGATTCCGATGCTTCACGTCACGTTTACGGTATCCCTCTGACCTTCTTATTGACGATGAAACACAGAAATTGCATCGGAATTAAATACAAAAGGCACAATGCCGAATTAAGTACAAGAAGACTGACTCTTCTTACTATCTATGTTTGAACCTATCATGTGACACTAGTTATAGACTCCGATGCTTCACTCCAGGTTAACTGTACCCCTTGGACCTTCTTATTGACGATGAAACACAGAAATTGCATCGGAATTAAATACAAAAGGCACGATGCCCACTTAAGTACAAGAAGACTGACTCTTCTTACTGCCTATGTCTTGAACCGTTCCTGTGACTGTGGTTATAGATTCCGATGCTTCACTTCAGGTTTACTGTATCCCTCTGACCTCCTTATTGACGATGAAACACAGAAATTGCATCGGAATTAAATACAAGAAGCACAATGCCGACTTAAGTACAAGAATACTGACTCATCTTACAGTCTACGCTTTGAACCGTCCCTGTGACACTAGTTATAGATTCCGATGCTTCACTCCAGGTTTAATGTATCCTTTGGACCTTCTTATTGACGATGAAACAGAGAGTATGCATCCGAATGAAATTCAAAATGCACAATGCCGACTTAAGTACAAGAAGACCGACACTTCTTACTAAGTATGTTTTGAACCATTCCTGTGACACTAGTTATAGATTCCGATGCTTCACTTCACGTTTACTGCATCCCTCTGACCTTCTTATTGACGATGAAACACAGAAATTGCATCGGAATTAAGTACAAAAGGCACAATGCCGAATTAAGTATCAGAATACTGACTCTTCTTACAGCCTATGCTTTGAACCATTCCTGTGACACTAGTTATAGACTCCGATGCTTCACTCCAGGTTCACTGTATCCCTTGGACTTTCTTAATGACGATGAACCACAGAAATTGCATCGGAATTAAATACAAAAGGCACAATGCCGACTTAAGTAAAAGAAGTATGACTCTTCTTACTGTCTATGTTTTGAACCATTCCTGTGACACTAGTTATAGATTCCGATGCTTCACTCCAGGTTTACTGTATCCCTTGGACCTTCTTTTTAACGATGAAACATATAAATTGCATCGGAATTAAATACAAAAGGCACAATACCGACTTAAGTACAAGAAGACTGACTCTTCTTACTGACCATGTTTTGAACCATACCTGTGACACTAGTCATAGATTCCGATGCCTAACTTCAGGATTACTGAATCCCTTGGACCTTCTTATTGACGATGAAGCACAGAAATTGCATCAGATGTAAATACAAAAGGCACAATGCCGACTTAAGTACAAGAAGACTGACTCTTCCCACTGTCTATGTTTTGAACCATTCCTGTGACACTAGTTATAGATTCCGATGTTTCACCGCAGGTTTACTGTATCCCTTGGACTTTCTTATTGACGATGATACACAGAAATTGCATCAGAATTAAATACAAAAGGCACAATGCCACTTAAGTACAAGAAGACTGACTCTTCTTACTATGTTTTGAACGTTTCCTGTGACACTAGTTATTGAATCCGATGCTTCACATCAGGTTTACTGTATCCCTCTGACCGTCTTATTGACGATGAAACACAGAAATTGCATTGGAATTAAATACAAAAGGCACAATGCCGACTTTAGTACATATAGACTGACTTTTCCTACTGTCTATGTTTTGAACCATTCCTGTGACACAGTAATAGATTCCGAAGGTTCATTTCAGGTTTACTGTATCCTTTGGACCTTCTTATTGACAATGAAACACAGAAATTGCATCGGAATTAAATACAAAAGGCAAAATGCCGACTTAAGTGCAAGAATACTGACTCTTCTTACTGTGTATGTTTGAACCATTCCAGTGACACTAGTTATAGACTCCGATGCTTCACTCCAGGTTTACTGTATCCCTTGGACTTTCTTATAGACGATGAAACACAGAAATTGCATCAGAATTAAATACAAAAGGCACAATGCCACTTAAGTAAAAGAAGTATGACTCTTCTTACTGTCTATGTTTTGAACCATTCCTGTGACACTAGTTATAGATTCCGATGCTTCACTCCTGGTGTACTGTATCCCTTGGACTTTATTATTGACGATGAAACACAGAAATTGCATCAGAAATAAATAGTAAATGCACAATGATGACTGAAGTTCAAGAAGACAGACTCTTCTTACTGACTATGCTTCTGAACTAATCCTGTGATACTAGTTATAGATTGAGATGCTTCATTTCAGGTTTACTGTATCCCTTGGACCTTCTTATTGACGATGAAACACAGAAATTGCATCGGATGTAAATACAAAAGGCACAATGCCGACTTAAGTACAAGAAGACTGACTCTTCCCACTGTCTATGTTTTGAACCATTCCTGTGACAGTAGTTATAGATTCCGATGCTTGACTTCAGATTTACTGTATCCCTTGGACCTTCTTATTGACGATGAAACACATAAATTGCATCGGAATTAAATACAAAAGGCACAAAACCGACTTAAGTACAAGAAGACTGACTCTGCTTACTGACTATGTTTTGAACCATACCTGTGGCACTAGTCATAGATTCCGATGCCTAACTTCCGGATTACTGAATCCCTTGGACCTTCTTATTGACGATGAAACACAGAAATTGCATCGGAATTAAATACAAAAGGCACAATGACGACTTAAGTACAAGAAGACTGACTCTTCTTACTGACTATGTTTTGAACCATTCCTGAGACACTAGTTATTGATTCCGATGCTTCACTTCACGTTTACGGTATCCCTCTGACCTTCTTATTGACGATGAAACACAGAAATTGCATCGGAATTAAATACAAAAGGCACAATGCCGAATTAAGTACAAGAAGACTGACTCTTCTTACTATCTATGTTTGAACCTATCATGTGACACTAGTTATAGACTCCGATGCTTCACTCCAGGTTAACTGTACACCTTGGACCTTCTTATTGACGATGAAACACAGAAATTGCATCGGAATTAAATACAAAAGGCACAATGCACACTTAAGTACAAGAAGACTGACTCTTCTTACTGCCTATGTCTTGAACCGTTCCTGTGACTGTAGTTATAGATTCCGATGCTTCACTTCAGGTTTACTGTATCCCTCTGACCTTCTTATTGACGATGAAACACAGAAATTGCATCGGAATAAAATACAAAGGGCACAATGCCGACTTAAGTATAAGAAGACTGACTCTTCTTACTGACTATGTTTTGAACCATTCCTGTGACACTAGTTATAGATTCCGATGCTTCAATTCAGGTCTACTGTATCCCTTGGACCTTGTTATTGACGATGAAACACAGATTTTGCATCGGAATTAAATACAAAAGGCACACTGCCGACTTAAGTACAAGAAGACTGACTCTTCTTACTGACTATGCTTTGAACCATTCCTGTGACACTAGTTATAGAATCCGATGCTTCACATCAGGTTTACTGTATCCCTCTGACCGTCTTATTGACGATGAAACACAGAAATTGCATCGGAGTTAAATAGAAAAGGCACAATGCCGACTTAAGTACTAGAAGACTGACTCTTCCTACTGTCTATGATTTCAACCATTCCTGTGACACTAGTTATAGATTCCGATGCCTCACTTCAGGTTTACTTTATCCCTTGGATCTTATTATTGACGATGAAACACAGAAATTGCATCGGAATTAAATACAAAATGCCCAATGCCGACTTAACTACAAGAAGACTGACTCTTCTTACTAACTATGTTTTGAACCATTTATGTGACACTAGTTATAGAGTCCGATGCTTAACTTCAGGATTACAGTAACCCTCTGACCATCTTAGTGACGATGAAACACAGAAATTGCATCGGAATTAAATACAAGAAGCCAATGCCGACTTAAGTACAAGAATACTGACTCATCTTACAGTCTATGCTTTGAACCGTCCCTGTGACACTAGTTATAGATTCAGAAGCTTCACTCCAGGTTTAATGTATCCTTTGGACCTTCTTATTGACGATGAAACACAACGTATGCATCCGAATTAAATTCAAAATGCACAATGCCGACTTAAGTACAAGAAGACTGACTTTTCTTAATGACTATGCTTTGAACCATATCTGTGACACTAGTTATAGATTCCGATGCTTCACTTCAGGTTTACTGTATCCCTCTGACCTTCTTATTGACGGTGAAACACAGAAATTGTATCGGAATTTAATACAAAGGGCACAATGCCGAATTAAGTATAAGAATACTGACTCTTCTTACTGCCTATGCTTTGACCCATTCCTGTGACACTAGTTATAGACTCCGATGCTTCACTCCAGGTTTACTGTATCACTTGGACTTTCTTACTGACGATGAAACACATAAATTGCATCGGAATTAAATACAAAAGGCACAATGCCGACTTAACTAAAAGAAGTATGACTCTTCTTACTGTCTATGATTTGAACCATTCCTGTGACATTAGTTATAGATTCCGATGCTTCACTCCAGGTTTACTGTATCCCTTGGACCTTGTTATTGACGATGAAACACAGAAATTGCATCAGAATTAAATAGAAAATGCACAATGATGACTGAAGTACAAGAAGACTGACTCTTCTTACTGACTATGCTTTGAACTAATCCTGTGACACTAGTTATAGATTCCGATGCTTCACTTCAGGTTTACTGTATCCCTTGGACCTTCTCATTGACGATGAAACACAGAAATCGCATCGGATGTAAATACAAAAGGCACAATGCCGACTTAAGTACAAGAATACTGACTCATCTTACTTCCTATGCTTTGAAGCAACCATGTGACACTAGTTATAGATTCCGATGCTTCACTCAAGGTTAACTGTATCCCTTGGACCTTTTTATTGACGATGAAACACAGAAATTGCATCGGAATTAAATACAAAAGGCACAATGCCGACTTAAGTACAAGTAGACTGACTCTTCCAACTGTGTATGTTTCGAACCATTAATGTGACACTAGTTATAGATTCCGATGTTTCACTTCAGGTTTACTGTATTCCTGTGACCGTCTTATTGACGATGAAACGCAGAAATTGCATCGGAGTTAAATAGAAAAGGCACAATGCCGACTTAAGTACTAGAAGACTGAGTCTTCCTACTGTCTATGCTTTGAACCATTCCTGTGACACTAGTTATTGATTCCGATGCTTCACTTCAGGTATACTGTATCCCTTGGACCTTCTTATTGACGATGAAACACAGAAATTGCATCGGAATTAAATACAAAAGGCCCAATGCCGACTTAACTACAGGAAGACTGACTCTTCTTACTGACTATGCTTTGAACCATTCATGTGACACTAGTTATAGAGTCCGATGCTTAACTTCAGGATTACTGTTACCCTCTGACCTTCTTAGTGACGATGAAACACAGAAATTGCATCGGAATTAAATACAAGAAGCACAATGCCGACTTAAGTACAAGAATACTGACTCATCTTACAGTCTACGCTTTGAATTGTCCCTGTGACACTAGTTATAGATTCTGATGCTCCACTCCAGGTTTAAGGTATCCTTTGGACCTTCTTATTGACGATGAAACAGAGAGTATGCATCCGAATTAAATGCAAAATGCACAATGCCGACTTAAGTACAAGAAGACTGACACTTCTTACTAACTATGTTTTGAACCATTCCTGTGACACTAGTTATAGATTCCGATGCTTCACTTCAGGTTTTCTGTATCCCTATGACCTTCGTATTGACGATGAAACACAGAAATTGCATCGGAATTAAATACAAAAGGCACAATGCCGAATTAAGTATAAGAATACTGACTCTTCTTACTGCCTATGTTTTGAACCATTCCTGTGACACTAGTTATAGACTCCGATGCTTCACTCCAGGTTTACTGTTTCCCTTGGACTTTCTTATTGACGATGAAACACAGAAATTGCATCGGAATTAAACACAAAAGGCACAATGCCACTTAAGTAAAAGAAGTATGACTCTTCTTACTGTCTATGTTTTGAACCATTCCTGTGACACTAGTTATAGATTCCGATGCTTCACTCCAAGTTTACTGTATCCCTTGGACCTTATTATTGACGATGAAACACAGAAATTGCATCAGAATTAAATAGTAAATGCACAATGATGACTGAAGTTCAAGAAGACTGACTCTTCTTTCTGACTATGCTTTTGAATTAATCCTGTGATACTAGTTATAGATTGAGATGCTTCACTTCAGGTTTACTGTATCACTTGGAGCTTCTTATTGACGATGAAACACAGAAATTGCATCGGATGTAAATACAAAAGGCACAATGCCGACTTAAGTACAAGAAGACTGACTCTTCACACTGTCTATGTTTTGAACCATTCCTGTGACACTAGTTATAGATTCCGATGCTTCACTTCAGGTTTACTGTATCTCTTGGACTTTCTTATTGACGATGAAGCACATAAATTACATCGGAATTATATACAAAAGGCACAATACCGACTTAAGTACAAGAAGACTGACTCTTCTTACTGACTATGTTTTGAACCATACCTGTGACACTAGTCATAGATTCCGATGCCTAACTTCAGGATTACTGAATCCCATGGACCCTCTTATTGACGATGAAACACAGAAATTGCATCGGAATTAAATACAAAAGGCACAATGACGACTTAAGTACAAGAAGACTGACTCTTCTTACTGACTATGTTTTGAACCATTCCTGTGACACTAGTTATTGATTCCGATGCCTCACTTCACGTTTACTGTATCCCTCTGACTTTCTTAGTGACGATGAAACACAGAAATTGCATCGGAATTAAATACAAAAGGCACAACGCCGAATTAAGTACAAGAAGACTGACTCTTCTTACTATCTATGTTTGAACCTTTCATGTGACACTAGTTATAGACTCCATGCTTCACTCCAGGTTTACTGTACCCCTTGGACCTTCTTATTGACGATGAAACACAGAAATTGCATCGGAATTAAATACAAAAGGCACAATGCCGACTTAAGTACAAGAAGACTGACTCTTCTTACTGCCTATGTCTTGAACCATTCCTGTGACTCTAGTTATAGATTCCGATGCTTCACTTCAGGTTTACTGTATCCCTCTGACCTTCTTATTGACGATGAAACACAGAAATTGCATCGGAACTAAATACAAAGGGCACAATGCCGACTTAACTATAAGAAGACTGACTCTTCTTACTGTCTATGTTTGAACCATTCCTGTGACACTAGTTATAGATTCCGATGCTTCAATTCAGGTCTACTGTATCCCTTGGACCTTCTTATTGACGATGAAACACAGATTTTGCATCGGAATTAAATACAAAATTCACAATGCCGACTTAAGTACAAGAAGACTGACTCTTCTTACTGACTATGTTTTGAACCATTCCTGTGACACTAGTTATAGAATCCGATGCTTCACATCAGGTTTACTGTATCCCTCTGACCTTCTTATTGACGATGAAACACAGAAATTGCATTGGAATTAAATACAAAAGGCACAATGCCGACTTTAGTACATATAGACTGACTTTTCCTACTGTCTATGTTTTGAACCATTCCTGTGACACTAGTAATAGATTCCGAAGGTTCATTTCAGGTTTACTGTATCCCTTGGACCTTCTTATTGACAATGAAACACAGAAATTGCATCGGAATTAAAAACAAAAGGCACAATGCCGACTTTAGTACAAGTAGACTGACTCTTCCAACTGTCTATGTTTTGAACCATTCCTGTGACACTAGTTATAGATTCCGATGTTTCACTTCAGGTTTACTGTATCCCTCTGACCGTCTTATTGACGATGAAACGCAGAAATTGCATCGGAGTTAAATAGAAATGGCACAATGCCGACTTAAGTACTAGAAGACTGATTCTTCCTACTGTCTATGCTTTGAAACATTCCTGTGACACTAGTTATAGATTCCGATGCTTCACTTCAGGTTTACTGTATCCCTTGGACCTTCTTATTGACGATGCAACACAGAAACTGCATCGGAATTAAATACAAAAGGCCCAAAGCCGACTCAACTACAAGAAGACTGACTCTTCTTACTGACTATGCTTTGAACCATTCATGTGACACTAGTTATAGAGTCCGATGCTTAACTTCAGGATTACTGTAACCCTCTGACCTTCTTAGTGACGATGAAACACAGAAATTGAATCGGAATTAAATACAAGAAGCACAATGCCGACTTAAGTACAAGAATGTTGACTCATCTTACAGTCTACGCTTTGAACCGTCGCTGTAACACTAGTTACGGATTCAGATGCTTCACTCCAGGTTTAATGTATCCTTTGGACCTTCTTATTTACCATGAAACACAGAGTATGCATCCGAATTAAATACAAAATGCACAATACGATTTAAGTACAAGAAGACTGACTCTTCTTACTGACTATGTTTTGAACCATTTCTGTGACCCTAGTTATAGATTCCGATGCTTCACTTCAGGTTTACTGTATCCCTCTGACCTTCTTATTGACGATGAAACACAGAAATTGCATCGGAATTAAATACAAAGAGCACAATGCCGAATTAAGTATAAGAATACTGACTCTTCTTACTGCCTATGTTTTGAACCATTCCTGTGACACTAGTTATAGACTCCGATGCTTCACTCCAGGTTTACTGTATCCCTTGGACCTTCTTATTGACAATGAAACACAGAAATTGCATCGGAATTAAATACAAAAGGCACAATGCCGACTTAAGTACAAGTAGACTGACTCTTCCAACTGTCTATGTTTTGAACCATTCCTGTGACACTAGTTATAGATTCCGATGTTTCACTTCAGGTTTTACTGTATTCCTTGGACCTTCTTATTGACGATGAAACACAGAAACTGCATCGGATGTAAATACAAAAGGCACAATGCCGACTTAAGTACAAGAATACTGACTCATCTTACTTTCTATGCTTTGAACCACCCCTGTGACACTAGTAATAGATTCCGATGCTTCACTCAAGGTTTACTGTATCCCTCTGACCTTCTTATTGACGATGAAACACAGAATTGCATCGGAATTAAATACAAAAGGCACAGTGCCGAATTAAGTACAAGAAGACTGACTCTTCTTACTGACTAAGTTTTGAACCATTCCTGTGACACTAGTTATAGATTCCGATGCTTCACTTCAGGTTTACTGTATCCCTCTGACCTTCTTATTGACGATGAAACACAGAATTGCATCGGAATTAAATACAAAAGGCACAATGCCGAATTAAGTACAAAAAGACTGACTCTTCTTTCTGTCTATGCTTTGACCATTCCTGTGACACTGGTTATAGACTCCGATGCTTCACTCCAGGTTTACTGTATCCCTTGGAACTTCGTATTGACGATGAAACACAGAAATTGCATCGGAATTAAATACAAAAGTCACAATGCCGACTTAAGTACATGAAGGCTGACCCTTCTTACTGCCTATGTTTTGAACCATTCCGGTGACTCTAGTTATAGATTCCGATGCTTCACTTCAGGCTTACTGTATCCCTCTGACCTTCTTTTAACGATGAAACACAGAAATTGCATCGGAATTAAATACAAAACTCGCAATGCCGACTTAAGTACCTGTGGACTGACTTTTCCTACTGCCTATGTTTTGAACCATTCCTATGACACTAGTTATAGATTCCGATGGTTCATTTCAGGTTTACTGTATCCCTTGGACCTTCTTATTGACGATGAAACACAGAAATTGCATCGGAATTAAATACAAAAGGCACAATGCCGAATTAAGTACAAGAAGACTGACTCTTCTTACTGCTAAGTTTTGAACCATTCCTGTGACAATAGTTATAGATTCCGATGCTTCACGTCAGGTTTACTGTATCCCTCTGACCGTCTCATTGACGATGAAACACAGAAATTGCTTCGGAATTAAATAGGAAAGGCACAATGCCGACTTAAGTAAAAGAAGTCAGACTCCTCTTACTGTCTATGGTTAGAACCATTCCTGTGACACTAGTCTTAGATTCCGACGCTTCACTTCAGGATTACTGTAACGCTCTGATCTTCTTAATGACGACGAAACACAGAAATTTCATCGGAATTAAATACAAAAGGCACAATGCCGACTTAAGTACTAGAAGACTGACTCTTTTTACTGTCTATGCTTTGAACCATCCCTGGGACACTAGTTATGGATTCCGATGCTTCACTCCAGGTATACTGTACCCCTTGGACCTTCTTATTGACGATGAAACTCAGGAATTGCATCCGAATTAAATACAATAGGCACAATGCCGACATAAGTACAAGGAGACTTAATCTTCCAACTCTCTATGTTTTGAACTATTCCTGTGACACTAGTTATAGATTCCGATGCTTCACTTCAGGTTTACTGTATCCCTCTGTCCTTCTTATTGACGATGAAACACAGAAAATGCATCGGAATTAAATAGAAAACGCACAATACCGACTTAAGTACAAGAAGACTGACTCTTCCTACTGTCTATGTTTTCAACCATTCCTGTGACACTAGTTTTTTATTCAGATGCTTCACTTAAGGTTTACTGTTTCCCTCGGACCTTCTTATGGACGATGAAACACAGAAATTGCATCGTAATGAAATACAAAAGGCACAATGGCGACTTAAGTACAAGAAGACTGAATCTTCCAACTCTCTATGTTTTGAACCATTCCTGTGACACTAGTTATAGATTCAGATGCTTCACTTCAGGTTTACTGTATCCCTCTGACCTTCTTATAGACGATGAGACACAGAAATTGCATCGGAATTAAATAGAAAAGGCACAATACCGACTTAAGTACAAGAAGACTGACTCTTTCTACTGTCTATGCTTTGAACCATTCCTGTGACACTAGTTATAGATTCCGATGCTTCACTTTAGGTTTACTGTATCCCTTGGACCTTCTTATTGACGATGAAACACAGAAATTGCATCGGAATTAAATACAAAAGGCACAATGCCGACTTAAGTACAAGAAGACTGACACTTCCAACTGTCTATGCTTTGAGCCATTCGTGTGACACTAGTTATAGATTCCGATGCTTCACTTCAGGTTTACTGTATCCCTCTGACCTTCTTATTGACGATGAAACACAGAAATTGCATCGGAATTAAATAGAAAAGGCACAATGCCGACTTAACTACAAGAAGACTGACTCTTCTTACTGACTATGTTTTGAACCATTCCTGTGCCACTAGTTATAGATTCCGATGCTTAACTTCAGGATTACTGCATCCCACCGACCTTCTAAGTGACAATGAAACACAGAAATTGAAACGGAATTAAATACAAAAAGCAGAATGCCGACTAAAGTACAAGAATACTGACTCATCTTACTGTCTATGATTTGAACCGTCCCTGTGACACTAGTTATAGATTCCGATGCTTCACTCCAGGTTTACTGTATCCCTCTGACCTTCTTATTGACGATGAAACACGGACATTGCATCGGAATTAAATACAAAAGGCACAATGCCGAATTAAGTATAAGAATACTGACTCTTCTTACTGCCTATATTTTGAACCATTCCTGTGACACTAGTTATAGACTCCGATGCTTCACTCCAGGTTTACTGTATCCCTTGGACTTTCTTATTGACGATGAAACACAGAAATTGCATCGGAATTAAATACAAAAGGCACAATGCCGACTTAAGGAAAAGAAGTATGACTCTTCTTACTATCTATGATTTGAACCATTCCTGTGACATTAGTTATAGATTCCGATGCTTCACTCCAGGTTTACTGTATCCCTTGGACCTTGTTATTGACGATGAAACACAGAAATTGCATCAGAATTAAATAGAAAATGCACAATGATGACTGAAGTACAAGAAGACAGACTCTACTTACTGACTATGCTTTGAACTAATCCTGTGACACTAGTTATAGATTCCGATGCTTCACTTCAGGTTTACTGTATCCCTTTGACCTTCTTATTGACGATGAAACACAGAAATTGCATCGGATGTATATACAAAAGGCACAATGACGACTTAAGTACAAGAATACTGACTCATCTTCTTTTCTATGCTTTGAACCACCCCTGTGACACTAGTTATAGATTCCGATGCTTCACTCAAGGTTTACTGTATCCCTTGGACCTTTTTATTGACGATGATACACAGAAATAGCATCGGAATTAAATACAAAAGGCACAATGCCGACTTAAGTACAAGAAGACTGCCTCTTCTTACTGACTATGTTTTGAACCATTCCTGTGACACAAGTTATAGATTCCGATGCTTCGCTTCAGGTTTACTGTATCCCTTTGACCTTCTTATTGACGATGAAACACAGAAATTGCATCGGAATTAAATACAAAAGGCACAATGCCGAATTAAGTACAAGAAGACTGACTCTTCTTACTGACTAAGTTTTGACCATTCGTGTGACACTAGTTATAGATTCCGATGCTTCACTTCAGGTTTACTGTATCCCTCTGACCTTCTTATTGACGATGAAACACAGAATTGCATCGGAATTAAATACAAAAGGCACAATGCCGAATTAAGTACAAAAATACTGACTCTTCTTTCTGTCTATGCTTTGAACCATTCCTGTGACACTAGTTATAGACTCCGATGCTTCACTCCAAGTTTACTGTATCCCTTGGAACTTCGTATTGACGATGAAACACAGAAATTGCATCGGAATTAAATACAAAAGTCACAATGCCGACTTAGGTACATGAAGGCTGACTCTTCTTACTGCCTATGTTTTGAACCATTCCTGTTACTCTAGTTATAGATTCCGATGCTTCACTTCATGCTTACTGTATCCCTCTGACCTTCTTATTGACGATGAAACACAGAAATTGCATCGGAATTAAATACAAAACTCACAATGCCGACTTAAGTACATGTAGACTGACTTTTCCTACTGCCTATGTTTTGAACCATTCCTATGACACTAGTTATAGATTCCGATGGTTCATTTCAGGTTTACAGTATCCCTTGGACCTTCTTATTGACGATGAAACACAGAAATTGCATCGGAATTAAATACAAAAGGCACAATGCCGAATTAAGTACAAGAAGACTGACACTTCTTACTGACTAAGTTTTGAACCATTCCTGTGACAATAGTTATAGATTCCGATGCTTCACGTCAGGTTTACTGTATCCCTCTGACCGTCTCATTGACGATGAAACACAGAAAATGCTTCGGAATTAAATAGAAAAGGCACAAAATTCCGACATAAGTACTAGAAGACTGACTCATCCTACTGTCTACGCTTTGAACCACTCCTGTGACACTAGTTATAGATTCCGATGCTTCACTTCAGGTTTACTGTATCCCTTGGGCCTTCGTATTGACGATGAAACGCAGAAATTGCATCGGAATGAAATACAAAAGGCACAATACAGACTTAACTACAAGATGACTGACTCTTCTTACTGACTATGCTTGGAACCATTCCTGTGACACTAGTTATAGATTCCGATGCTTAACTTCAGGATTACTGTATCCCTCTGACCTGCTTTGTGACGATGAAACACAGAAATTGCATCGGAATTAAATACAAAAAGCACAATGCCGACTTAAGTACAAGATTACTGACTCATCTTACTGTCAATGCTTTGAACCATCCAAGTGACACTAGTTATAGATTCCGATGTTTCACTACAGGTTTAATGCATCCCTTGGACCATCTTATTGACGATGAAACACAGAAATTGCATCATAATTAAATACAAGAGGCACAATGCCGACTTAAGTACAAGAAGGCTGACTCTTCTTACTGACTATGTTTTGAACCATTCCTGTGACACTAGTTATTGTTTCCGATGCTTCACTTCAGGTTTACTGTATACCTCTGACCTTCCTATTGACGATGAAACACAGAAATTGCATCGGAATTAAATACAAAAGGCAAAATACCGAAATAAGTACAAGAAGACTGACTCTTCTTACTGACTATGTTTTGAATCTTTCCTGTGACACTAGTTATAGATTCCGATGCTTCACTTCAGGTTTACTGTATCCCTTGGACTGTCTTATTGACGATGAAACACAGAAATTGCATCGGAATTAAATACAAAAGGCGCAATGCCGACTTAAGTACAAGAAGACTGACTCATCTTACTGTCTATGCTTTACACCGTCCCTGTGACACTAGTTATAGATTCCGATGCTTCACTCCAGGTTTAATTTATCCGTTGGACCTTCCTATTGACGATGAAACACAGAAATTGCATCGGAATTAAACACAAAAGGCACAATGCCGACTTAAGTACAAGAAGACTGACTCTTCTTACTGTCTATGTTTTGAACCATTCCTTTGACACTAGTTATAGACTCCGATGCTTCACTCCAGGTTTACTGTACCCCTTGGACCTTCTTATTGACGATGAAACACAGGAATTGCATCCGAATTAAATACAATAGGCACAATGCCGACATAAGTACAAGGAGACTTAATCTTCCAACTCTCTATGTTTTGAACTATTCCTGTGACACTAGTTATAGATTCCGATGCTTCACTTCGGGATTACTGTAACGCTCTGATCTTCTTAATGACGACGAAACACAGAAATTTCATCGGAATTAAATACAAAAGGCACAATGCCGACTTAAGTACAAGAAGACTGACTCTTTTTACTGTCTATGCTTTGAACCATCCCTGGGACACTAGTTATGGATTCCGATGCTTCACTCCAGGTTTACTGTACCCCTTGGACCTTGTTATTGACGATGAAACACAGGAATTGCATCCGAATTAAATACAATAGGCACAATGCCGACATAAGTTCAAGGAGACTTAATCTTCCAACTCTCTATGTTTTGAACTATTCCTGTGACACTAGTTATAGATTCCGATGCTTCACTTCAGGTTTACTGTATCCCTCTGTCCTTCTTGTTGACGATGAAACACAGAAAATGCAACGGAATTAAATAGAAAACGCACAATACCGACTTAAGTACAAGAAGACTGACTCTTCCTACTGTCTATGTTTTCAACCATTCCTGTGAGACTAGTTTTTTATTCAGATGCTTCACTTGAGGTTTACTGTTTCCCTCGGACTTTCTTATGGACGATGAAACACAGAAATTGCATCGGAATGAAATACAAAAGGCACAATGGCGACATAAGTACAAGAAGACTGAATCTTCCAACTCTCTATGTTTTGAACCTTTCCTGTGACACTAGTTATAGATTCAGATGCTTCACTTCAGGTTTACTGTATCCCTCTGACATTCTTATAGACGATGAGACACAGAAATTGCATCGGAATTAAATAGAAAAGGCACAATACCGACTTAAGTACAAGAAGACTGACTCTTTCTACTGTCTATGCTTTGAACCATTCCTGTGACACTAGTTATAGATTCCGATGCTTCACTTTAGGTTTACTGTATCCCTTGGACCTTCTTATTGACGATGAAACACAGAAATTGCATCGGAATTAAATACAAAAGGCACAATGCCGACTTAAGTACAAGTAGACTGACACTTCAACTGTCTATGTTTTGAGCCATTCGTGTGACACTAGTTATAGATTCCGATGCTTCACTTCAGGTTTACTGTATCCCTCTGACCTTCTTATTGACGATGAAACACAGAAATTGCATCGGAATTAAATAGAAAAGGCACAATGCCGACTTAACTACAAGAAGACTGACTCTTCTTACTGACTATGTTTTGAACCATTCCTGTGACACTAGTTATAGATTCCGATGCTTAACTTCAGGATTACTGCATCCCACCGACCTTCTTAGTGACGATGAAACACAGAAATTGAAACGGAATTAAATACAAAAAGCAGAATGCCGACTAAAGTACAAGAATACTGACTCATCTTACTGTCTATGATTTGAACCGTCCCTGTGACACTAGTTATGGATTCCGATGCTTCACTCCAGGTTTCTGTAACCCTTGGACCTTCTTATTGACGATGAAACACAGAAATTGCATCGGAATTAAATACAAAAGGCACAATACCGGCTTAAGCACAAGAAGACTGACTCTTCTTACTGACTATGCTTTGAACCATTCCTGTGACACTAGTTATAGATTCCGATGCTTCACATCAGGTTTACTGTATCCCTCTGACGTTCTTATTGACGATGAAACACAGAAATTGCATCGCAATTAAAGACAAAAGGCACAATGCCGAATTAAGTACAAGAAGACTGACTCTTCTTACTGTCTATGTTTTGAACCATCCCTGTGACACTAGTTATAGATTCAGAAGCTTCACTCCAGGTTTACTGTATCCCTATGACCTTCTTATTGACGACGAAACACAGAAATTGCATCGGAATTGAATACTATGGGCACAATTCCGACTTAAGTACACGAATACTGACTCATCTTACAGTCTACGCTTTGAACCGTCTTTGAGAGACTAGTTATAGATTCAGATGCTTCACTCCAGGTTTAATGTATCCTTTGGACCTTCTTATTGACGATGAAACACAGAGTATGCATCCGAATTAAATACAAAATGCACAATGCCGACTTAAGTACAAGAAGACTGACTCTTCTTACTGACTAAGTTTTGAACCATTTCTGTGACACTAGTTATAGATTCCGAAGCTTCACTTCAGGTTTACTGTATCCCTCTGACCTTCGTATTGACGATGAAACACGGACATTGCATCGGAATTAAATACAAAAGGCACAATGCCGAATAAGTATAAGAATACTGACTCTTCTTACTGCCTATATTTTGAACCATTCCTGTGACACTAGTTATAGACTCCGATGCTTCACTCCAGGTTTACTGTATCCCTTGGACTTTCTTATTGACGATGAAACACAGAAATTGCATCGGAATTAAATACAAAAGGCACAATGCCGACTTAAGTAAAAGAAGTGTGACTCTTCTTACTGTCTATGATTTGAACCATTCCTGTGACATTAGTTATAGATTCCGATGCTTCACTCCAGGTTTACTGTATCCCTTGGACCTTGTTATTGACGATGAAACACAGAAATTGCATCAGAATTAAATAGAAAATGCACAATGATGACTGAAGTACAAGAAGACAGACTCTACTTACTGACTATGCTTTGAACTAATCCTGTGACACTAGTTATAGATTCCGATGCTTCACTTCAGGTTTACTGTATCCCTTTGACCTTCTTATTGACGATGAAACACAGAAATTGCATCGGATGTATATACAAAAGGCACAATGCCGACTTAAGTACAAGAATACTGACTCATCTTCCTTTCTATGCTTTGAACCACCCCTGTGACACTAGTTATAGATTCCGATGCTTCACTCAAGGTTTACTGTATCCCTTGGACCTTTTTATTGACGATGATACACAGAAATAGCATCGGAATTAAATACGAAAGGCACAATGCCGACTTAAGTACAAGAAGACTGACTCTTCTTACTGACTATGTTTTGAACCATTCCTGTGACACTAGTTATAGATTCCGATGCTTCGCTTCAGGTTTACTGTATCCCTTTGACCTTCTTATTGACGATGAAACACAGAAATTACGTCGGAATTAAATACAAAAGGCACAATGCCGAATTAAATACAAGAAGACTGACTCTTCTTACTGACTAAGTTTTGAACCATTCGTGTGACACTAGTTATAGATTCCGATGCTTCACTTCAGGTTTACTGTATCCCTCTGACCTTCTTATTGACGATGAAACACAGAATTGCATCGGAATTAAATACAAAAGGCACAATGCCGAATTAAGTACAAAAAGACTGACTCTTCTTTCTGTCTATGCTTTGAACCATTCCTGTGACACTAGTTATAGACTCCGATGCTTCACTCCAAGTTTACTGTATCCCTTGGAACTTCGTATTGACGATGAAACACAGAAATTGCATCGGAATTAAATACAAAAGTCACAATGCCGACTTAGGTACATGAAGGCTGACTCTTCTTACTGCCTATGTTTTGAACCATTCCTGTGACTCTAGTTGTAGATTCCGATGCTTCACTTCATGCTTACTGTATCCCTCTGACCTTCTTATTGACGATGAAACACAGAAATTGCATCGGAATTAAATACAAAACTCACAATGCCGACTTAAGTACATGTAGACTGACTTTTCCTACTGCCTATGTTTTGAACCATTCCTATGACACTAGTTATAGATTCCGATGGTTCATTTCAGGTTTACTGTATCCCTTGGACCTTCTTATTGACGATGAAACACAGAAATTGCATCAGAATTAAATACAAAAGGCACAATGCCGAATTAAGTACAAGAAGACTGACTCTTCTTACTGACTAAGTTTTGAACCATTCCTGTGACAATAGTTATAGATTCCGATGCTTCACGTCAGGTTTACTGTATCCCTCTGACCGTCTCATTGACGATGAAACACAGAAAATGCTTCGGAATTAAATAGAAAAGGCACAATGCCGACATAAGTACTAGAAGACTGACTCATCCTACTGTCTACGCTTTGAACCACTCCTGTGACACTAGTTATAGATTCCGATGCTTCACTTCAGGTTTACTGTATCCCTTGGGCCTTCGTATTGACGATGAAACGCAGAAATTGCATCGGAATTAAATACAAAAGGCACAATACCGACTTAACTACTAGATGACTGACTCTTCTTACTGACTATGCTTGGAACCATTCCTGTGACACTAGTTATAGATTCCGATGCTTAACTTCAGGATTACTGTATCCCTCTGACCTGCTTTGTGATGATGAAACACAGAAATTGCATCGGAATTAAATACAAAAAGCACAATGCCGACTTAAGTACAAGATTACTGACTCATCTTACTGTCAATGCTTTGAACCGTCCCTGTGACACTAGTTATAGATTCCGATGTTTCACTACAGGTTTAGTGCATCCCTTGGACCATCTTATTGACGATGAAACACAGAAATTGCATCGGAATTAAATACAAGAGGCACAATGCCGACTTAAGTACAAGAAGACTGACTCTTCTTACTGACTATGTTTTGAACAATTCCTGCGACACTAGTTATAGTTTCCGATGCTTCACTTCAGGTTTACTGTATACCTCTGACCTTCCTATTGACGATGAAACACAGAAATTGCATCGGAATTAAATACAAAAGGCGAAATACCGACATAAGTACAAGAAGACTGACTCTTCTTACTGACTATGTTTTGAACCTTTCCTGTGACACTAGTTATAGATTCCGATGCTTCGCTTCAGGTTTACTGTATCCCTTGGACTGTCTTATTGACGATGAAACACAGAAATTGCATCGGAATTAAATAGAAAAGGCACAATGCAGACTTAAGTACTAGAAGACTGACTCTTCCTACTGTCTATGTTTTGAACCACTCCTGTGACACTAGTTATAGATTCCGATGCTTCACTTCAGGTATACTGTATGCCTTGGACCTTCTTATTGACGATGATACACAGAAATTGCATCGGAATTAAATACAAAAGGCACAATGCCGACTTAACTAGAAGAAGACTTACTCTTCTTACTGACTATGCTTTGAATAATTCCTGTGACACTAGTTATAGATTCCGATGCTTAACTTCAGGATTACTGTATTCCTCTGACCTTCTTAGTGACGATGAAACACAGAAATTGCATCGGATTTAAATACAAAAAGTACAATGCCGACTTAAGTACAAGAATACTGACTCATCTTACTGTCTATGCTTTACACCGTCCCTGTGACACTAGTTATAGATTCCGATGATTCACTCCAGGTTTAATGTATCCCTTGGACCTTCCTATTGACGATGAAACACAGAAATTGCATCGGAATTAAACACAAAAGGCACAATGCCGACTTAAGTACAAGAAGACTGACTCCTCTTACTGTCTATGTTTTGAACCATTCTTTTGACACTAGTTAAAGACTCCGATGCTTCACTCCAGGTTTACTGTATCCCTTGGACCTTCTTATTGACGATGAAACACTGAAATAGCATCGGAATTAAATACAAAAGGCACAATGCCGACTTAAGTAAAAGAAGTCTGACTCTTCTTACTGTCTATGGTTAGAACCATTCCTGTGACACTAGTTATAGATTCCGATGCTTCACTCCAGATTTACTGTATCCCTTGGACCTTCTTATTGACGATGAAACACAGAAATAGCATCGGAATTAAATACAAAAGGCACAATGCCGACTTAAGTAAAAGAAGTCAGACTCTTCTTACTGTCCATGGTTAGAACCATTCCTGTGACACTATTCTTAGATTCCGACGCTTCACTTCAGGATAACTGTAACCCTCTGATCTTCTTAATGACGACGAAACACAGAAATTGCATCGGAATTAAATAGAAAAGGCACAATGCCGACATAAGTACAAGAAGACTTAATCTTCCAACTCTCTATGTTTTGAACTATTCCTGTGACACTAGTTATAGATTCCGATGCTTCACTTCAGGTTTACTGTATCCCTCTGTCCTTCTTATTGACGAGAAACACAGAAAATGCATCGGAATTAAATAGAAAACGCACAATACCAACTTAAGTACAAGAAGAGTGACTCTTCCTACTGTCTATGTTTTCAGCCATTCCTGTGACACTAGTTTTTTATTCAGATGCTTCACTTGAGGTTTACTGTTTCCCTCGGACCTTCTTATGGACGATGAAACACAGAAATTGCATCGGAATGAAATACAAAAGGCACAATGACGACTTAAGTACAAGAAGACTGAATCTTCCAACTGTCAATGTTTTGAACCATTCCTCTGACACTAGTTATAGATTCAGATGCTTCACTTCAGGTTTGCTCTATCCCTCTGACCTTCTTATAGACGATGAGACACAGAAATCGCATCGGAATTAAATAGAAAAGGCACAATATTGACTTAAGTACAAGAAGACTGACTCTTTCTACTGTCTATGTTTTGAACCATTCCTGTGACACTAGTTATAGATTCCGATGCTTCACTTCAGGTTTACTGTATCCCTTGGACCTTCTTATTGACGATGAAACACAGAAATTACATCGGAGTTAAATACAAAAGGCACAATGCCGACTTAAGTACAAGAAGACTGACTCTTCCATCTGTCTATGTTTTGAGCCATTCGTGTGACACTAGTTATAGATTCCGATGCTTCACTTCAGGTTTACTGTATCCCTCTGACCTTCTTATTGACGATGAAACACAGAAATTGCATCGGAATTAATTAGAAAAGGCACAATGCTGACTTAACTACAAGAAGACTGACTCTTCTTACTGACTATGTTTTGAACCATTCCTGTGACACTAGTTATAGATTCCGATGCTTAACTTCAGGATTACTGCATCCCACCGACCTTCTTAGTGACGATGAACCACAGAAATTGAATCGGAATTAAATACAAAAAGCAGAATGCCGACTAAAGTACAAGAATACTGACTCATCTTACTGTCTATGATTTGAACCGTCCCTGTGACACTAGTTATAGATTCCGATGCTTCACTCCAGGTTACTGTAACCCTTGGACCTTCTTATTGACGATGAAACACAGAAATTGCATCGGAATTAAATACAAAAGGCACCATACCGGCTTAAGCACAAGAAGACTGACTCTTCTTACTGACTATGTTTTGAACCATTCCTGTACCACTAGTTATAGATTCCGATGCTTCACATCAGGTTTACTGTATCCCTCTGACGTTCTTATTGACGATGAAACACAGGAATAGCATCGCAATTAAATACAAAAGGCACAATGCCGAATTAAGTACAAGAAGACTGACTCTTCTTACTGTCTATGCTTTGAACCATCCCTGTGACACTAGTTATAGATTCAGAAGCGTCACTCCAGGTTTACTGTATACCTTGGACCTTCTTATTGACGATGAAACACAGAAATTGCATCGGAATTAAATAGAAAACGCACAATACCGACTTAAGTACAAGAAGACTGACTCTTCCTACTGTCTATGTTTTCAACTATTCCTGTGACACTAGTTTTTTATTCAGATGCTTCACTTGAGGTTTACTGTTTCCCTCGGACCGTCTTATGGACGATGAAACACAGAAATTGCATCGGAATGAAATAAAAAAGGCACAATAACGACTTAAGTACAAGAAGACAGCATCTTCCAACTCTCTATGTTTTGAAATATTCCTGTGTGCACTAGTTATAGATTCCGATGCTTCACTTCAGGTTTACTGTATCCTTCTGACCTTCTTATAGACGATGAGACACAGAAATTGCATCGGAATTAAATAGAAAAGCCACAATACCGACTTAAGTACAAGAAGACTGACTCTCTCTACTGTCTATTCTTTGAACCATTCCTGTGACACTAGTTATAGATTCCGATGCTTCACTTCAGGTTTACTGTATCCTTCTGACGTTCTTGTTGACGATGAAACACAGAAATTGCATCGGAATTAAATAGAAATGTCACAATGCCGACTTAGCTGCAAGAAGACTGACTCTTCTTCCTGACTATGCTTTGAACCATTCCTGTGACACTAGTTATAGATTCCGATGCTTAACTTCAGGATTACTGCATCCCACCGACCTTCTTAGTGACGATGAAACACAGAAATTGAATCGGAATTAAATACAAAAAGCAGAATGCCGACTAAAGTACAATAATACTGACTCATCTTACTGTCTATGATTTGAACCGTCCCTGTGACACTAGTTATAGATTCCAATGCTTCACTCCAGGTTACTGTAACCCTTTGACCTTCTTATTGACGATGAAACACAGAAATTGCATCGGAATTAGATACAAAAGGCACAATACCGGCTTAAGCACAAGAAGACTGACTCTTCTTACTGACTATGTTATGAACTATTCCTGTGACACTAGTTGTAGCTTCCGATGCTTCACTTCAGGTTTACTGTATCCCTTGGACCTTCTTATTGACGATGAAACACAGAAATTGTATCGGAATTAAATAGAAAAGGCACAATGCCGACTTAAGTACAGGAATACTGACTCATCTTACTGTCTATGTTTTGAACCGTCTCTGTGACACTAGTTATACATTCCGATGCTTCACTCCAGGAATACTGTATCCCTTGGACCTTCCTATTGACGAAGAAACACGGAAATTGCATCGGAATTAAATACTAAAAGCACAATGACGATTTAAGTACAAGAAGACTGACTCTTCTTACTGACAATGCCTTGAACCATACCTGTGACACTAATCATAGATTCCGATGCTTAACTTCAGGATTACTGTATCCCTTGGACCTTCTTATTGACGATGAAACACAGAAATTGCATCGGAATAAAATACAAAAGGCACAATGACGACTTAAGTACAAGAAGACTGACTCTTCTTACTGACTATGCTTTGAACCATTCCTGTGACACTAGTTATTGATTCCGATGTTTCACTTCAGGTTTACTGTATCCCTCTGACGTTCTTATTGACGATGAAACACAGGAATTGCATCGCAATTAAATACAAAAGGCACAATGCCGAATTAAGTACAAGAAGACTGACTCTTCTTACTGTCTATGCTTTGAACCATCCCTGTGACACTAGTTATAGATTCAGAAGCGTCACTCCAGGTTTACTGTATACCTTGGACCTTCTTATTGACGATGAAACACAGAAATTGTATCGGAATTAAATACAAAAGGCACAATGAAGACTTAAGTACAGGAATACTGACTCATCTTACTGTCTATGTTTTGAACCGTCTCTGTGACACTAGTTATACATTCCGATGCTTCACTCCAGGTATACTGTATCCCTTGGACCTTCCTATTGACGATGAAACACAGAAATTGCATCGGAATTAAATACAAAAGGCACAATGACGATTTAAGTACAAGAAGACAGACTCTTCCGACTGTCTATGATTTGAACCATTCCTGTGACACTAGTTCTAGATTCCGATGCTTCACTCCAGGTTTACTGTGTCCCTGGGACCTTCTTATTGACGATGAAACACAGAAATTGCATCGGAATTAAATACAATAATCACAATGCCGACTTAAGTACAAGAAGACTGACTCTTCCCACTGTCTATGTTTTGAACCATTCCTGTGACACTAGTTATAGATTTCGATGCTTCACTTCAGGTTTACTGTATCCCTTGGACCTTCTTATTGACGATGAAACACATAAATTGCATCGGAATTAAATACAAAATGCACAATACCGACTTAAGTACAAGAAGACTGACTCTTCTTACTGACAATGCTTTGAACCATACCTGTGACACTAATCATACATTCCGATGCTTAACTTCAGGATTACTGTATCCCTTGGACCTTCTTATTGACGATGAAACACAGAAATTGCATCGGAATAAAATACAAAAGGCACAATGACGACTTAAGTACAAGGAGACTGACTCTTCTTACTGACTATGTTTTGAACCATTCCTGTGACACTAGTTATTGATTCCGATGCTTCACTTCAGGTTTACTGTATCCCTCTGACCTTCTTATTGACGATGAAACACAGAAATTGCATCGGAATTAAATACAAAAGGCACAATGCCGAATTAAGTACAAGATGACTGAATCTTCTTACTGTCTATGTTTGAACCTTTCCTGTGACACTAGTTATAGACTCCGATGTTTCACTCCAGGTTTACTGTATCCCTTGGACCTTCGTAGTGACGATGAAACACAGTAATTGTATCGGAATTAAATACAAAAGGCACAATGCCGACTTAAGTACAAGAAGACAGACTCTTCTTACTGTCTATGTTTTGAACCATTCCTGTGATTCTAGTTATAGATTCCGATGCTTCACTTCAGGTTTACTGTATCCCTCTGACCTTCTTATTGACGATGAAACACAGAAATTGCATCGGAATTAAATACAAAGGGCACAATGCCGACTTAAGTACAAGAAGACTGACTCTTCTTACTGTCTATGTTTCAACCATTCCTGTGACACTAGTTATAGATTCCGATGCTTCAATTCGTGTCTACTGTATCCCTTGGTTCTTCGTATTGACGATGAAACACAGATTTTGCATCGGAATTAAATACAAAAGGCACAATGCCGACTTAAGTACAAGATTAGTGACTCATCTTACTGTCAATGCTTTGAACCGTCCCTGTGACACTAGTTATAGATTCCGATGTTTCACTCCAGGTTTAATGCATCCCTTGGACCATCTTATTGACGATGAAACAGAGAAATTGCATCGGAAATAAATACAAGAGGCACAATGCCGACTTAAGTACAAGAAGACTGAATCTTCTTACTGACTATGATTTGAACCATTCCTGTGAAACTAGTTATAGATTCCGATGCTTCGCTTCAGGTTTACTGTATCCCTCTGACCTTCGTATTGACGGTGAAACACAGATATTATGTCGGAATTAAATACAAAAGGCACAATGCCGAAATAAGTACAAGAAGACAGACTCTTCTTACTGCCTATGCTTTGAACCGTTCCTGTGACACTAGTTATAGACTCCGATGCTTCACTCCCGGTTTACTGTATCCCTTGGACCTTCTTATTGACGATGAAACACAGAAATTGCATCGGAATTAATTACAAAAGGCACAATGCCGAATTACGTAAAAGAAGTCTGACTCTTCATACTGTCAATGTTTCGAACCATTCCTGTGACACTAGTTATAGATTCCGATGCTTCACTCCAGGTTTACTGTATCCCTCTGACCTTCTTATTGACGATGAAATACAGAATTGCATCGGAATTAAATACAAAAGGCACAATGCCGAATTAAGTACAAGAAGACTGACTCTTCCAACTGACTATATTTTGAACCATTCCTGTGACACTAGTTATAGATTCCGATGCTTCACTCCAGGTTTGCTGTATCCCTTGGACCTTATTATGGACGATGAAACACAGAAATTGCATCAGAATTAAATAGAAAGTGCACAGTGATGACTTAAGTACAAGAAGACTGACTCTTCATACTGATTATGTTTTGAACCAATCCTGTGACACTAGTTATACATTGCGATGCTTCACTTCAGTTTTACTGTATCCTTCTCACCTTCTTGTTGACGATGAAACACAGAAATTGCATCGGAATTAAATACAAAAGGCACAATGCCGACTTAAGTACATGAAGACTGACACTTCTTACTGCCTATGTTTTGAACCATTCCTGTGACTCTAGTTATAGATTCCGATGGTTCACTTCAGATTTACTGTATCCCTCTGACCTTCTTATTGACGATGAAACACAGAAATTGCATCGGAATTAAATAGAAAAGGCACAATGCCGACTTAAGTACTAGAAGACTGACTCTTACTACTGTCTATGTTTTGAATCACTCCTGTGACACTAGTTATAGATTCCGATGCTTCACTTTAGGTTTACTGTATCCCTTGGACCTTCTTATTGACGATGAAACACGGAAATTGCATCGGAATTAAATACAAAAGGCACAATACCGACTTAACTACAAGAAGACTGATTCTTCTTACTGACTATGCTTCGAACCATTCCTGTGACACTAGTTATAGATTCCGATGCTTAAATTCAGGATTACTGTATCCCTCTGAACTGCTTAGTGACGATGATACACAGAAATTGCATCGGAATTAAATACAAAACGCACAATGCCGATTTAAGTACAAGAATACTGACTCATCTTACTGTCAATGCTTTGAACCGTCCCTGTGACACTAGTTATAGATTCCGATGTTTCACTCCAGGTTTAATGTATCCCTTGGACCATCTTATAGACGATGAAACACAGAAATTGCATCGGAATTAAATACAAAATGCCCAATGCCGACTTAAGTACTAGAAGACTGACTGTTCTTACTGACTATGTTTTGAACCATTCCTGTGACACTAGTTATGGATTCCGATGCTTCACTTCATGTTTACTGTGTCCCTCTGACCTTCTTATTGACGATGAAACACAGAAATTGCATCGGAATTAAATACAAAAGGCATAATGCCGCCTTAAGTACAAGAAGACTGACTCTTCTTACTGACTATGTTTGAACCATTCCTGTGACACTAGTCATAGATTCAGATGCTTAACTTCAGGATTACTGTATCCCTTGGACCGTCTTATTGACGACGAAACACAGAAATTCATCGGAATTAAATACAAAAAGCACAATGCCGACATAGGTACAAGATGACTGAAGCTTCTTACTGACTAAGTTTTGAACCATTCCTGTGACACTAGTTATAGATTCCGATGCTTCACTTCAGGTTTACTGTATCCCTCTGACCTTCTTATTGACGACGAAACACAGAAGTTGCATCGGAATTAAATACAAAAGGCACGATGCCGACTTAAGTACAAGAAGACTGACTCTTCTTTCTGTCTATGTTTTGAACCATTTCTGTGACACTAGTTATAGTTTCCGATGCTTCAATTCAGGTCTACTGTATTCCTTGGACCTTCTTATTGACAATGAAACACAGAAATTGCATCGGAAATAAATACAAAAGGCTCAATGGCGACTTAAGTACAAGAAGACTGACTCTTCTTACTGACTATGTTTTGAACCATTCCTGTGACACTAGTTATAGATTCCGATGCTTCACTTCACGTTTACTGTATCCCTCTGACATTCTTATTGACGATGAAACACAGAAATTGCTTCGTAATTGAATACAAAAGTCACAATGCCGACTTAAGTACATTTAGACTGACTTTTCCGACTGTCTATGTCTTGAACCATTCCTGTGACACTAGTTATAGATTCCGATGGTTCATTTCAGGTTTACTGTATCCCTTGGACCTTCTTATTGACGATGAAACACAGAAATTGCATCGGAATTAAATACAAAAGGCACAATACCGACTTAAGTACAAGAAGACTGACTCTTCCAACTGTCTATATTTTGAACCATTCCTGTGACACTAGTTATAGATTCCGATGCTTCACTTCAGGTTTACTGTTTCCCTCTGACCTTCTTATTGACAATGAAACACAGAAATTGCATCGGAATTAGATACAGAAGGCACAATGCCGAATTAAGTACAAGAAGACTGACTCTTCTTACTGTCTATGTTTTGAACCGTTCTTGTGACACTAGTTATAGACTCCGATGCTTCACTCCCGGTTTACTGTATTCCTTGTACCTCCTTATTGACGATGAAACACAGAAATTGCATCGGAATTAATTACAAAAGGCACAATGCCGACTTAAGTAAAAGAAGTCTGACTCTTCTAACTGTCAATGCTTTGAACCATTCCTGTGACACTAGTTACAGATTCCGATGCTTTACTCCAGGTTTACTGTATCCCTTGGACCTTATTATTGACGATGAAACACAGAAATTGCATCAGAATTAAATAGAAAGTGCACAGTGATGACTTAAGTACAAGAAGACTGACTCTTCATACTGATTATGTTTTGAACCAATCCTGTGACACTAGTTATACATTCCGATGCTTCACTTCAGTTTTACTGTATCCTTCTCACCTTCGTATTGACGATGAAACACAGAAATTGCATCGGAATTAAATACAAAAGTCACAATGCCGACTTAAGTACATGTAGACTGACTTTTCCTACTGTCTATGTTTAGAACCATTCCTGTGACACTAGTTATAGACTCCGGTGCTTCCCTCCAGGTTTACTGTATCCCTTGGACCTTCGTATTGACGATGAAACACAGAAATTGCATCGGAATGAAATACAAAATGCACAATGACGACTTAAGTACATGAAGACTGAATCTACTTACTGCCTATGTTTTGAACCATTCCTGTGACTCTAGTTATAGATTCCGATGCTTCACTTCAGGTTTACTGTATCCCTCTGACCTTCTTATTGACGATGAAACACAGAATTGCATCGGAATTAAATACAAAAAGGCACTATGCCGAATTAAGTACAAGAAGACTGACTCTTCTTTCTGTCTATGCTTTGAACCATTCCTGTGACACTAGTTATAGACTCGGATGCTTCACTCCAGGTTTACTGTATCCCTTGGACCTTCGTATTGACGATGAAACACAGAAATTGCATCGGAATTAAATACAAAAGGCACAATGCCGACTTAAGTACATGAAGACTGACTCTGCTTACTGCCTATGTTTTGAACCATTCCTGTGACTCTAGTTATAGATTCCGATGGTTCACTTCAGATTTACTGTATCCCTCTGACCTTCTTATTGACGATGAAAGACAGAAATTGCATCGGAATTAAATAGAAAAGGCACAATGCCGACTTAAGTACAAGAAGACTGACTCTTACTACTGTCTATGTTTTGAATCACTCCTGTGACACTAGTTATAGATTCCGATGCTTCACTTCAGGTTTACTGTATCCCTTGGACCTTCTTATTGACGATGAAACACAGAACTTGCATCGGAATTAAATACAAAAGGCACAATACCGACTTAACTACAAGAAGACTGACTCTTCTTACTGACTATGCTTCGAACCATTCCTGTGACACTAGTTATAGATTCCGATGCTTAAATTCAGGATTACTGTATCCCTCTGAACTGCTTAGTGACGATGATACACAGAAATTGCATCGGAATTAAATACAAAACGCACAATGCCGACTTAAGTACAAGAATACTGACTCATCTTACTGTCAATGCTTTGAACCGTCCCTGTGACACTAGTTATAGATTCCGATGTTTCACTCCAGGTTTAATGTATCCCTTGGACCATCTTATTGACGATGAAACACAGAAATTGCATCGGAATTAAATACAAAATGCCAAATGCCGACTTAAGTACAAGAATACTGACTGTTCTTACTGACTATGATTTGAACCATTCCTGTGACACTAGTTATAGATTCCGATGCTTCACATCAGGTTTACTGTGTCCCTCTGACCTTCTTATTGACGATGAAACACAGAAATTGCATCGGAATTAAATACAAAAGGCACAATGCCGAATTAAGTACAAGAAGACTGACTCTTCCAACTGACTATATTTTGAACCATTCCTGTGACACTAGTTATAGAATCCGATGCTTCACTCCAGGTTTGCTGTATCCCTTGGACCTTATTATGGACGATGAAACACAGAAATTGCATCAGAATTAAATAGAAAGTGCACAGTGATGACTTAAGTACAAGAAGACTGACTCTTCATACTGATTATGTTTTGAACCAATCCTGTGACACTAGTTATACATTGCGATGCTTCACTTCAGTTTTACTGTATCCTTCTCACCTTCTTGTTGACGATGAAACACAGAAATTGCATCGGAATTAAATACAAAAGGCACAATGCCGACTTAAGAACATGAAGACTGACACTTCTTACTGCCTATGTTTTGAACCATTCCTGTGACTCTAGTTATAGATTCCGATGGTTCACTTCAGATTTACTGTATCCCTCTGACCTTCTTATTGACGATGAAACACAGAAATTGCATCGGAATTAAATAGAAAAGGCACAATGCCGACTTAAGTACTAGAAGACTGACTCTTACTACTGTCTATGTTTTGAATCACTCCTGTGACACTAGTTATAGATTCCGATGCTTCACTTTAGGTTTACTGTATCCCTTGGACCATCTTATAGACGATGAAACACAGAAATTGCATCGGAATTAAATACAAAATGCCCAATGCCGACTTAAGTACAAGAAGACTGACTGTTCTTACTGACTATGTTTTGAACCATTCCTGTGACACTAGTTATGGATTCCGATGCTTCACTTCATGTTTACTGTGTCCCTCTGACCTTCTTATTGACGATGAAACACAGAAATTGCATCGGAATTAAATACAAAAGGCATAATGCCGCCTTAAATACAAGAAGACTGACTCTTCTTACTGACTATGTTTGAACCATTCCTGTGACACTAGTCATAGATTCAGATGCTTAACTTCAGGATTACTGTATCCCTTGGACCGTCTTATTGACGACGAAACACAGAAATTGCATCGGAATTAAATACAAAAAGCACAATGCCGACATAGGTACAAGATGACTGAAGCTTCTTACTGACTAAGTTTTGAACCATTCCTGTGACACTAGTTATAGATTCCGATGCTTCACTTCAGGTTTACTGTATCCCTCTGACCTTCTTATTGACGACGAAACACAGAAGTTGCATCGGAATTAAATACAAAAGGCACGATGCCGACTTCAGTACAAGAAGACTGACTCTTCTTTCTGTCTATGTTTTGAACCATTTCTGTGACACTAGTTATAGTTTCCGATGCTTCAATTCAGGTCTACTGTATTCCTTGGACCTTCTTATTGACGATGAAACACAGAAATTGCATCGGAAATAAATACAAAAGGCTCAATGGCGACTTAAGTACAAGAAGACTGACTCTTCTTACTGACTATGTTTTGAACCATTCCTGTGACACTAGTTATAGATTCCGATGCTTCACTTCACGTTTACTGTATCCCTCTGACATTCTTATTGACGATGAAACACAGAAATTGCTTCGTAATTGAATACAAAAGTCACAATGACGACTTAAGTACATGTAGACTGACTTTTCCGACTGTCTATGTCTTGAACCATTCCTGTGACACTAGTTATAGATTCCGATGCTTCATTTCAGGTTTACTGTATCCCTTGGACCTTCTTATTGACGATGAAACACAGAAATTGCATCGGAATTAAATACAAAAGGCACAATACCGACTTAAGTACAAGAAGACTGACTCTTCCAACTGTCTATATTTTGAACCATTCCTGTGACACTAGTTATAGATTCCGATGCTTCACTTCAGGTTTACTGTTTCCCTCTGACCTTCTTATTGACAATGAAACACAGAAATTGCATCGGAATTAGATACAGAAGGCACAATGCCGAATTAAGTACAAGAAGACTGACTCTTCTTACTGTCTATGTTTTGAACCGTTCCTGTGACACTAGTTATAGACTCCGATGCTTCACTCCCGGTTTACTGTATTCCTTGTACCTCCTTATTGACGATGAAACACAGAAATTGCATCGGAATTAATTACAAAAGGCACAATGCCGACTTAAGTAAAAGAAGTCTGACACTTCTAACTGTCAATGCTTTGAACCATTCCTGTGACACTAGTTACAGATTCCGATGCTTCACTCCAGGTTTACTGTATCCCTTGGACCTTATTATTGACGATGAAACACAGAAATTGCATCAGAATTAAATAGAAAGTGCACAGTGATGACTTAAGTACAAGAAGACTGACTCTTCATACTGATTATGTTTTGAACCAATCCTGTGACACTAGTTATACATTCCGATGCTTCACTTCAGTTTTACTGTATCCTTCTCACCTTCGTATTGACGATGAAACACAGAAATTGCATCGGAATTAAATACAAAAGTCACAATGCCGACTTAAGTACATGTAGACTGACTTTTCCTACTGTCTATGTTTAGAACCATTCCTGTGACACTAGTTATAGACTCCGGTGCTTCCCTCCAGGTTTACTGTATCCCTAGGACCTTCGTATTGACGATGAAACACAGAAATTGCATCGGAATGAAATACAAAATGCACAATGACGACTTAAGTACATGAACACTGACTCTACTTACTGCCTATGTTTTGAACCATTCCTGTGACTCTAGTTATAGATTCCGATGCTTCACTTCAGGTTTACTGTATCCCTCTGACCTTCTTATTGACGATGAAACACAGAATTGCATCGGAATTAAATACAAAAAGGCACTATGCCGAATTAAGTACAAGAAGACTGACTCTTCTTTCTGTCTATGCTTTGAACCATTCCTGTGACACTAGTTATAGACTCGGATGCTTCACTCCAGGTTTACTGTATCCCTTGGACCTTCGTATTGACGATGAAACACAGAAATTGCATCGGAATTAAATACAAAAGGCACAATGCCGACTTAAGTACATGAAGACTGACTCTGCTTACTGCCTATGTTTTGAACCATTCCTGTGACTCTAGTTATAGATTCCGATGGTTCACTTCAGATTTACTGTATCCCTCTGACCTTCTTATTGACGATGAAAGACAGAAATTGCATCGGAATTAAATAGAAAAGGCACAATGCCGACTTAAGTACAAGAAGACTGACTCTTACTACTGTCTATGTTTTGAATCACTCCTGTGACACTAGTTATAGATTCCGATGCTTCACTTCAGGTTTACTGTATCCCTTGGACCTTCTTATTGACGATGAAACACAGAACTTGCATCGGAATTAAATACAAAAGGCACAATACCGACTTAACTACAAGAAGACTGACTCTTCTTACTGACTATGCTTCGAACCATTCCTGAGACACTAGTTATAGATTCCGATGCTTAAATTCAGGATTACTGTATCCCTCTGAACTGCTTAGTGACGATGATACACAGAAATTGCATCGGAATTAAATACAAAACGCACAATGCCGACTTAAGTACAAGAATACTGACTCATCTTACTGTCAATGCTTTGAACCGTCCCTGTGACACTAGTTATAGATTCCGATGTTTCACTCCAGGTTTAATGTATCCCTTGGACCATCTTATTGACGATGAAACACAGAAATTGCATCGGAATTAAATACAAAATGCCAAATGCCGACTTAAGTACAAGAATACTGACTGTTCTTACTGACTATGATTTGAACCATTCCTGTGACACTAGTTATAGATTCCGATGCTTCACTTCAGGTTTACTGTGTCCCTCTGACCTTCTTATTGACGATGAAACACAGAAATTGCATCGGAATTAAATACAAAACGCATAATAGCGACTTAAGTACAAGAAGACTGACTCTTCTTTCTGACTACGTTTGAACCATTCCTGTGACACTAGTCATAGATTGCGATGCTTAACTTCAGGATTACTGTATCCCTTGTACGTCTTATTGACGACGAAACACAGAAATTGCATCGGAATTAAATACAAAAGGCACAATGCCGACATAGGTACAAGATGACTGAAGCTTCTTACTGACTAAGTTTTGAACCATTCCTGTGGCACTTGTTATAGATTCCGATGCTTCACTTCAGGTTTACTGTATCCCTCTGGCCTCATAGACGATGAAACACAGAATGGCATCGGAATTAAATACAAAAGGCACAATGCCGAATTAAGTACAAGAAGACTGACTCTTCTTTCTGTCTATGTTTTGTACCATTCCTGTGATCCTAGTTATAGATTCCGATGTTTCACTCCAGGTTTAATGTATCCCTTGGACCATCTTATAGACGATGAAACACAGTAATTGCATCTGAATTAAATACAAAAGGCATAATGCCGACTTAAGTTAAAAAGACTTACTCTTCTTACTGACTATGTTTTGAACCATTCCTGTGACACTAGTTATAGATTCCGATGCTGCACTTCAGGTTTACTGTATCCCTCTGACCTTCTTATTGACGACGAAACACAGAAGTTGCATCGGAATTAAATACAAAAGGCACGATGCCGACTTAGGTACAAGAAGACTGACTCTTCTTTCTGTCTATGTTTTGAACCATTCCTGTGACACTAGTTATAGTTTCCGATGCTTCAATTCAGGTCTACTGTATTCCTTGGACTTTCTTATTGACGATGAAACACAGAAATTGCATCGTAATTAAATACAAAAAGCACAATGCCGACTTCAGTACAAGAAGACTGACTCTTCTTACTGACTATGTTTTGAACCATTCCTGTGGCACTAGTTATAGATTCCGATGCTTCACATCCGGTTTACTGTATCTCTCTGACCTTCTTATTGACGATGAAAGACAGAAGTTGCATCGGAATTAAATACAAAAGGCACAATGCCGACTTAAGTACAAAAAGACTGACTCTTCTTACTGTCTATGTTTTGAACCATTCGTGTGACACTAGTTATAGATTCCGATGCTTCAATTCAGGTCTACTGTTTCCCTTGGACCTTCTTATTGACGATGACACACAGAAATTGCATCGAAATTAAATACAAAAGGCATAATACCGACTTAAGTACAAGACGACTGACTCTTCTTATTGACTATGATTTGAACCATTCTTGTGACACTAGTCACAGATTCCGATGCTTAACTTCAGGATTACTGTATCCCTTGGACCGTCTTATTGACGACGAAGCACTGAAATTGCATCGGAATTAAATACAAAAGGCACAATGCCGACATAAGTACAAGATGACTGACTCTACTTAGTGACTAAATTTTGAACAATTCCTGTGGCACTAGTTATAGATTCCGATGCTTCACTTCAGGTTTACTGTATCCCTCTGGCCTTATAGACGATGAAACACAGAAGTTGCATCGGAATTAAATACAAAAGGCACAATGCCGACTGAAGTACAAGGAGACTGACTCTTCATTCTGTCTATGTTTTGAACCATTCCTGTGACTCTAGTTATAGATTCCGATGCTTCACTTCAGGATTACTGTATCCCTCTGACCTTCTTAGTGACGATGAAACACAGAAATTGCATCGGAATTAAATACAAAAAGCACAATGCCGACTTAAGTACAAGAATACTGACTCATATTACTGTCTATGTTTTGAACCATTCCTGTGACACTAGTTATAGATTCCGATGCTTCACTCCAGGTTTAATGTATCCCTTGGACCTTCTTATTGACGAAGAAACACAGAAATTGCATCGGAATTAAATACAAAAGGCATAATGCCGACTAAAGTACAAAAAGACTTACTCTTCTTACTGACTATGTTTTGAACCATTCCTGTGACACTAGTTATAGATTCCGATGCTTCACTGCAGGTTTACTGTATCCCTCTGACCTTCTTATTGACGACGAAACACAGAAGTTGCATCGGAATTAAATACAAAAGGCACAATGCCGACTTAAGTACAAGAAGACTGACTCTTCTTACTGTCTATGTTTTGAACCATTCCTGTGACACTAGTTATAGATTCCGATGCTTCAATTCAGGTCTACTGTATTCCTTGGACCTACTTATTGACGATGAAACACAGACATTGCATCGGAATTAAATACAAAAAGCACAATGCCGACTTAAGTACAAGAAGACTGACTCTTCTTACTTACTATGTTTTGAACCATTCCTGTGGCACTAGTTATAGATTCCGATGCTTCACATCCGGTTTACTATATCCCTCTGACCTTCTTATTGACGATGAAACACAGAAATAGCATCGGAGTTAAATACAAGAGGCACAATGCCGACTTAAGTACATGTAGACTGACACCTCCTACTGTGAATGTTTTGAACCATTCCTGTGACACAAGTTGTAGATTCCGATGCTTCACTTCAGGCTTACTGTATCCCTCTGACCTTCTTATTGACGATGAAACACAGAAATTGCTTCGGAATCAATTACAAAAGGCACAATGCCGACTTAAGTAAAAGAAGTCTGACTCTTTTTATTGTCAATGTTTTGAACCATTCCTGTGACACTAGTTATAGATTCCGATGCTTAACTTCAGAATTACTGTATACCTTGGGCCTTCTTATTGACGATGAAACACAGAAATTGCTTCGGAATTAATTACAAAAGGCACAATGCCGACTTAAGTAAAAGAAGTCTGACTCTTCTTACTCTCAATGTTTTGAACCATTCCTGTGACACTAGTTATAGATTCCGATGCTTCACTCCAGGTTTACTGTATCCCTTGGACCTTCTTATTGACGATGAAACACAGAAATAGGATCAGAATTAAATAGAAAATGCACATTGATGACTTAAGTACATGTAGACTGACTCTTCCTACTGTGAATGTTTTGAACCATTCCTGTGACATAAGTTATAGGTTCTTATGCTTCACTTCAGGTTTACTGTATACCTCTGACCTTCTTATTGACGATGAAACACAGAAATTGCTTCGAAACCAATTACAAAAGGCACAATGCCGACTTAAGTAAAAGAAGTCTGACTCTTCTTATTGTCAATGTTTTGAACCATTCCTGTGACACTAGTTATAGATTCCGATGCTTAACTTCAGGATTACTGTATCCCTTGGGCCTTCTTATTGACGATGGAACACAGATATTGCATCGGAATTAAATACAAAAGGCACAATGCGACTTAAGTACAGGTAGACTGACTCTTCTTACTGTCTATGTTTTGAACCATTCCTGTGACACTAGTTATAGATTCCGATGCTTCAATTCAGGTCTACTGTATCCCTTGGACCTTCTTATTGACGATGAAACACAGAAATTGCATCGGAATTAAATACAAAAAGCACAATGCCGACTTAAGTACAGGTAGACTGACTCTTCTTACTGTCTATGTTTTGAACCATTCCTGTGACACTAGTTATAGATTCCGATGCTTCAATTCAGGTCTACTGTATCCCTTGGACCTTCTTATTGACGATGAAACACAGAAATTGCATCGGAATTAAATACAAAAGGCACAATGCCGACTTAAGTACAGGTAGACTGACTCTTCTTACTGTCTATGTTTTGAACCATTCCTGTGACACTAGTTATAGATTCCGATGCTTCAATTCAGGTCTACTGTATCCCTTGGACCTTCTTATTGACGATGAAACACAGACATTGCCTCGGAATTAAATACAAAAGGCACAATGCCGACTTAAGTACAGGTAGACTGACTCTTCTTACTGTCTATGTTTTGAACCATTCCTGTGACACTAGTTATAGATTCCGATGCTTCAATTCAGGTCTACTGTATCCCTTGGACCTTCTTATTGACGATGAAACACAGAAATTGCATCGGAATTAAATACAAAAAGCACAATGCCGACTTATGTACATGTAGACTGACCCTTCCTACTGTGAATGTTTTGAACCATTCCTGTGACATAAGTTATAGGTTCCGATGCTTCACTTCAGGTTTACTGTATACCTCTGACCTTCTTATTGACGATGAAACACAGAAATTGCATCGGAATCAATTACAAAAGGCACAATGCCGACTTAAGTAAAAGAAGTCTGACCCTTCTTACTGTCAATGTTTTGAACCATTCCTGTGACACTAGTTATAGATTCCGATGCTTCACTCCAGGTTTACTGTATCCCTTGGACCTTCTTATTGACGATGAAACACAGAAATTGCATCTGAATTTAATAGAAAATGCACAATACCGATATAAGTACAAGAAGACTGACTATTCTTACTGCCTATGATATGAACCATTCCTGTGACACTACTTATAGATTCCGATACTTCGCTTCAGGTTTACTGTATCCCTCTGACCTTCTTATTGACGATGAAACACAGAAATTGCATCGGAATTAAATACAAAAGGCAAAATGCCGAATTAAGTACAAGAAGACGGACTCTTCTTACTGCCTATGTTTTGAACCATTTCTGTGACACTAGTTATAGACTCCGATGCTTCACTCCAGTTTTACTATATCCCTCTGACCTTCTTATTAATGATGAAACACAGAAATTGCATCGTAATAAAATACAAAAGGCACAATACCGATATAAGTTCAAGAATACTGACCCTTCTTACTGACTATGTTTTGAACCATTCCTGTGACACTAGTTATAGATTCCGATGCTTCACATCAGGTTTACTGTATCCCTCTGACCTTCTTATTGACGATAAAACACAGAAATTGCATCGGAATTAAATTCAAAAGGCACAATGCCGACTTAAGTACATGTAGGCAGACTCTTCCTACTGTGAATGATTTGAACCATCCCTGTGACACAAGTTATAGATTGCGATGCTTCACTTCAGGTTTACTCTATCCCTCTGACCTTCTTATTGACGATGAAACACAGAAATTGCATCGGAATTAAATACAAAAGGCACAATGACGACTTAAGTAAAAGAAGTCTGACTCTTCTTACTGTCAATGTTTTGAACCTTTCCTGTGACACTAGTTATAGATTCCGATGCTTCAGTCCAGGTTTACTGTATCCCTTGGACCTTCTTCTTGACGATGAAACACAGAAATTGCATCAGAAATTAATAGAAAATGCACAATACCGACATAAGTACAAGAAGACTGACTCTTCTTACTGACTGTGATATGAACCATTCCTGTGACACTAGTTATAGTTTCCGATGCTTCGCTTCAGGTTTACTGTATCCCTCTGACCTTCTTATTGACGATGAAACACAGAAATCGCATCGGAATTAAACACAAAAGGCACAATGCCGAATTAAGTACAAGAAGACTGACTCTTCTTACTGTCTATGTTTGGAACCATTCCTGTGACACTAGTTAAAGACTCCGATGCTTCACTCCAGGTTTACTGCATCCCTCTGACCTTCTTATTGATGATGAATCACAGAAATTCCATCGGAGTTAAATACAAAAGCCACAATACCGACATAAGTACAAGAATACTGACTCTTCTTACTGACTATGATTTGTACCATTATTGTGACACTAGTCATGGATTCCGATGCTTAACTTCAGGATTACTGTATTCCTTGGACCTTCTTATTGACGATGAAACACAGAAGTTGCATCGGAATGAAATAGAAAAGGCACAATGCCGACTTAAGTACAAGTAAGCTGACTCTTCTTACTGTCTGTGTTATGAACCATTCCTGTGACACTAGCTATAGATTCCGATGCTTCAATTCAGGTCTACTGTATCCCTAGGTCCTTCTTATTGACGATGAAACACAGAAATTGCATCGGAATTAAATACAAAAAGCACAATGCCGACTTAAGTACAAGAGGACTGTCTGTTCTTACTGACTATGATTTGAACCATTCCTGTGACACTAGTTATAGATTCCGATGCTTCACATCAGGTTTACTGTATCCCTCTGACCTTCTTATAGACGATGAAATACAGAAATTGCATCAGAATTAAATACAAAAGGCCCAATGCCGACTTAAGTACATGTAGACTGACTCTTCCTACTGTGAATGTTTTGAACCATTTCTGTGACACATGTTATAGATTCCGGTGCTTCACTTCAGGTTTACTGTATCCCTTGGACATTCTTATTGACGATGAAACACAGAAATTGCATCGGAATTAAATACAAAAGGCACAATGCCGACTTAACTACAAGAAGACTGACTCTACTTACTGACTATGCCTTGAACCATTCCTGTGACACTAGTTATAGATTCCGATGCTTAACTTCAGGATTACTCTATCCCTCTGACCTTCTTAGTTACGATGAAACATAGAAATTGCATCGGAAATAAATACAAAAAGCACATTGCCGTTTTAAGTACAAGAATACTGACTCATCTTACTGTCTATGTTTTGAACCGTCCCTTTGACACTAGTTATAGATTCCGATGCTTCAATTCAGGTCTACTGTATCCCTTGGACCTTCTAATTGACGATGAAACACAGAAATTGCATCGGAATTAAATACAAAAAGCACAATGCCGACTTAAGTACATGTAGACTGACCCTTCCTACTGTGAATGTTTTGAACCATTCCTGTGACATAAGTTATAGGTTCCGATGCTTCACTTCAGGTTTACTGTATACCTCTGACCTTCTTAATGACGATGAAACACAGAAATTGCATCGGAATCAATTACAAAAGACACAATGCCGACTTAAGTAAAAGAAGTCTGACCCTTCTTACTGTCAATGTTTTGAACCATTCCTGTGACACTAGTTATAGATTCCGATGCTTCACTCCAGGTTTACTGTATCCCTTGGACCTTCTTATTGACGATGAAACACAGAAATTGCATCTGAATTTAATAGAAAATGCACAATACCGATATAAGTACAAGAAGACTGATTATTCTTACTGACTATGATATGAACCATTCCTGTGACACTACTTATAGATTCCGATACTTCGCTTCAGGTTTACTGTATCCCTCTGACCTTCTTATTGACGATGAAACACAGAAATTGCATCGGAATTAAATACAAAAGGCAAAATGCCGAATTAAGTACAAGAAGACTGACTCTTCTTACTGCCTATGTTTTGAACCATTTCTGTGACACTAGTTATAGACTCCGATGCTTCACTCCAGTTTTACTATATCCCTCTGACCTTCTTATTAATGATGAAACACAGAAATTGCATCGTAATTAAATACAAAAGGCACAATACCGATATAAGTTCAAGAATACTGACTCTTCTTACTGACTATGTTTTGAACCATTCCTGTGACACTAGTTATAGATTCCCATGCTTCACATCAGGTTTACTGTATCCCTCTGACCTTCTTATTGACGATGAAACACAGAAATTGCATCGGAATTAAATTCAAAAGGCACAATGCCGACTTAAGTACATGTAGACAGACTCTTCCTACTGTGAATGATTTGAACCATCCCTGTGACACAAGTTATAGATTGCGATGCTTCACTTCAGGTTTACTCTATCCCTCTGACCTTCTTATTGACGATGAAACACAGAAATTGCATCGGAATTAAATACAAAAGGCACAATGACGACTTAAGTAAAAGAAGTCTGACTCTTCTTACTGTCAATGTTTTGAACCATTCCTGTGACACTAGTTATAGATTCCGATGCTACACTCCAGGTTTACTGTATCCCTTGGACCTTCTTCTTGACGATGAAACACAGAAATTGCATCAGAAATTAATAGAAAATGCACAATACCGACATAAGTACAAGAAGACTGACTCTTCTTACTGACTATGATATGAACCATTCCTGTGACACTAGTTATAGATTCCGATGCTTCGCTTCAGGTTTACTGTATCCCTCTGACCTTCTTATTGACGATGAAACACAGAAATCGCATCGGAATTAAACACAAAAGGCACAATGCCGAATTAAGTACAAGAAGACTGACTCTTCTTACTGTCTATGTTTGGAACCATTCCTGTGACACTAGTTAAAGACTCCGATGCTTCACTCCAGGTTTACTGCATCCCTCGGACCTTCTTATTGATGATGAAACACAGAAATTCCATCGGAGTTAAAGACAAAAGCCCCAATACCGACATAAGTACAAGAATACTGACTCTTCTTACTGACTATGATTTGTACCATTATTGTGACACTAGTCATAGATTCCGATGCTTAACTTCAGGATTACTGTATTCCTTGGACCTTCTTATTGACGATGAAACACAGAAGTTGCATCGGAATGAAATAGAAAAGGCACAATGCCGACTTAAGTACAAGTAAGCTGACTCTTCTTACTGTCTGTGTTATGAACCATTCCTGTGACACTAGCTATAGATTCCGATGCTTCAATTCAGGTCTACTGTATCCCTTGGACTTTCTTATTGACGATGAAACACAGAAATTGCATCGGAATTAAATACAAAACGCACAATGCCGACTTAAGTACAAGAGGACTGTCTGTTCTTACTGACTATGATTTGAACCATTCCTGTGACACTAGTTATAGATTCCGATGCTTCACATCAGGTTTACTGTATCCCTCTTACCTTCTTATAGACGATGAAACACAGAAATTGCATCAGAATTAAATACAAAAGGCCCAATGCCGACTTAAGTACATGTAGTCTGACTCTTCCTACTGTGAATGTTTTGAACCATTTCTGTGACACATGTTATAGATTCCGGTGCTTCACTTCAGGTTTACTGTATCCCTTGGACCTTCTTATTGACGATGAAACACAGAAATTGCATCGGAATTAAATACAAAAGGCACTATGCCGACTTAACTACAAGAAGACTGACTCTTCTTACTGACTATGCCTTGAACCATTCCTGTGACACTAGTTATAGATTCCGATGCTTAACTTCAGGATTACTGTATCCCTCTGTCCTTCTTAGTTACGATGAAACACAGAAATTAAATCGGAAATAAATACAAAAATCACATTGCCGACTTAGGTACAAGAATACTGACTCATCTTACTGTCTATGTTTTGAACCGTCCCTTTGACACTAGTTATAGATTCCGATGCTTCACTCCAGGTTTACTGTATCCCTTGGACCTTCTTATTGACGATGAAACACAGAAATCGCATTGAATTAAATACATAAGGCACAATGCCGACTTAAGTACAAGAAGACTGACACTTCTTACTGACTATGTTTTGAACCATTCCTGTGACACTAGTTATAGATTCCGATGCTTCACTTCAGGTTTACTGTATCCCTCTGACCTTCTTATTGACGATGAATCACAGAAATTGCATCGGAAATTAATACAAAAGGCACAATGCCGAATTAAGTACAAGAAGACTGACTCTTCTTACTGTCTATGCTTTGAACCATTCCTGTGCCACTAGTTATAAACTCCGATGCTTCACTTCAGGTTTACTGTATCCCTTGGACCTTCCTATTGACGATGAAACACAGAAATTGCATCGGAATTAAATACAAAAGGCACAATAACGACTTAAGTAAAAGAGGTCTGACTCTTCTTACTGTCTATGATTTGAACCATTCCTGTGACACTAGTTACAGATTCCGATGCTTCACTCCAGGTTTACTGTATCCCTTGGACCTTCTTATTGACGATGAAACACAGAAATTGCATCAGAATTAAATAGAAAATGCACAATGATGACTTAAGTACAAGAAGACTGACTCTTCTTACTGTCTATGCTTTGAACCGTCCCTGTGACACTAGTTATAGATTCCGATGCTTCACTCCAGGTTTACTGTATCCCTTAGACCTTCTAATTGACGATGAAACACAGAAATTGTATCGGAAATAAATACAAAAGGCACAATGCCGACTTAAGTACAAGTAGACTGACCCTTCTTACTGACTATGTTTTGAACCATTCATGTGACTCTAGTTATCGATTCCGCTGCTTCACTTCAGGTTTACTGTATCCCTTAGTGATGTTGTTATTCAATGGAAAGTTGGAAATTAAGATTTAGCTTACTGTTTTATCAATCACAATTGGCGTAAGAATCATGGATTGACCATTGTCATAAAATATTGCATTATGAGATGTGATTAGTTTTTACTTGCAGTTTCGCGTGGCTTGAGGCAGTCACAACTAGCGTGCCATGGATTAAGAAATCGCATTATCGTCTTTCTAATTACTTCATGATCGTAGATACGATCATACCCGGTTGTGAAGTTATTGTTATGACAAAACAATTTCCTAAGGGACCAGAAAGTTCTTAAGGGCGCAAAAACAACTGTAACATCACACAAAAGGGAAATTCGATATTAAAGCTGATGCAAGAAGACGATAAAACAGTTTTCTTTTTATCAATGTAACATGCACATTAGACTGCTGATCTTGGTGTCTGTAATATTAGCAAAATGTATAATTAAAATGAAAGTAATACTGAGGAGATAATAGGAATGAGCACTGCAGAATGATTCAGTATTCCCAGAACAAATATTTATTATAAACTAAAACATATATCGTACCTTAAGCTTAATACTACAATGACGGTAGATTTTTTTGTCCGTATCATGTCCATTGAGCGCTCTTTTATATAGCCATTGTCCTCTTGAGTCGCTCGTGTTTCGTCACGGTAAGTTACAACAGTTCTTCTTCCTACACTTCACACAAAACTTAGACGGAACACGTTTTTATATATTTAGTAAAAATAATTAGATCAGACCGCCACAAATCTGCGTCCGTCTTACTCGAGAAAAACTGTAAAAGTCTTTTTAGCGCTCAAGGCTTCATTTGTTCTCCAGCGAACAAAATAGTGAAGGATCGCATATCCATCCGTACTTTTCTGTTTATATTGCCGCCCAAAGACGACGAATTACATTATCTAGAAAATTCCACCTTCGCCATGCGGCGCCTTATTATAAATTAATCATTCTTTATAAACAAGTATTTGCCTTCTGGCTGAATTTGCTGTTTTAATTAAGCCGAAAATAGCGAATATCACATTGCCTCCCATGAGGAGAGAGAAAATGCCGAAGGATTACCTCGATCCTCATGTCCTCATGAGATATTCGTGATTTTTGGTGTGACATTTACATAGCGTTATTGGCGTACAAAGTACATAAATTGAAATCACATTTATAAACATATATCAGATATTTATCATTTTTCAAAATAAAGTTTTTCATTCTTTGTTCATCAGTCACTTCATTCCATAATACCAAGACTAACATATATGTGCATTTTTAAGTTTGGTCCTTATTTGCTTATAACAATAAGTGAACGTTCATTTCGCTCTTCAGGGGATAGAATTCAGAAATTACTTTCTCTTGAGCTTAACAACTAATACATGAGTACAGTGAGTGCTTATTTTCACAAAACTAGAGTGGACAATGTTCGAGCATCTGTTGACTCATTGTGGTTCAATTACAGTTTAATAACGTAGCACTACACTTCGTGATGCTTTCACATTCTGTGTTAGCTGTCTACGGCGTTCATCATGCAGTACATCTGTCCTTTCCACTGTGGTGCCAGGAATTCAAGTGGCTTCTCGGGTTTTTATTTACAATATGAAACAGAAGAAGTGGAAAATTATTAGTATGACTTACAAGCTACTGGATACATTTGTTAAGGATCGGGACTGGTCTGGAGTTTAGGGTCTTACTATAGTGCACATTCATTTTCTTTGTCCATCAAGATACAGGGTTATAATTCATTTTAGCAGTGTTCAGGAGTGCCGGTATTAATGGCTTTAAGGCCTGAGTAATCTAACAATCTACTTCTCACTCATCTTAACTTCAACTCAAGAAAATTGCTTAATTTACATATGAAAATGTAGTCACACAAGTGTACAAATGTCTTTCCTCCAGTATGTACGATTGGAGTCATGGCGGTTAGCAGTTTAAAGTTTGGATTGTTTCGTCACCCACACGTCAGCCACTCACAGCGGCTGCACAGTGTTGCGTGAGCTCCAATACTTAGTATCCGTTCGCGCTCAGGCTGTAACAGAGGTGCTGGTCGTCGATTGCTCCCTTTTTTTTTTGTGAACTTCGTATCACACGAGTGCATCGATACAAACACCTCGCGCGCGTTTCCCATCGGAGGAGCCGGACACTGAAGTTGCCTCCATACTTCTGTCAACTGCCTCCCATGAGGCTCACAGGTAAGTGACGACGAATGTTTTAGCTGTCGCTGCACTTAGAACAACACTGAACTTTGCGTTGCACCTGTTGTCGTAGCCTTGACTTCCTTTTTTACACTTGCAGTACAACACTACCACTAGTATACAGTGAACAGTTATTTTTATAATGCACGTCGCACTTTAGTGTGCATCTTCACACAGCATTCGTGCTTAGTTCCTTCGCCGATGGAGTTCATTTACAAAACAATCCATTTTGCACGTTTCCTCCACTGGTATAGAAAGACTTATATTCTACAATTTACAAAATATCACTTACGAGCTAATATTTACAATTAATGGTCACTCCTTTTGTTAAGTCCAGTGAACAACTGCTTTATGAATGGACTCTTTATATCTCAAGATTTGCTTTCACTAGTGAACCTAAAAATATTCTTTCAAACTTTCTTTTAAGTGCTCATCTCCTCATTATGAAAACTACAGGTTTCCCAACACTCGTTGCATTTATTCTTTAGTGCACCCAAGATCATTTTCTACTGCCACGCAGCATATCTACTACTTAACGAGTACACATTTAACGCTGAATCTTTTTTTTTTTTTTTTTTTGTGCTTTCCTTTGTGCTTGCCAAATTTCTTTTATATTTGAGGGCAGACTGGATAACAATAGTTCTCCCTCTTCGCTTCATGTACTCAGCAATCGTTCTCTGTTTAAAGAAATAGGGTAACGTGTGTCTACTATTTTTTTGCATGAATGGAATTACCGACAGTTCACTGGGTTTACGCAACTGGTCCATAACAAACATTACCAAAGCTAGCGAAGTTCATCACGCTACGTGTCTCATTTCTCATAAGCACTGCTTTGCTTCGAAGCACACGTGCCTTTTACAAGTCGACCCTTGGTCTGGGTTAATGAACCAGGATCAAAAGGAACGGGCACAAGGAAAATGGATTTCATAAGAGGAGTGTCTTAGGAGACATTTTTGCAATAAAATCTGCATGTAAATAAAATTATCTTAATAAACATAGGCACATATATAAACTTCAACCTCCTTCCTTACAGCATGCTTTGCTACTTCTACGTCTTACTCAGGTTATAGTCAATATTAAGTTTAAATATCACTGCATTGCTTGTTCTTTAGATTAGCCTTCAATTTGGGTATTGAATGGTCGCTAGATTACACTACAGATCTTCTGAAGATCTTTACTTGGACTTATTTATGATACAGGTGGCTTGCTGTGTGGTTATTTAGTACCTCGATTCTACTGAAATCAATTCGTCAGCTAACATTCCTCATATACTCTTTACCTTGGGCTCAGATCACAGGGAAATAGTTTACTTTCATAGCAATTAGTGGCCTCGTGGAGTACTTACGCTACATTATTGATGCTTCATGGTTTGCCTCTATTTGTACTGTATTTCACCTAACTTAGTTTACTACAGCTTATTGTCTCCTTGCGTGAACACATGTGGGTTACCACTTGTTTTTCCATTTAACAGCACGCTTTAACTGAACTTTAAGCTATTTCTTCTACTCCTGTCCACTGTCTGGACTGTTTGAACATGTACCCTTTTTTTTAAGCAGGTAATTTGGGCTTTTACTACAGAACTTCAAGTACTTACATTACTAAAAATAAATCTATAAATATTCTTGTACCTTGAGAGAAGTGCTTATTTACGCATCCTCCTCCATTTCTCACCTTTACATATTTTATTTAGCTCCGGGCAATCACCTCGCAAGCACTTTTTTTTTCTTAATACTAACTTAAAGTTAAATTGAAATTCTTGGTGCAACCCCTATTTCCTGCTTCAGCTTGTTGAAGAAATATCAGTTCAATGTCCATCACTATAAACAATTTTTCCATACGTAGCATTTAATACTTAAAGTTTACATGTAGTAGCCGTTACCATGTAGTCAGTGCGCTGTTCAACACAATACTTATCATTAACAGTTCACACAAGGAAATTTCCAGTACGCAAGAGGTAAGAAACAAAAACAGATGCTATCTGCAGTTGAGGCTGTGTCTGTAAACTAACTCTCTGTTTCAATGGACCAATCGCTCCCGATATGGAGCAGCCCTGAATCGGCAATGATAAAACTTTTGAAACAGAAGACACCTGTCTGAAGAGACATGATGACATCACATTGATGTTTGCTCCTGTATCAACAACTGCTGTGACAGGAATGTTAGTAATAGAAATCTTAATCGAAGCCTGGACCTGTTCATCATAAATGTCATTAATGTCTTGAGCTTCTAGGTCAGGTGCAAGGTCATCTCGTAAGTCGGTCTCATGGTCGTACCGTATCGCATTAACATACTCAGAATCAGAGTATTCGTTAGTACCCCCACTGGAACCGGCAGCGACCTCTAGGAGGCTGAAAGGCGCTGCCTCTAATTTTCCGCAGGATGTTTAACCTGTTTGTCATTCATGGCCTTAAGTGTTTGTTCCGTTTCATATTGGTGCTGGTTATGTGGTACAAATGCCGGTGTAGAGGGGTAAAATCCACTGGGTGCATTCACTTGTGAATAGAATACTTGAGAAGGCTGATGTCGCCCGATCTTTTGGTTGCCGGCAAAACCATTTCCTTGTGAAGGAAAGTTCGCATTTGGTGCCATTTGAAAATTGTTCCGCGGTCCTCTATTCTGTGAAAAGTTGTTCTTATGTTGTGGTGGGTGGCCTCCGCCTTGCCCATGCCACTTGCTATATTTCGACCTATAACTTTGATTGTACACTGGTCCATTTGAAAAATTACCACTAGTTTGTGGAGAATTTCCATACTGCTCAGGCGCAGAATTAAAGGGTGGGTTTCCGTACTGATGTTGTACCTGGTGTTTGTAAATTGGGTGGTATCTCTGCTGATTACTGTAATTGGTTTTCTGCTTCCGTTTAAAGTTATTGCCGTTTGCGTTTTGATAACCGCTGGCAGGTTGGTAACAGCGGTCGCAGTAGCTCGCTCTCTCCTTGGGCGCATTGTTGTCCGCGTGCGATGCATTCTGCTGGCTGCCAGGGAAGAATTTGCCGCTGCCAACCTTGGAGCGCACATCCTCGCTAATTAAATCTAAGGGATCCAGCACAGAAAGGAATACACCCGTGTCATCTTCGGACACATTTACTAATTTCTCTCTAATAGACACAGGGAGTTTGCTTTTGAGAATCATAATTACGTCCTTGGAAGAAATCGGAGAATCCCAGAATTTAATTTTTTCTAGATACTTCTCAAAGTATCGCCGGAGACTTCCACGCTTCTCATTGAAAATTTCCGCACCATACACCTCCTTCCTTAATCTTTGCTGTACCCCATTACTCCAAAATTTTGCCAAGAACATTTTCTCAAACTCTTCATAATTCCTACACGTGTCTACCATTTCCGTTCCCCATAATGCTGCATCACCAGAAATAAAGCCAGTGACGAACTGAATACGCTGTCTGTCTGTCCAGCTCCTGGGAAATATGCCGGAAAAATTCTTTAGGAACACGATGGGGTGTATTTCTCGCTTCTGCGGATGAAAAACAGGAAAAGTGCGATGCCTAATCACACTTTCCTCTTGCATTAAACTCACGATTGTGGGCGGATCATTTAGTTTCCCTACTCGGGACTCAACAGGACTGTTGTTTTGCATGTAATCAGGCGGTGAACGATAAGGAGTTGACTGACATTCGTCACCGTCTAAAGAGTTGTTCCCTATAGTTTGCGTATGTGTGTGCGGATTTTCTACCCAGTTTCTCAGCATTCTGACTTCGTCCACTACTTGCTGCTTCCACTCGGGAAGATCCCGTGTAAGTGTCCTCCGAATCTGTCCCAATTCAGAAACTACTGTGTCTCCCGACTTACCAGGAGCAGCTAAGATTTCATAAGTTACATCCTTGACAGTCTCCCTAAGCTCCTCCCTGACCTTCTTTTCGATAAAAATATCTTTACCCTTTATCCATTCACTGTAGTGTTCCGACAATGCCTCCGCGTGTGCTTTCACGGTGCTCTTAACCTGTTCTTCAATATTGATTGAGTCTATCTGCCTCGACAGATCCTCCACTACACCTTCAATGTCAGATACTGCATGTCTAACTGAGTTTATTTCTTTGGTAGCTGCCTGAATTTTTGTGTTTAATGTTCCAGATACTTCAGCTATTTCACTTTTCACCTATTTCTGCATTTTCTGAATTTGATCACTGATCTTAGTTTGCACCTCACCCAAATGGGTATTTAATTCAGCCGTAATTTCTTTATGCGGATCTGTTTTGATTGTGCCTAGCTCTGTTTTTAATGATTCGCTTACAGCATCTAGTCGGGCGTTAACAGCCTCATTTTGTGTTTTTATAGTCTCATTTTGTGTTTTTATATTCTCATTTACTGCGTCAAACTGTTGTTTCAGCATTTCCATTAACGCACCGAGGTCATTTGTAGCTGCAGCGGGACGAGTTTGGACTTCAGGGTCACTTTCCCCTGTTACAGACATGGTTAGTTCAGTTTCCACACGGGAACCTACAGTTCGCGATCGTAAAGGGTATGGAATACTATTAACGTCTTCACTCCCGTCTCCTGTTGTCACCTGTCTCTGTTTACTATCTGCCATTTTCGTCAGTAAATCAGGTGCTACGCAAGGCTTTCGTCGTTTGTCAGTGACGTGGTGAGTCCGCTAAGAGCACCGCTCTCGCGTGAGCAACAAATGAAATTCTATCTGGCGAGAAGACAAGATGGAACCTAACCGTTTCAGACAAATGAATGAAGATGCTCTTCACTGCAAATTGCACACACTATCCTCCATGTTGAAAATGTAATACAGCTATGCTAACAATGGGGAGAAATAATTTCTATTATCAGACTACGAATAATTTTACTTTGAAAGATAAAATAAAGCAGATTTTCTATAGCTGGAAGGAGAGAGAAAGGATGTGGATCGACTTGGAAAAGCAACGTTGCTACTGAAGCACTACACTGCGTATGCAAAATTCTAACTTACTTTTTGATGGCTTGAATACCGCTATGTTGTCTCAGCAAATTCACGTCTCTTTACTTTTCTTTTCTCTCGGTAATTAAACTGCGTTATTGACCGTTATTCTCACAGAGAGACGATATGTACATGAAACGACAGAACATTTATTAACACAAGCACATAGAAAATTTTGCGAGAATTTGAACTAATTTTTGGTCATGTCCCTGTTCGGGCGCCAAGTGTGATGTTACAAAATAGAAGTGATGTTGTTATTCAATGGAAAGTTGGAAATTAAGATTTAGCTTACTGTTTTATCAATCACAATTGGCGTAAGAATCATGGATTGACCATTGTCATAAAATATTGCATTATGAGATGTGATTAGTTTTTACTTGCAGTTTCGCGTGGCTTGAGGCAGTCACAACTAGCGTGCCATGGATTAAGAAATCGCATTATCGTCTTTCTAATTACTTCATGATCGTAGATACGATCATACCCAGTTGTGAAGTTATTGTTATGACAAAACAATTTCCTAAGGGACCAGAAAGTTCTTAAGGGCGCAAATACAACTGTAACATCACACAAAAGGGAAATTCGATATTAAAGCTGATGCAAGAAGACGATAAAACAGTTTTCTTTTTATCAATGTAACATGCACATTAGACTGCTGATCTTGGTGTCTGTAATATTAGCAAAATGCATAATTATAATGAAAATAATACTGAGGAGATAATAGGAATGAGCACTGCAAAATGATTCAGTATTCCCAGAACAAATATTTATTATAAACTAAAACATATATCGTACCTTAAGCTTAATACTACAATGACGGTAGATTTTTTTGTCCATATCATGTCCATTGACCGCTCTTTTATATAGCCATTGTCCTCTTGAGTCGCTCGTGCTTCGTCACGGTAAGTTACAACAGTTCTTCTTCCTACACTTCACTCAAAACTTAGACGGAACACGTTTTTATTTATTTAGTAAAATTAATTAGATCAGACCGCCACAAATCTGCGTCCGTCTTACTCGAGGAAAACAGTAAAAGTCTTTTTAGCGCTCAAGGCTTCATTTGTTCTCCAGCGAACAAAAAAGTGAAGGATCGCATATCCATCCGTACTTTTCTGTTTATATTGCCGCCCAAAGTCGACGAATTACATTATCTAGAAAATTCCACCGTCGCCATGCGACGCCTTATTATATATTAATCATTCTTTATAAACAAGTATTTGCCTTCTGGCTGAATTTGCTGTTTTAATTAAGCCAAAAATAGCGAATATCACACCTTGGACCTTCATATTGACGATGAAACACAGAAATTGCATCGGAATTAAATACAAAAGGCACAATGCCAACTTAAGTACAAGAAGACTGACTCTTCTTACTGACTATGATTTGAACCATTCCTGTTACACTAGTTATAGATTCCGATGCTTCGCTTCAGGTTTACCGTACCCCTCTGATCTTCTTATTGACGATGTAACACAGAAATTGCATCGGAATTAAATACAAAAGGCACAATGCCGAATTAAGTACAAGAAGACTGACTCTTCTTACTGACTATGATTTGAACCATTCCTGTTACACTAGTTATAGATTCCGATGCTTCGCTTCAGGTTTACTGTATCCCTCTGACCTTCTTATTGTCGATGAAACACAGAAATTGAATCGAAATTAAATACAAAAGCACAATGCCGAATTAAGTACAAGAAGACTGACTCTTCTTACAGTCTATGTTTTGAACCATTCCTGTGACACTAGTTATAGACTCCGATGCTTCACTCCAGGTTTACTGTATCCCTATGACCTTCTTATTGACGATGAAACACAGAAATTGCATCGGAATTAAATACAAAAGGCACAATACCGACATAAGTACAAGAATACTGACTCTTCTTACTGACTATGTTTTGAACCATTCCTGTGACACTAGTTATAGATTCCGATGCTTCACATCAGGTTTACTGTATCCCTCTGACCTTCTTATTGACGATGAAACACAGAAATTGCATCGGAATTAAATACAAAAGGCACAATGCCGACTTAAGTATATGTAGACTGACTCTTCCTACTGTGAATGTTTTGAACCATTCCTGTGACACAAGTTATAGATTCCGATGCTTCACTTCAGGTTTACTGTATCCCTCTGACCTTCTTATTGACGATGAAACACCGAAATTGCATCGGAATTATTTACAAAAGGCACAATGCCGACTTAAGTAAAAGAAGTCTGACCCTTCTTACTGTCAATGTTTTGAACCATTCCTGTGACACTAGTTATAGATTCCGATGCTTCACTCCAGGTTTACTGTATCCATTGGACCCTCTTATTGACGATGAAACACAGAAAGTGCATCAGAATTTAATAGAAAATGCACATTACCGACATAAGTACAAGAAGACTGACCCTTCTTACTGACTATGATATGAACAATTCCTGTTACACTAGTTATAGATTCCGATGCTTCGCTTCAGGTTTACTGTATCCCTCTGACCTTCTTATTGACGATGAAACACAGAAATGGCACCGGAATTAAATACAAAATGCACAATGCCGACTTAAGTACAAGAAGACAGACTCATCTTACTGTCTATGTTTTGAACCATCCTGTGACCCTAGTAATAGATTCCGATGCTTCACTTCAGGTTTACTCAATCCCATGGACCTTCCTATTGTCGATGAAACACAGAAATTGCATCGGAATTAAATCCAAAAGGCACAATGCCGACTTAACTACAAGAAGACTGACTCTTCTTACTGACTATGCCTTGAACCATTCCTGTGACACTAGTTATAGACTCCGATGCTTCACTCCAGGTTTACTCTATCCCTATGACCTTCTTATTGACGATGAAACACAGAAATTGCATCGGAATTAAATACAAAAGGCACAATACCGACATAAGTACAAGAATACTGACTCTTCTTACTGTCTATGTTTTGAACTGTCCCTGTGCCACTAGTTATAGTTTCCGATGCTTCACTCCAGCTTTACTGTATCCCTTAGACCTTCTTATTGACGATGAGACACAGAAATTGCATCGGAATTAAATACAAAAGGCACAATGCCGACTTAAGTACAAGAAGACTGACTCTCCCTACTGACTATGTTTTGAACCATTCCTGTGACACTAGTTACAGATTCCGATGCTTTGCATCAGGTTTACTGTATCCCTCTGACCTTCTTATTGACGATGAATCACAGAAATTGCATCGGAATTAAATACAAAAGGCACAATGCCGAATTAAGTACAAGAAGACTGACTCATCTTACTGTCTATGCTTTGAACCATTCCTGTGACACTAGTTGTAGACTCCGATGCATCACTTCAGGTTTACTGTAAGCCTTGGACCTTCTTATTGACGATAAAACACAGAAATTGCATCGGAATTAAATACAAAATGCACAATGACGACTTAAGTAAAAGAGGTCTGACTCTTCTTACTGTCTATGTTTTAAACCATTCCTGTGACACTAGTTATAGATTCCGATGCTTCACTCCAGGTTTACTGTATCCCTTTGACCTTCTTATTGACGATGAAACATAGACATTGCATCAGAATTAAATAGAAAATGCACAATGATGACTTAAGTACAAGAAGGCTAACTCTTCTTACTGACTATGGTTTAAACCATTCCTGTGACACTAGTTATAGATTCCGATGCTTCACTTCAGGTTTACTGTATCCCTTGGACCTTCTTATTGACGATGAAACACAGATATTGCATCGGAATGAAATAGAAAAGGCACAATGCCGACTTAAGTACAAGAATACTGACTCATCTTACTGTCTATGCTTTGAACTGTCCCTGTGACATTAGTTATAGATTCCGATGCTTCACTCCAGGTTTACTGTATCCCTTGGACCTTCTTATTGACGATGAAACACGGAAATTGCATCGGAAATAAATACAAAAAGCACAATGCCGACTTAAGTACAAGAAGACTGACCCTTCTTACTGACTATGTTTTGAACCATTCCTGAGACTCTAGTTATCGATTCCGATGCATCACTTCAAGTTTACTGTATCCCTCTGACCTCCTTATTGACGATGAAACACAGAAATTGCATCGGAATTAAATACAAAAGGCACAATGCCGAATTAAGAACAAGAAGACTGACTCTTCTTACTGTCCATGTTTTGAACCATTCCTGTGACAACAGTTATAGACTCCAATACTTCACTCCAGGTTTACTGAATCCCTTGGACCTTCTTATTGACGATGAAACACAGATATTTCATCGGAATTAAATACAAAAGGCACAATGCCGACTTAAGTACAAGAAGACTGACTCTTCTTACTGACTATGCTTCGAACTGTCCCTGTGACATTAGTTATAGATTCCGATGCTTCCCTCCAGGTTTACTGTATCCCTTGGACCTTCTTATTGACGATGAAACACAGAAATTGCATCGGAAATAAATACAAAAGGCACAATGCCGACTTAAGTACAAAAAGGCTGACCCTTCCTACTGACTATGTTTTGAACCATTCCTGAGACTCTAGTTATCGATTCCGATGCATCACTTCAAGTTTACTGTATCCCTCTGACCTTCTTATTGACGATGTAACACAGAAATTGCATCGGAATTAAATACAAAAGGCACAATGCCGACTTAAGTTCAAGAAGACTGACTCTTCTTACTGACTATGTTTTGATCCATTCCTGTGACACTAGTTATAAATACCGATGCTTCACTTCAGTTTTACTGTATCCCTTGGACCTTCTTATTGACGATAAAACACAGAAATTGCATCGGAATTAAATACAAAAGGCACAATGGAGGATCAAGTACAAGAAGACTGACTCTTCTTACTGTCTATGTTTTGAACCATTCCTGTGACACTAGTTATAGATTCCGATGCTTCACTCCAGGTTTACTGTATCCCTTGGACCTTCTTATTGACGATGAAACACAGAAATTGCATCGGAATTAAATAGAAAAGCACAATGCCGACTTAAGTACAAGAAGACTGACTCTTCCTACTGACTATGTTTTGAACGATTCCTGTGACACTAGTTATAGATTACGATGCTTCACTCCAGGTTTACTGTATCGCTTGGACCTTCTTATTGACGATGAAACACGGAAATTGCATCGGAATTAAAAAGAAAAGCACAATGCCGACTTAAGTACAAGAGGACTGACTCTTCTCACTGTTTATGTTTTGAACCATTCCTGTGACACTAGTTATAGATTACGATGCTTCACTTCAGGTTTACTGTATCCCTTGGACCTTCTTATTGACGATGAGACACAGAAAATGCATCGGAATTAAATACAAAATGCACAATGCCGACTTAAGTACAAGAAGACTGACTCTTCCTACTGACTATGTTTTGAACGATTCCTGTGACACTAGTTGTAGATTCCGATGTTTCACTTCAGGTTTACTGTACCCTCTGACCTTCTTATTGACGATGAAACACAGAAATTGCATCGGAATTAAATACAAAATGCACAACGACGACTTAAGTAAATGAGGTCTGACTCTTCTTACTGTCTATGTTTTAAACCATTCCTGTGTCACTAGTTATAGATTCCGATGCTTCACTCCAGGTTTACTGTATCCCTTGGACCTTCTTATTGACGATGAAACACAGAAATTGCATCGGAATTAAATACAAAAGGCACAATGCCGACTTAAGTATATGTAGACTGACTCTTCCTACTGTGAATGTTTTGAACCATTCCTGTGACACAAGTTATAGATTCCGATGCTTCACTTCAGGTTTACTGTATCCCTCTGACCTTCTTATTGACGATGAAACACCGAAATTGCATCGGAATTATTTACAAAAGGCACAATGCCGACTTAAGTAAAAGAAGTCTGACCCTTCTTACTGTCAATGTTTTGAACCATTCCTGTGACACTAGTTATAGATTCCGATGCTTCACTCCAGGTTTACTGTATCCATTGGACCCTCTTATTGACGATGAAACACAGAAAGTGCATCAGAATTTAATAGAAAATGCACATTACCGACATAAGTACAAGAAGACTGACCCTTCTTACTGACTATGATATGAACAATTCCTGTTACACTAGTTATAGATTCCGATGCTTCGCTTCAGGTTTACTGTATCCCTCTGACCTTCTTATTGACGATGAAACACAGAAATGGCACCGGAATTAAATACAAAATGCACAATGCCGACTTAAGTACAAGAAGACAGACTCATCTTACTGTCTATGTTTTGAACCATCCTGTGACCCTAGTAATAGATTCCGATGCTTCACTCCAGGTTTACTCTATCCCTATGACCTTCTTATTGACGATGAAACACAGAAATTGCATCGGAATTAAATACAAAAGGCACAATACCGACATAAGTACAAGAATACTGACTCTTCTTACTGTCTATGTTTTGAACTGTCCCTGTGACACTAGTTATAGTTTCCGATGCTTCACTCCAGCTTTACTGTATCCCTTAGACCTTCTTATTGACGATGAGACACAGAAATTGCATCGGAATTAAATACAAAAGGCACAATGCCGACTTAAGTACAAGAAGACTGACTCTCCCTACTGACTATGTTTTGAACCATTCCTGTGACACTAGTTACAGATTCCGATGCTTTGCATCAGGTTTACTGTATCCCTCTGACCTTCTTATTGACGATGAATCACAGAAATTGCATCGGAATTAAATACAAAAGGCACAATGCCGAATTAAGTACAAGAAGACTGACTCATCTTACTGTCTATGCTTTGAACCATTCCTGTGACACTAGTTGTAGACTCCGATGCATCACTTCAGGTTTACTGTAAGCCTTGGACCTTCTTATTGACGATAAAACACAGAAATTGCATCGGAATTAAATACAAAATGCACAATGACGACTTAAGTAAAAGAGGTCTGACTCTTCTTACTGTCTATGTTTTAAACCATTCCTGTGACACTAGTTATAGATTCCGATGCTTCACTCCAGGTTTACTGTATCCCTTTGACCTTCTTATTGACGATGAAACATAGACATTGCATCAGAATTAAATAGAAAATGCACAATGATGACTTAAGTACAAGAAGGCTAACTCTTCTTACTGACTATGGTTTAAACCATTCCTGTGACACTAGTTATAGATTCCGATGCTTCACTTCAGGTTTACTGTATCCCTTGGACCTTCTTATTGACGATGAAACACAGATATTGCATCGGAATTAAATAGAAAAGGCACAATTCCGACTTAAGTACAAGAAGGCTGATTCTTCTTACTGTCTACGTTTTGAACCATTCCTGAGACTCTAGTTATCGATTCCGATGCATCACTTCAAGTTTACTGTATCCCTCTGACCTCCTTATTGACGATGAAACACAGAAATTGCATCGGAATTAAATACAAAAGGCACAATGCCGAATTAAGAACAAGAAGACTGACTCTTCTTACTGTCCATGTTTTGAACCATTCCTGTGACAACAGTTATAGACTCCAATACTTCACTCCAGGTTTACTGAATCCCTTGGACCTTCTTATTGACGATGAAACACAGATATTTCATCGGAATTAAATACAAAAGGCACAATGCCGACTTAAGTACAAGAAGACTGACTCTTCTTACTGACTATGCTTCGAACTGTCCCTGTGACATTAGTTATAGATTCCGATGCTTCCCTCCAGGTTTACTGTATCCCTTGGACCTTCTTATTGACGATGAAACACAGAAATTGCATCGGAAATAAATACAAAAGGCACAATGCCGACTTAAGTACAAAAAGGCTGACCCTTCCTACTGACTATGTTTTGAACCATTCCTGAGACTCTAGTTATCGATTCCGATGCATCACTTCAAGTTTACTGTATCCCTCTGACCTTCTTATTGACGATGTAACACAGAAATTGCATCGGAATTAAATACAAAAGGCACAATGCCGACTTAAGTTCAAGAAGACTGACTCTTCTTACTGACTATGTTTTGATCCATTCCTGTGACACTAGTTATAAATACCGATGCTTCACTTCAGTTTTACTGTATCCCTTGGACCTTCTTATTGACGATAAAACACAGAAATTGCATCGGAATTAAATACAAAAGGCACAATGGAGGATCAAGTACAAGAAGACTGACTCTTCTTACTGTCTATGTTTTGAACCATTCCTGTGACACTAGTTATAGATTCCGATGCTTCACTCCAGGTTTACTGTATCCCTTGGACCTTCTTATTGACGATGAAACACAGAAATTGCATCGGAATTAAATAGAAAAGCACAATGCCGACTTAAGTACAAGAAGACTGACTCTTCCTACTCACTATGTTTTGAACGATTCCTGTGACACTAGTTATAGATTACGATGCTTCACTCCAGGTTTACTGTATCGCTTGGACCTTCTTATTGACGATGAAACACGGAAATTGCATCGGAATTAAAAAGAAAAGCACAATGCCGACTTAAGTACAAGAGGACTGACTCTTCTCACTGTTTATGTTTTGAACCATTCCTGTGACACTAGTTATAGATTACGATGCTTCACTTCAGGTTTACTGTATCCCTTGGACCTTCTTATTGACGATGAGACACAGAAAATGCATCGGAATTAAATACAAAATGCACAATGCCGACTTAAGTACAAGAAGACTGACTCTTCCTACTGACTATGTTTTGAACGATTCCTGTGACACTAGTTGTAGATTCCGATGTTTCACTTCAGGTTTACTGTACCCTCTGACCTTCTTATTGACGATGAAACACAGAAATTGCATCGGAATTAAATACAAAATGCACAACGACGACTTAAGTAAATGAGGTCTGACTCTTCTTACTGTCTATGTTTTAAACCATTCCTGTGTCACTAGTTATAGATTGCGATGCTTCACTCCAGGTTTACTGTATCCCTTGGACCTTCTTATTGACGATGAAACACAGAAATTGCATCGGAATTAAATACAAAAGGCACAATGCCGACTTAAGTATATGTAGACTGACTCTTCCTACTGTGAATGTTTTGAACCATTCCTGTGACACAAGTTATAGATTCCGATGCTTCACTTCAGGTTTACTGTATCCCTCTGACCTTCTTATTGACGATGAAACACCGAAATTGCATCGGAATTATTTACAAAAGGCACAATGCCGACTTAAGTAAAAGAAGTCTGACCCTTCTTACTGTCAATGTTTTGAACCATTCCTGTGACACTAGTTATAGATTCAGATGCTTCACTCCAGGTTTACTGTATCCATTGGACCCTCTTATTGACGATGAAACACAGAAAGTGCATCAGAATTTAATAGAAAATGCACATTACCGACATAAGTACAAGAAGACTGACCCTTCTTACTGACTATGATATGAACAATTCCTGTTACACTAGTTATAGATTCCGATGCTTCGCTTCAGGTTTACTGTATCCCTCTGACCTTCTTATTGACGATGAAACACAGAAATGGCACCGGAATTAAATACAAAATGCACAATGCCGACTTAAGTACAAGAAGACAGACTCATCTTACTGTCTATGTTTTGAACCATCCTGTGACCCTAGTAATAGATTCCGATGCTTCACTCCAGGTTTACTCTATCCCTATGACCTTCTTATTGACGATGAAACACAGAAATTGCATCGGAATTAAATACAAAAGGCACAATACCGACATAAGTACAAGAATACTGACTCTTCTTACTGTCTATGTTTTGAACTGTCCCTGTGACACTAGTTATAGTTTCCGATGCTTCACTCCAGCTTTACTGTATCCCTTAGACCTTCTTATTGACGATGAGACACAGAAATTGCATCGGAATTAAATACAAAAGGCACAATGCCGACTTAAGTACAAGAAGACTGACTCTCCCTACTGACTATGTTTTGAACCATTCCTGTGACACTAGTTACAGATTCCGATGCTTTGCATCAGGTTTACTGTATCCCTCTGACCTTCTTATTGACGATGAATCACAGAAATTGCATCGGAATTAAATACAAAAGGCACAATGCCGAATTAAGTACAAGAAGACTGACTCATCTTACTGTCTATGCTTTGAACCATTCCTGTGACACTAGTTGTAGACTCCGATGCATCACTTCAGGTTTACTGTAAGCCTTGGACCTTCTTATTGACGATAAAACACAGAAATTGCATCGGAATTAAATACAAAATGCACAATGACGACTTAAGTAAAAGAGGTCTGACTCTTCTTACTGTCTATGTTTTAAACCATTCCTGTGACACTAGTTATAGATTCCGATGCTTCACTCCAGGTTTACTGTATCCCTTTGACCTTCTTATTGACGATGAAACATAGACATTGCATCAGAATTAAATAGAAAATGCACAATGATGACTTAAGTACAAGAAGGCTAACTCTTCTTACTGACTATGGTTTAAACCATTCCTGTGACACTAGTTATAGATTCCGATGCTTCACTTCAGGTTTACTGTATCCCTTGGACCTTCTTATTGACGATGAAACACAGATATTGCATCGGAATTAAATAGAAAAGGCACAATGCCGACTTAAGTACAAGAATACTGACTCATCTTACTGTCTATGCTTCGAACTGTCCCTGTGACATTAGTTATAGATTCCGATGCTTCACTCCAGGTTTACTGTATCCCTTGGACCTTCTTATTGACGATGAAACACGGAAATTGCATCGGAAATAAATACAAAAGGCACAATGCCGACTTAAGTACAAGAAGACTGACCCTTCTTACTGACTATGTTTTGAACCATTCCTGAGACTCTAGTTATCGATTCCGATGCATCACTTCAAGTTTACTGTATCCCTCTGACGTCCTTATTGACGATGAAACACAGAAATTGCATCGGAATTAAATACAAAAGGCACAATGCCGAATTAAGAACAAGAAGACTGACTCTTCTTACTGTCCATGTTTTGAACCATTCCTGTGACAACACTTATAGACTCCAATACTTCACTCCAGGTTTACTGAATCCCTTGGACCTTCTTATTGACGATGAAACACAGATATTTCATCGGAATTAAATACAAAAGGCACAATGCCGACTTAAGTACAAGAAGACTGACTCTTCTTACTGACTATGCTTCGAACTGTCCCTGTGACATTAGTTATAGATTCCGATGCTTCCCTCCAGGTTTACTGTATCCCTTGGACCTTCTTATTGACGATGAAACACAGAAATTGCATCTGAAATAAATACAAAAGGCACAATGCCGACTTAAGTACAAAAAGACTGACCCTTCCTACTGACTATGTTTTGAACCATTCCTGAGACTCTAGTTATCGATTCCGATGCATCACTTCAAGTTTACTGTATCCCTCTGACCTTCTTATTGACGATGTAACACAGAAATTGCATCGGAATTAAATACAAAAGGCACAATGCCGACTTAAGTTCAAGAAGACTGACTCTTCTTACTGACTATGTTTTGATCCATTCCTGTGACACTAGTTATAAATACCGATGCTTCACTTCAGTTTTACTGTATCCCTTGGACCTTCTTATTGACGATAAAACACAGAAATTGCATCGGAATTAAATACAAAAGGCACAATGGAGGATCAAGTACAAGAAGACTGACTCTTCTTACTGTCTATGTTTTGAACCATTCCTGTGACACTAGTTATAGATTCCGATGCTTCACTCCAGGTTTACTGTATCCCTTGGACCTTCTTATTGACGATGAAACACAGAAATTGCATCGGAATTAAATAGAAAAGCACAATGCCGACTTAAGTACAAGAAGACTGACTCTTCTCACTGTTTATGTTTTGAACCATTCCTGTGACACTAGTTATAGATTCCGATGCTTTACTTCAGGTTTACTGTATCCCTCTGACCCTCCTATTGACGATGATACACAGAAATTGCATCGGAATTAAATACAAAAGGCCCAAAGCCGACTTAAGTACATGTAGACTGACTCTTCTCACTGTTTATGTTTTGAACCATTCCTGTGACACTAGTTATAGATTACGATGCTTCACTCCAGGTTTACTGTATCGCTTGGACCTTCTTATTGACGATGAAACACGGAAATTGCATCGGAATTAAAAAGAAAAGCACAATGCCGACTTAAGTACAAGAGGACTGACTCTTCTCACTGTTTATGTTTTGAACCATTCCTGTGACACTAGTTATAGATTACGATGCTTCACTTCAGGTTTACTGTATCCCTTGGACCTTCTTATTGACGATGAGACACAGAAAATGCATCGGAATTAAATACAAAATGAACAATGCCGACTTAAGTACAAGAAGACTGACTCTTCCTACTGACTATGTTTTGAACGATTCCTGTGACACTAGTTGTAGATTCCGATGCTTCACTTCAGGTTTACTGTACCCTCTGACCTTCTTATTGACGATGAAACACAGAAATTGCATCGGAATTAAATACAAAATGCACAACGACGACTTAAGTAAAAGAGGTCTGACCCTTCTTACTGTCTATGTTTTAAACCATTCCTGTGTCACTAGTTATAGATTCCGATGCTTCACTCCAGGTTTACAGTATCCCTTGGACCTTCTTATTGACGATGAAACACAGAAATTGCATCGGAAATAAATACAAAAGGCACAATGCCGAAATAAGTACAAGAAAACTGACTCATCTTACTGTCTATGCTTTGAACTGTCCCTGTGACATTAGTTATAGATTCCGATGCTTCACTCCAGGTTTACTGTATCCCTCGGACCTTCTTATTGACGATGAACCGCAGAAATTGCATCGGAAATAAATACAAAAGGCACAATGCCGTCTTAAGTACAAGAAGACTGACCCTTCTTACTGACTATGTTTTGAACCATTCCTGAGACTCTAGTTATCGATTCCGATGCATCACTTCAAGTTTACTGTATCCCTCTGACCTTCTTATTGACTATGAAACACAGAAATTGCATCGGAATTAAATACAAAAGGCACAATGCCGAATTAAGTACAAGAAGACTGACTCTTCTTACTGTCTATGTTTTGAACCATTCCTGTGAAAACAGTTATAGACTCCAAAACTTCACTCCAGTTTTACTGAATCCCTTGGACCTTCTTATTGACGATGAAACACAGATATTTCATCGGAATTAAATACAAAAGGCACAATGCCGACTTAAGTACAAGAAGACTGACTCATCTTACTGTCTATGTTTTGAACCATCCCTGTGACACTAGTTATAGATTTCGATGCTTTACTCCAGGTTTACCGTATACCTTGGTCCTTCTTATTGACGATGAAGCACAGAAATTGCATCGGAATTAAATACAAAAGGCACAATGCCGACTTAAGTACAAGAAGACTGACTCTTCTTACTGACTATGCTTTGACCCATTCCTGTGACACTAGTTATAAATACCGATGCTTCACTTCAGTTTTACTGTATCCCTTGGACCTTCTTATTGACGATAAATCACAGAAATTGCATCGGAATTAAATACAAAAGGCACAATGGAGGATCAAGTACAAGAAGACTGACTCTTCTTACTGTCAATGTTTGATCCATTCCTGTGACACTAGTTATAGATTCCGATGCTTCACTCCAGGTTTACTGTATCCCTTGGACCTTCTTATTGACGATGAAACACAGAAATTGCATCGGAATTAAATACAAAAGGAACAATGCCGACTAAAGTACAAGAAGACTGACTCATCTTACACTCTTTGTTTTGAACCCTTCCTGTGACACTAGTTATAGATTCCGGTGCTTCACTCCAGGTTTACTGTATCTCTTGGACCTTCTTATTGACGATGAAACACAGAAATTGCATCAGAATTAAATAGAAAAGGCACAATGCCGACATAAGTGGAAGAAGACTGACGCTTCTTACTGACTATGTTTGAATCATTCCTGTGACACTTGTTACAGATTCCGATGCTTCACTTCAGGTTTACTGTATCGCTTGGACCTTCTTATTGACGATGAAACACAGATATTGCATCGGAATTAAATAGAAAAGCACAATGCCGACTTAAGTACAAGAAGACTGACTGTTCTCACTGTTTATGTTTTGAACCATTCCTGTGACACTAGTTATAGATTCCGATGCTTCACTTCAGGTTTACTGTATCCCTCTGACCCTCCTATTGACGATGAAACACAGAAATTGCATCCGAATTAAATACAAAAGGCACAATGCCGACTTATGTACAAGAAGACTGACTGTTCCAACTGTCTATGTTTTTAACCATTCCTGTGACACTAGTTATAGATTCCGATGCTTCACTTCAGGTTTACAGTATCCCTCTGACCTTCTTATTGACGATGAAACACAGAAATTACATCGGAATTAAATACAAAAAGCACAATGCCGACTTAAGTACGTGAAGAATGACTCTTCTTACTGACTATGTTTTGAACCATTCCTGTGACACTAGTTATAAATTCCGACGCTTTGCATCAGGTTAACTGTATCCCTCTGACCTTCCTATTGACGATGAAACACAGAAAATGCATCCGAATTAAATACAAAGGGCACAATGCCGACTTAAGTACAAGAAGACTGACTCTTCCTACTGTCTCTGTTTTGAGCCATTTCTGTGCCACTAGTTATAGAGACCGATGCTTAACTTCAGGTTTACAGTATCCTTCTGACCTTCTTATTGACGATGAAACACAGCAATTGCATCGGAATTAAATACAAAAAGCACAATGCCGACTTAAGTACTAGAAGTCCGACTCTTCTAACTGACTATGATTTGAACCATTCCTGTGACACTAGTTATAGATTCCGATGCTTTACATCAGGTTTACTGTCTCCCTCTGAATTTCTTATTGACGATGAAACACCGAAATTGCTTCGTAATTAAATACGAAAGGCCCAATGCCGACTTAAGTACATGTAGACTGACTCTTCCTACTGTGAATGATTTGAACCATTCCTGTGACACATGTTACAGATTCTGATTCTTCACTTCAGGTTTACTGTATCCCTTGGACCTTCTTATTGACGATGAGACACAGAAATTGCATCGGAATTAAATACAAAATGCACAATGCCGACTTAACTACAAGAACACTGACTCTTCTTACTGACTATGCCTTGAACCAATCCTGTGACACTAGTTATAGATTCCGATGCTTATCTTCAGGAATACTGTATCCCTCTGACCTTCTTAGTGACGATGAAACACAGAAATTGCATCGGAATTAAATACAAAAAGCACATTGCCGACTTAAGTACAAGAATACAGACTCATCTTACTGTCTATGTTTTGAACCATCCCTGTGACACTAGTTATAGATTCCGATGCTTCACTCCAGGTTTACCGTATACCTTGGTCCTACTTATTGACGATGAAACACAGAAATTGCATCGGAATTAAATACAAAAGGCACAATGCCGACTTAAGTACAAGAAGACTGACGCTTCTTACTGACTATGCTTTGACCCATTCCTGTGACACTAGTTGTGGATTACGATGCTTCAGTTCAAGTATACTGTATCCCTTGGACCTTCTTATTGACGATGAAACACAGATATTTCATCGGAATTAAATACAAAAGGCACAATGCCGACTTAAGTACAAGAAGACTGACTCATCTTACTGTCTATGTTTTGAACCATCCCTGTGACACTAGTTATAGATTCCGATGCTTCACTCCAGGTTTACCGTATACCTTGGTCCTTCTTATTGACGATGAAACACAGAAATTGCATCGGAATTAAATACAAAAGGCACAATGCCGACTTAAGTACAAGAAGACTGACGCTTCTTACTGACTATGCTTTGACCCATTCCTGTGACACTAGTTATAAATACCGATGCTTCACTTCAGTTTTACTGTATCCCTTGGACCTTCTTATTGACGATAAATCACAGAAATTGCATCGGAATTAAATACAAAAGGCACAGTGGAGGATCAAGTACAAGAAGACTGACTCTTCTTACTGTCAATGTTTGATCCATTCCTGTGACACTAGTTATAGATTCCGATGCTTCACTCCAGGTTTACTGTATCCCTTGGACCTTCTTATTGACGATGAAACACAGAAATTGCATCGGAATTAAATACAAAAGGAACAATGCCGACTAAAGTACAAGAAGACTGACTCATCTTACACTCTTTGCTTTGAACCCTTCCTGTGACACTAGTTATAGATTCCGGTGCTTCACTCCAGGTTTACTGTATCCCTTGGACCTTCTTATTGACGATGAAACACAGAAATTGCATCAGAATTAAATAGAAAAGGCACAATGCCGACATAAGTAGAAGAAGACTGACGCTTCTTACTGACTATGTTTGAATCATTCCTGTGACACTTGTTACAGATTCCGATGCTTCACTTCAGGTTTACTGTATCGCTTGGACCTTCTTATTGACGATGAAACACAGATATTGCATCGGAATTAAATAGAAAAGCACAATGCCGACTTAAGTGCAAGAAGACTGACTGTTCTCACTGTTTATGTTTTGAACCATTCCTGTGACACTAGTTATAGATTCCGATGCTTCACTTCAGGTTTACTGTATCCCTCTGACCCTCCTATTGACGATGAAACACAGAAATTGCATCCGAATTAAATACAAAAGGCACAATGCCGACTTATGTACAAGAAGACTGACTGTTCCAACTGTCTATGTTTTTAACCATTCCTGTGACACTAGTTATAGATTCCGATGCTTCACTTCAGGTTTACAGTATCCCTCTGACCTTCTTATTGACGATGAAACACAGAAATTGCATCGGAATTAAATACAAAAAGCACAATGCCGACTTAAGTACGTGAAGAATGACTCTTCTTACTGACTATGTTTTGAACCATTCCTGTGACACTAGTTGTAAATTCCGATGCTTTGCATCAGGTTAACTGTATCCCTCTGACCTTCCTATTGACGATGAAACACAGAAAATGCATCCGAATTAAATACAAAGGGCACAATGACGACTTAAGTACAAGAAGACTGACTCTTCCTACTGTCTCTGTTTTGAGCCTTTTCTGTGCCACTAGTTATAGAGACCGATGCTTAACTTCAGGTTTACAGTATCCTTCTGACCTTCTTATTGACGATGAAACACAGAAATTGCATCGGAATTAAATACAAAAAGCACAATGCCGACTTAAGTACTGGAAGACCGACTCTTCTAACTGACTATGATTTGAACCATTCCTGTGACACTAGTTATAGATTCCGATGCTTTACATCAGGTTTACTGTCTCCCTCTGAATTTCTTATTGACGATGAAACACCGAAATTGCTTCGTAATTAAATACGAAAGGCCCAATGCCGACTTAAGTACATGTAGACTGACTCTTCCTACTGTGAATGATTTGAACCATTCCTGTGACACATGTTACAGATTCTGATTCTTCACTTCAGGTTTACTGTATCCCTTGGACCTTCTTATTGACGATGAGACACAGAAATTGCATCGGAATTAAATACAAAATGCACAATGCCGACTTAACTACAAGAACACTGACTCTTCTTACTGACTATGCCATGAACCAATCCTGTGACACTAGTTATAGATTCCGATGCTTATCTTCAGGAATACTGTATCCCTCTGACCTTCTTAGTGACGATGAAACACAGAAATTGCATCGGAATTAAATACAAAAAGCACATTGCCGACTTAAGTACAAGAATACAGACTCATCTTACTGTCTATGTTTTGAACCGTCCCTGTGACACAAGTTATAGTATCCGATGCTTCATTCCAGGTTTACTGTATCCCTTGGACCTTCTTATTGACGATGAAACACAGAAATTGCATTGGAATTAAATACAAAAGGCACAATGCCGACTTCAGTACAAGAAGACTGACTCTTCTTACTGTCTATATTTTGAACCATTCCTGTGACACTAGTTATGGATTACGATGCTTCAATTCAAGTATACTGTATCCCTTGGACCTTCTTATTGACGATGAAACGCAGAAATTGCATCGGAATTAAATACAAAAGGCACAATGCGACTTAAGTACAAGATGACTGATCCTTCTTACTGTCTATGTTTAAAACCATTCCTGAGACACTAGTTATTGATTCCGATGCTTCACTCCAGGGTTACTGTATCCCTTGGATCCTCTTATTGACGATGAAACACAGAAATTGCATCGGAATTAAATAGAAAAGGCACAATGCCGACATAAGTAGAAGAAGAATGACGCTTCTTACTGACTATGTTTGAATCATTCCTGTGACACTAGTTACAGATTCCGATACTTCAGTTCAGGTTTACTGTATCGCTTGGACCTTCTTATTGACGATGAAACACAGATATTGCATCGGAATTAAATAGAAAAGCACAATGCCGACTTAAGTACAAGAAGACTGACTGTTCTTACTGTCTATGATATGAACTATTCCTGTTACACTAGTTATAGATTCCGATGCTTCGCTTCAGGTTTACTGTATCCCTCTGACCTTCTTATTGACGATGAAACCCAGAAATGGCACCGGAGTTAAATACAAAATGCACAATGCCGACATAAGTACAAGTAGACAGACTCATCTTACTGTCTATGTTTTGAACCATCCTGTGACCCTAGTAATAGATTCCGATGCTTCACTTCAGGTTTACTGAATCCCATGGACCTTCCTATTGTCGATGAAACACAGAAATTGCATCGGAATTAAATCCAAAAGTCACAATGCCTACTTAACTACAAGAAGACTGACTCTTCTTACTGACTATGTTTTGAACCATTCCTGTGACACTAGTTGTAGATTCTGATGCTTCACTTCAGGTTTACTGTACCCTCTGACCTTCTTATTGACGATGAAACACAGAAATTGCATCGGAATTAAATACAAAATGCACAATGCCGACTTAAGTACAAGAAGACTGACCCTTCTTACTGACTATGTTTTGAACCATTCCTGAGACTCTAGTTATCGATTCCGATGCATCACTTCAAGTTTACTGTATCCCTCTGACCTCCTTATTGACGATGAAACACAGAAATTGCATCGGAATTAAATACAAAAGGCACAATGCCGACTTAAGTACAAGAAGACTGACTCTTCCTACTGACTATGTTTTGAACCATTCCTGTGACACTAGTTATAGATTCCGATGCATTGCATCGGGTTTACTGTATCCCTATGACCTTCTTATTGACGATGAAACACAGAAATTGCATCGGAATTAAACACAAAAGGCACAATGCCGAATTAAGTACAAGAAGACTGACTCATCTTACTGTCTATGCTTTGAACCATTCCTGTGACACTAGTTGTAGACTCCGATGCATCACTTCAGGTTTACTTTATCCCTTGGACCTTCTTATTGACGATAAAACACAGAAATTGCATCGGACATAAATAGAACAGGCACAATGCCGACTTAAGTACAAGAATACTGAATCATCTTACTGTCTATGCTTCGAACTGTCCCTGTGACATTAGTTATAGATTCCGATGCTTCACTCCAGGTTTACTGTATCCCTTGGACCTTCTTATTGACGATGAAACACAGAAATGGCATCGGAAATAAATACAAAAGGCACAATGCCGACTTAAGTACAAGAAGACTGACCCTTCTTACTGACTATGTTTTGAACCATTCCTGAGACTCTAGTTATCGATTCCGATGCATCACTTCAAGTTTACTGTATCCCTCTGACCTCCTTATTGACGATGAAACACAGAAATTGCATCGGAATTAAATACAAAAGGCACAATGTCGAATTAAGCACAAGAAGACTGACTCTTCTTACTGTCCATGTTTTGTACCATTCCTGTGACAATAGCTATAGACTCCAATACTTCCCTCCAGGTTTACTGAATCCCTTGGACCTTCTTATTGACGATGAAACACAGATATTTCATCGGAATTAAATACAAAAGGCACAATGCCGACTTAAGTACAAGAAGACTGACTCTTCTTACTGACTATGTTTCGAACTGTCCCTGTGACATTAGTTATAGATTCCGATGCTTCCCTCCAGGTTTACTGTATCTCTTGGACCTTCTTATTGACGATGAAACACAGAAATTGCATCGGAAATAAATACAAAAGGCACAATGCCGACTTAAGTACAAAAAGACTGACCCTTCCTACTGACTATGTATTGAACCATTCCTGAGACTCTAGTTATCGATTCCGATGCATCACTTCAAGTTTACTGTATCCCTCTGACCTTCTTCGGAATTAAATACAAAAGGCACAATGCCGACTTAAGTTCAAGAAGACTGACTCTTCTTACTGACTATGTTTTGACCCATTCCTGTGACACTAGTTATAAATACCGATGCTTCACTTCACTTTTACTGTACCCATTGGACCTTCTTATTGACGATAAAACACAGAAATTGCATCGGAATTAAATACAAAAGGCAGAATGGAGGATCAAGTACAAGAAGACTGACTCTTCTTACTGTCTATGTTTTGAACCATTCCTGTGACACTAGTTGTAGATTCCGATGCTTCACTCCAGGTTTACTGTATCCCTTGGACCTTCTTATTGACGATGAAACACAGAAATTGCATCGGAATTAAATAGAAAAGCACAATGCCGACTTAAGTACAAGAAGACAGACTCTTCTCACTGTTTATGTTTTGAACCATTCCTGTGACACTAGTTATAGATTCCGATGCTTCACTTCAGGTTTACTGTATCCCTCTGACCCTGCTGTTGACGATGATACACAGAAATTGCATCCGAATTAAATACAAAAGGCACAATGCCGACTTATGTACAAGAAGACTGACTCTTCCTACTGTCTATGAATTTAACCATTCCTGTGACACTAGTTATAGATTCCGATGCTTCACTTCAGGTTTACAGTATCCCTGTGACCTTCTTATTGACGATGAAACACGGAAATTGCATCGGAATTAAATAGAAAAGCACAATGCCGACTTAAGTACAAGAAGACTGACTCTTCTCACTGTTTATGTTTTGAACCATTCCTGTGACACTAGTTATAGATTACGATGCTTCACTCCAGGTTTACTGTATCCCTTGGACCTTCTTATTGACAATGAGACACAGAAAATGCATCGGAATTAAATAAAAAAGGCACAGTGCCGACTTAAGAACAAGAAGACTGACTCTTCCTACTGACTATGTTTTGAACCATTCCTGTGACACTAGTTGTAGATTCTGATGCTTCACTTCAGGTTTACTGTACCCTCTGACCTTCTTATTGACGATGAAACACAGAAATTGCATCGGAATTAAATACAAAATGCACAACGACGACTTAAGTAAAAGAGGTCTGACTCTTCTTACTGTCTATGTTTTAAACCATTCCTGTGACACTAGTTATAGATTCCGATGCTTCACTCCAGGTTTACTGTACCCCTTGGACCTTCTTATTGACGATGAAACATAGACATTGCATCAGAATTAAACAGAAAATGCACAATGCCGACATAAGTACAAGAAAACTGACTCATCTTACTGTCTATGCTTTAAACTGTCCCTGTGACATTAGTTATAGATTCCGATGCTTCACTCCAGGTTTACTGTATCCCTCGGACCTTCTTATTGACGATGAAACGCAGAAATTGCATCGGAAATAAATACAAAAGGCACAATGCCGACTTAAGTACAAGAAGACTGACCCTTCTTACTGACTATGTTTTGAACCATTCCTGAGACTCTAGTTATCGATTCCGATGCATCACTTCAAGTTTACTGTATCCCTCTGACCTTTTTATTGACGATGAAACACAGAAATTGCATCGGAATTAAATACAAAAGGCACAATGCCGAATTAAGTACAAGAAGACTGACTCTTCTTACTGACTATGGTTTGAACCATTCCTGTGACACTAGTTATAGATTCCGATGCTTCACTTCAGGTTTACTGTATCCCTTGGACCTTCTTATTGACGATGAAACACAGATATTGCATCGGAATTAAATTGAAAAGGCACAATGCCGACATAAGTACAAGAAAACTGACACATCTTACTGTCTATGCTTTAAACTGTCCCTGTGACATTAGTTATAGATTCCGATGCTTCACTCCAGGTTTACTGTATCCCTCGGACCTGCTTATTGACGATGAAACACAGAAATTGCATCGGAAATAAATACAAAAGCCACAATGCCGACTTAAGTACAAGAAGACTGACCCTTCTTACTGACTATACTTTGAACCATTCCTGAGACTCTACTTATCGATTCCGATGCATCACTTCAAGTTTACTGTATCCCTCTGACCTTCTTATTGACTATGAAACACAGAAATTGCATCGGAATTAAATACAAAAGGCACAATGCCGAATTAAGTACAAGAAGACTGACTCATCTTACTGTCTATGTTTTGAACCATCCCTGTGACACTAGTTATAGATTCCGATGCTTCACTCCAGGTTTACCATATACCTTGGTCCTTCTTATTAACGATGAAACACAGAAATTGCATCGGAATTAAATACAAAAGGCACAATGCCGACTTAAGTACAAGAAGACTGACTCTTCTTACTGACTATGTTTTGACCCATTCCTGTGACACTAGTTATAAATACCGATGCTTCACTTCAGTTTTACTGTATCCCTTGGACCTTCTTATTGACGATAAAACACAGAAATTGCATCGGAATTAAATACAAAAGGCACAATGGAGGATCAAGTACAAGAAGACTGACTCTTCTTACTGTCTATGTTTTGAACCGTCCCTGTGACACAAGTTATAGTATCCGATACTTAACTCCAGGTTTACTGTATCCCTTGGACCTTCTTCTTGACGATGAAACACAGAAATTGCATTGGAATTAAATACAAAAGGCACAATGCCGGCTTAAGTACAAGAAGACTGACTCTTCTTACTTTCTATGTTTTGAACCATTCCTGTGACACTAGTTATAGATTCCGATTCTTCAATTCAAGTCTACTGTATCCCTTGGACCTTCTTATTGACGATGAAACACAGACATTGCATCGGAATTAAATACAAGAAGCACAATGCGACTTAAGTACAAGATGACTGACCCTTCTTACTGTCTAAGTTTAAAACCATTCGTGAGACACTAGTTATGGATTCCGATGCTTCACTCCATGGTTACTGTATCCCTTGGACCTTCTTATTGACGATGAAACACAGAAATTACATCGGAATTAAATAGAAAACGCACAATGCCGACTTAAGTGCAAGAAGACTGACTCTTCCTACAGTCTATGTTTTGAACCATTTCTGTGACACTAGTTATAGATTCCGATGCTTCACTTCAGGTTTACTGTATCCCTTGGACCTTCATATTGACGTTGAAACACAGAAATTGCATCGGAATTAAATACAAAATCACAATACCGACTTAAGTACAAGAAGACCGACTCTTCTTACTGTCTATGCTTTGAAGCATTCCTGTGACACTAGTTATAGATTCCGATGCTTCACTTCAGGTTTACTGTATCCCTTGGCCCTTCTTATTGACGATGAAGCACAGAAATTGCATCGGAATAGAACACAAAAAGCACAATACCGACTTAAGTACAAGAAGAATGACTCTTCTTACTGTCTGTGATTTGAACCATATTTGTGACTCTAGTTATAGATTCCGATGCTTCACTACAGGTATACTGTATCCCTCTGACCTTCTTATTAACGATGAAACACAGAAATTTCATCGGAATTAAATACAAAATGCACAATGCCGACTTAAGTACAAGAAGACTGATTCTTCTTACTGTCTATGTTTTGAACCATTCCTTTGGCACTACTTATAGATTCCGATGCTTCAATTCAGGTCTACTGTATCCTTTGGACCTTCGTATTGACGATGAAACACACAAATTGCATCGGAATTCAATATAAAAGGCACAATGCCGACTTAAGTACAAGAAGACTGACTCTTCTTACTGTCTATGTTTTGAAGCATTCCCGTGACTCTAGTTATAGATTCCGATGCTTCACGTCAGGTTTACTGTATCCCTCTGACCTTCTTATTGACGATGAAACACAGAAATTGCATCGGAATTAAATACAAAAGGCACAATGCCGACTTAAGTACAAGAAGACTGACTCTTCTTATTGTCTATGTTTTGAACCATTCCAGTGACACTAGTTATAGATTCCGATGCTTCAATTCAAGTCTACTGTATCCGTTGGACCTTCTGGTTGACGATGAAATACAGAATATGCATCGGAATTAAATACAAAAGGCACAATGCGACTTAAGTACAAGATGACTGACCCTTCTTACTGTCTATGTTTAAAACCATTCCTGAGACACTAGTTATAGTTTCCGATGCTAGACTCCAGGGTTACTGTATCCCTTGGACCTTCTTATTGACGATCAAACACAGAAATTGCATCGGAATTAAATAGAAAATGCACAATGCCGACTTAACTACATGAAGACTGACTCTTCTTACTGTCTATGTTTTGAACCATTTCTGTGACACTAGTTATAAATTCCGATGCTTCACTTCAGGTTTACTGTATCCCTTGGACCTTCTTATTGACGATGAAACACAGAAATTGCATCGGAATTAAATACAAAATCACAATACCGACTTAAGTACAAGAAGACTGACCCTTCTTACTGTCTATGTTTTGAAGCATTCCTGTGACACTAGTTACAGATTCCGATGCTTCACTTCAGGTTTACTGTATCCCTTGGCCCTTCTTATTGACGAAGAAGCACAGAAATTGCATCGGAATAAAACACAAAAAGCACAATACCGTCTTAAGTACAAGAAGACTGACTCTTCTTACTGTCTATGTTTTGAACCATACCTGTGACTCTATTTATAGATCCCGATGCTTCACTTCAGGTTTACTGTAACCCTCTGACCTTCTTATTCACGAGGAAACACAGAAATTGCATCGGAATTAAATGGAAACGCCACAATGCCGACTTACGTACAAGAAGACTGACTCTTCTTACTGTCTATGTTTTGAACCATTCCTGTGACACTAGTAATAGATTCCGATGCTTCACTTCAGGTTTACTGTATCCCTTGGACCTTCTTATTGACGATGAACCACACAATTGCATCGGAAATAAATACAAGAGGCACAATGCCGACTTAAGTACAAGAAGACTGACACTTCCTACTGTCAATGATTTGAACCATCCCTGCGACACTAGTTATAAATTCCGATGCTTCACTTCAGATTTACTGTACCCCTCTGATCTTCTTTTTTGGCGATGAAACACAGAAATTGCATCGGAATTAAATACAAAACGCACAATGCCGACTTAAGTACAAGAAGACTGACTCAACTTACTGTCTATGTTTTGAACCATCCTGTGACCCTAGTAATAGATTCCGATGCTTCACTTCAGGTTTACTGTATCCCTTGGACCTTCCTATTGACGATGAAACACAGAAATTGCATCGGAATTAAATACAAAAGGCACAATGCCGACTTAGGTACAAGAAGACTGACTCTTCTTACTGTCTATGTTTTGAACCATTCCTGTGACACTAGTTATAGATTCCGATGCTTCAATCCGAGTATACTGTATCCCTTGGACCTTCTTGTTGACGATGAAACACAGAAATTCATCGGAATTAAATACAAAAGGCACAACGCGACTTAAGTACAAGATGACTGACCCTTCTTACTGTCTATGTTTAAAACCGTTCCTGAGACACTAGTTATAGATTCCGATGCTTCACTCCAGGGTTACTGTATCCCTTGGACCTTCTCATTGACGATAAAACACAGAAATTGCATCGGAATTAAATAGAAAAAGCACAATGCCGACTTAAGTACAAGAAGACTGACTCTTCTTACTGTCTATGTTTTGAACCATTCCTGTGACACTAGTTATAGATTCCGGTGCTTCACTTCAGGTTTACTGTATCCCTTGGACCTTCTTATTGACGATGAAACACAGAAATTCCATCGGAATTAAATACAAAAGGCACAATACCGACTTAAGTACAAGGAGACTGACTCTTGTTACTGTCTATGTTTTGAACCATTCCTGTGACACTAGTTATAGATTCCGATGCTTCACTTCAGGTTTACTGTATCACTCTGACCTACGTATTGACGATGAAACACAGAAATTGCATCGGAATTAAATACAAAAGGCACAATGCCGACTTAAGTACAAGAAGACTGACTCTTCTTACTGTCTATGTTTTGATCCATCCCAGTGACACTAGTTATAGATTCCGATGCTTCAATTCATGTCGACTGTATCCGTTGGACCTTCTTATTGACGATGAAACACAGAATATGCATCGGAATTAAATACAAAAGGCACAATGCGACTTAAGTACAAGATGACTGACCCTTCTTACTGTCTATGTTTAAAACCATTACTGAGACACTAGTTATAGTTTCCGATGCTTCACTCCAGGGTTACTGTATCCCTTGGACATTCTTATTGACGATGAAACACAGAAATTGCATCGGAATTAAATACAAAAGGCACAATACCGACTTAAGTACAAGAAGACTGACTCTTCTTACTGTCTATGTTTTGAACCATTCCTGTGACACTAGTTATAGATTCCGATGCTTCACTTCATGTTTACTGTATCCCTTGGACCTTCTTATTGACGATGAAACACAGAAATTGCATCGGGAATAAATACAAAAGGGACAATGCCGACTTAAGTACATGAAGACTGACTATTCCTACTGTCAATGATTTGAACCATTCCTGTGACACTAGTTATAGATTCCGATGCTTCACTTCAGATTTACTGTATCCCTCTGAACTTCTTATTGACGATGAAACACAGAAATTGCATCGGAATTAAATACAAAAGGCACAATGCCGACTTATGTACAAGAAGACTGACTTATCTTACTGTCTATGTTTTAACAATTCCTGTGACACTAGTTATAGATCCCGATGCTTCAATTCAGGGTTACTGTATCCCTTGGACATTGTTATTGACGATGAACACAGAAATTGCATCGGAATTAAATACAAAAGGCACAATGCCGACTTAAGTACAAGAAGACTGACTCATCTTACTGTCTATGTTTTGAACCATCCTGTGACACTAGTTATAGATTCCGATGCTTCACTTCAGGTATACTGTATCCCTTGGACCATCTTGTTGACAATGAAACACAGAAATTGCATCGGAATTCAACGCAAAAGGCACAATGCCGTCTTAAGTACAAAAAGACTGACCCTTCTTACAGACTATGTTTTGAACCATTAATGTGACACTAGTTATAGATTCCGACGCTTCACTTCAGGTTTACTGTACCCCTCTGATCTTCTTTTTTGGCGATGAAACACAGAAATTGCATCGGAATTAAATACAAAAGGCACAATGCCGACTTAAGTACAAGAAGACTGACTCATCTTACTGTCTATGTTTTGAACCATCCTGTGACCCTAGTAATAGATTCCGATGCTTCACTTCAGGTTTACTGTATCCCTTGTACCTTCCTATTGACGATGAAACACAGAAATTGCATCGGAATTAAATAGAAAAGGCACAATGCCGACTTAAGTACAAGAAGACTGAACCTTCTTAATGTCTATGCTTTGAACCGTTCCCATGACACTAGTTATAGATTCCGATGCTTATCTTCAGGTTTACTGTATCCCTCTGACCTTCTTATTGACGATGAAACACAGAAATTGCATCGGAATTAAATATAAAAGGCACAATGCCGACTTCATTACAAGAAGACTGACTCTTCTGACTGTCTATGATTTGAAGCATTCCTGTGACTCTAGTTATAGATTCCGATGCTTCACTTCAGGTTTACTATATCCCTCTGACCTTCTTATTGACGATGAAACACAGAAATTGCATCGGAATTAAATACAAAAGGCACATTGCCGACTTAAGTACAAGAAGACTGACTCTTCCTACTGTCTATGAATTGAACCATTCCTGAGACACTAGTTATAGATTCCGATGCTTCAATTCGAGTCTACTGTATCCCTTGGACCTTCTTGTTGTCGATGAAACACAGAAATTGCATCGGAATTAAATACAAAAGGCACAATGCGACTTAAGTACAAGATGACTGACCCTTCTTACTGTCTATGTTTAAAACCGTTCCTGAGACGCTAGTTATAGATTCCGATGCTTCACTCCAGGGTTACTGTATCCCTTGGACCTTCTTATTGACGATGAAACACAGAAATTCCATCGGAATTAAATACAAAAGGCACAATACCGACTTAAGTAGAAGGAGACTGACTCTTGTTACTGTCTATGTTTTGAACCATTCCTGTGACACTAGTTATAGATTCCGATTCTTAACTTCAGGTTTACTGTATCCCTCTGACCTTCTTATTGACGATGAAACACAGAAATTCCATCGGAATTAAATACAAAAGGCACAATACCGACTTAAGTACAAGGAGACTGACTCTGGTTACTGTCTATGTTTTGAACCATTCCTGTGACACTAGTTATAGATTCCGATGCTTCACTTCAGGTATACTGTATCCCTTGGACCATCTTATTGACGATAAAACACAGAAATTGCATCGGAATGAAACACAAAAGGCACAATGCCGTCTTAAGTACAAGAAGACTGACTCTTCTTACAGACTATGTTTTGAACCATTCCTGAGACACTAGTTATAGATTCCGATGCTTCACTTCAGGTTTACTGTATCCCTTGGACCTTCTTATTGACGATGAAACACAGAAATTGCATCGGAATTAAATACAAAATCACAATACCGACTTAAGTACAAGAAGACTGACCCTTCTTACTGTCTATGTTTTGAAGCATTCCTGTGACACTAGTTACAGATTCCGATGCTTCACTTCAGGTTTACTGTATCCCTTGGCCCTTCTTATTGACGATGAAGCACAGAAATTGCATCGGAATAAAACACAAAAAGCACAATACCGTCTTAAGTACAAGAAGACTGACTCTTCTTACTGTCTATGTTTTGAACCATACCTGTGACTCTAGTTATAGATCCCGATGCTTCACTTCAGGTTTACTGTAACCCTCTGACCTTCTTATTCACGAGGAAACACAGAAATTGCATCGGAATTAAATGGAAACGCCACAATGCCGACTTACGTACAAGAAGACTGACTCTTCTTACTGTCTATGTTTTGTACCATTCCTGTGACACTAGTAATAGATTCCGATGCTTCACTTCAGGTTTACTGTATCCCTTGGACCTTCTTATTGACGATGAACCACAAAATTGCATCGGAAATAAATACAAGAGGCACAATGCCGACTTAAGTACAAGAAGACTGACACTTCCTACTGTCAATGATTTGAACCATCCCTGCGACACTAGTTATAAATTCCGATGCTTCACTTCAGATTTACTGTACCCCTCTGATCTTCTTTTTTGGCGATGAAACACAGAAATTGCATCGGAATTAAATACAAAACGCACAATGCCGACTTAAGTACAAGAAGACTGACTCAACTTACTGTCTATGTTTTGAACCATCCTGTGACCCTAGTAATAGATTCCGATGCTTCACTTCAGGTTTACTGTATCCCTTGGACCTTCCTATTGACGATGAAACACAGAAATTGCATCGGAATTAAATACAAAAGGCACAATGCCGACTTAGGTACAAGAAGACTGACTCTTCTTACTGTCTATGTTTTGAACCATTCCTGTGACACTAGTTATAGATTCCGATGCTTCAATCCGAGTATACTGTATCCCTTGGACCTTCTTGTTGACGATGAAACACAGAAATTCATCGGAATTAAATACAAAAGGCACAACGCGACTTAAGTACAAGATGACTGACCCTTCTTACTGTCTATGTTTAAAACCGTTCCTGAGACACTAGTTATAGATTCCGATGCTTCACTCCAGGGTTACTGTATCCCTTGGACCTTCTCATTGACGATAAAACACAGAAATTGCATCGGAATTAAATAGAAAAAGCACAATGCCGACTTAAGTACAAGAAGACTGACTCTTCTTACTGTCTATGCTTTGAACCATTCCTGTGACACTAGTTATAGATTCCGGTGCTTCACTTCAGGTTTACTGTATCCCTTGGACCTTCTTATTGACGATGAAACACAGAAATTCCATCGGAATTAAATACAAAAGGCACAATACCGACTTAAGTACAAGGAGACTGACTCTTGTTACTGTCTATGTTTTGAACCATTCCTGTGACACTAGTTATAGATTCCGATGCTTCACTTCAGGTTTACTGTATCACTCTGACCTACGTATTGACGATGAAACACAGAAATTGCATCGGAATTAAATACAAAAGGCACAATGCCGACTTAAGTACAAGAAGACTGACTCTTCTTACTGTCTATGTTTTGATCCATCCCAGTGACACTAGTTATAGATTCCGATGCTTCAATTCATGTCGACTGTATCCGTTGGACCTTCTTATTGACGATGAAACACAGAATATGCATCGGTATTAAATACAAAAGGCACAATGCGACTTAAGTACAAGATGACTGACCCTTCTTACTGTCTATGTTTAAAACCATTACTGAGACACTAGTTATAGTTTCCGATGCTTCACTCCAGGGTTACTGTATCCCTTGGACCTTCTTATTGACGATGAAACACAGAAATTGCATCGGAATTAAATACAAAAGGCACAATACCGACTTAAGTACAAGAAGACTGACTCATCTTACTGTCTATGTTTTGAACCATTCCTGTGACACTAGTTATAGATTCCGATGCTTCACTTCAGGTATACTGTATCCCTTGGACCATCTTGTTGACAATGAAACACAGAAATTGCATCGGAATTCAACGCAAAAGGCACAATGCCGTCTTAAGTACAAAAAGACTGACCCTTCTTACAGACTATGTTTTGAACCATTAATGTGACACTAGTTATAGATTCCGACGCTTCACTTCAGGTTTACTGTACCCCTCTGATCTTCTTTTTTGGCGATGAAACACAGAAATTGCATCGGAATTAAATACAAAAGGCACAATGCCGACTTAAGTACAAGAAGACTGACTCATCTTACTGTCTATGTTTTGAACCATCCTGTGACCCTAGTAATAGATTCCGATGCTTCACTTCAGGTTTACTGTATCCCTTGGACCTTCCTATTGACGATGAAACACAGAAATTGCATCGGAATTAAATAGAAAAGGCACAATGCCGACTTAAGTACAAGAAGACTGAACCTTCTTAATGTCTATGCTTTGAACCGTTCCCATGACACTAGTTATAGATTCCGATGCTTATCTTCAGGTTTACTGTATCCCTCTGACCTTCTTATTGACGATGAAACACAGAAATTGCATCGGAATTAAATATAAAAGGCACAATGCCGACTTCATTACAAGAAGACTGACTCTTCTGACTGTCTATGATTTGAAGCATTCCTGTGACTCTAGTTATAGATTCCGATGCTTCACTTCAGGTTTACTATATCCCTCTGACCTTCTTATTGACGATGAAACACAGAAATTGCATCGGAATTAAATACAAAAGGCACATTGCCGACTTAAGTACAAGAAGACTGACTCTTCCTACTGTCTATGATTTGAACCATTCCTGAGGCACTAGTTATAGATTCCGATGCTTCAATTCGAGTCTACTGTATCCCTTGGACCTTCTTGTTGTCGATGAAACACAGAAATTGCATCGGAATTAAATACAAAAGGCACAATGCGACTTAAGTACAAGATGACTGACCCTTCTTACTGTCTATGTTTAAAACCGTTCCTGAGACGCTAGTTATAGATTCCGATGCTTCACTCCAGGGTTACTGTATCCCTTGGACCTTCTTATTGACGATGAAACACAGAAATTCCATCGGAATTAAATACAAAAGGCACAATACCGACTTAAGTAGAAGGAGACTGACTCTTGTTACTGTCTATGTTTTGAACCATTCCTGTGACACTAGTTATAGATTCCGATTCTTAACTTCAGGTTTACTGTATCCCTCTGACCTTCTTATTGACGATGAAACACAGAAATTCCATCGGAATTAAATACAAAAGGCACAATACCGACTTAAGTACAAGGAGACTGACTCTGGTTACTGTCTATGTTTTGAACCATTCCTGTGACACTAGTTATAGATCCCGATGCTTCACTTCAGGTATACTGTATCCCTTGGACCATCTTATTGACGATAAAACACAGAAATTGCATCGGAATGAAACACAAAAGGCACAATGCCGTCTTAAGTACAAAAAGACTGACTCTTCTTACAGACTATGTTTTGAACCATTCCTGAGACACTAGTTATAGATTCCGATGCTTCACTTCACGTTTACTGTATCCCTTAGACCTTCTTATTGACGATGAAACACAGAAATTGCATCGGAATTAAATACAGAAGGCACATTACCGACTTAAGTACAAGAAGACTGACTCTTCTTACTGTCTATGTTTTGAACCATTCCTGTGACACTAGTTATAGATTCCGATGCTTCACTTCATGTTTACTGTATCCCTTGGACCTTCTTATTGACGATGAAAGACAGAAATTGCATCGGTAATAAATACAAAAGGGACAATGCCGACTTAAGTACATGAAGACTGACTCTTCCTACTGTCAATGATTTGAACCATTCCTGTGACACTAGTTATAGATTCCGATGCTTCACTTCAGATTTACTGTATCCCTCTGAACTTCTTATTGACGATGAAACACAGAAATTGCATCGGAATTAAATACAAAAGGCACAATGCCGACTTATGTACAAGAAGACTGACTTATCTTACTGTCTATGTTTTAACCATTCCTGTGACACTAGTTATAGATCCCGATGCTTCACTTCAGGTTTACTGTATCCCTTGGCCCTTCTTATTGACGATGAAACACAGAAATTGCATCGGAATTAAATACAAAAGGCACAATGCCGACTTAAGTACAAGAAGACTGACTCTTCTTACTGTCTATGTTTTGAAGCATTCCTGTGACTCTAGTTATAGATTCCGATGCTTCACTTCAGGTTTACTGTATCCCTCTGACCTTCTTATTGACGATGAAACACAGAAATTGCATCGGAATTAAATACAAAAGGCACAATGCCGACTTAAGTACAAGAAGACTGACTCTTCTTACTGTCTATGTTTTGAACCATTCCTGTGACACTAGTTATAGATTCCGATGCTTCACTTCAGGTTTACTGTATCCTTCTGACCTTCTTATTGACGATGAAACACAGAAATTGCATCGGAATTAAATACAAAAGGCACAATGCCGGTTTAAATACAAGACGACTGACTCTTCTTACTGTCTATGTTCAAACCATTCCTGTGACACTAGTTATAGATTCCGATGCTTCAATTCAGGTCTACTGTATCCCTTGGACCTTCTTATTGACGATGAAACACAAAATTTACATCGGAATTAAATACAAAAGGCACAATGCCGACTTAAGTACAAAAAGACTGACCCTTCTTACTGTCTTTGTTTAAAACCATTCCTGAGACACTAGTTATATATTCCGATGCTTCACTTCAGGTTCACTGTATCCCTTGGACCTTCTTATTGACGATGAAACACAGAAATTGCATCGGAATTAAATACAAAAGGCACAATACCGGCTTAAGTACAAGAAGACTGACTCTTCTTGCTGTCTATGTTTTGAACCATTCCTGTGACACTAGTTATAGATTCCGGTGCTTCACTTCATGTTTACTGTATCCCTTGGACCTTCTTATTGACGATGAAACACAGAAATTGCATCGGGAATAGATACAAAAGGGACAATGCCGACTTAAGTACATGAAGACTGACTCTTCCTACTGTCAATGATTTGAACCATTCCCGTGACAGTAGTTATAGATTCCGATGCTTCACTTCAGATTTACTGTATCCCTCTGAACTTCTTATTGACGATGAAACACAGAAATTGCATCGGAATTAAATACAAAAGGCTCAATGCCGACTTAAGTACAAGATGACTGACTCTTTTTACTGACTATGTTTTGAACCATTCCTGTGACACTAGTTATAGATTCCGATGCTTCACATCATGTTTACTGTATCCCTTGGACCTTCTTATTGACGACGAAACACAAAAATTACATCGGAATTAAATACAAAAGGCACAATGCCGACTTCAGTACAAGAAGACTGACTCTTCTTACTGACTATGCTTTGAACCATTCCTGTGACACTAGTTATAGATTCCGATGCTTCACTTCAGGTTTACTGTATCACTTGGACCTTCTTATTGACGATGAAACACAGAAATTGCATCTGAATTAAATAGAAACGCCACAATGCCTACTTAAGTACAAGAAGACTGACTCTTCTTACTGTCTATGTTTTGAACCATTCCTGTGACACTAGTTATAGATTCCGATGCTTCACTTCAGGTTTACTGTGTCCCTTGGACCTTCTTATTGACGATGAAAAACAGAAATCGTATCGGATTTAAATACAAATGACACAATGCAGATTTAAGTACAAAAAGACTGACTCTTCTTACAGACGATGCTTTGAACCATTCCTGTGACACTAGTTATAGATACCGATGCTTCACTTCAGATTTACTGTATCCCTCTGACCATCTTATTGACGATGAAACACAGAAATTGCATCGGAATTAAATGCAAAAGGCACAATGCCGACTTAAGTACAAGATGACTGACTCTTTTTACTGACTATGTTCTGAACCATTCCTGTGACACTAGTTATAGATGCCGATGCTTCACTTCAGGTTTACTGTATCCCTTGGACCTTCTTATTGACGATGAAACACAGAAATTGCATCGGAATTAAACACAAAAGGCACAATGCCGGCTTAAGTACAAAAAGACTGGTTCTTCTTACTACCTATGATTTGAACCATTCCTGTGACACTAGTTATAGATTCCGATGCTTCACTTCAGGTTTACTGTATCCCTCTGACCTTCTTATTGACGATGAAACACAGAAATTACATCGGAATTAAATACAAAAGGCACAATTACGATATAAGTACAAGAAGACTGACTCTTCTTATTGACTATGTTTTGAACCATTCCTGTGACTCTAGTTATAGATCCCGATGCTTCACTTCAGGTGTACTGTATCCCTCTGACCTTCTTAATGACGATAAAACACAGAAATTGCATCGGAATTAAATAGAAAAGGCACAATGCCGACTTAAGGAAAAGAAGACTGACACTTCTTACTGTCTATGTTTTGAACCATTCCTGTGGCACTAGTTATAGATTCCGATGCTACACTCCAGGTTTACTGTATCCCTTGGACCTTCTTATTGACGATGAAACACAGAAGTTGCATCGGAATTAAATACAAAAGGCACAAAGCCGACTTAAGGGCAAGAAGACTGACTGTTCTTACTGACTATGTTTTGAACCATTTCTGTGACACTAGTTATAGATTACGATGCTTCACTTCAGGTTTATTGTATCCCTTTGCCCTTCTTATTGCTTATGAAACACAGATATTGCATCGGAATTAAATACAAAAGGCACAATGCCGACTTAGGTACAAGATGACTGACTCTTCTTACTGTCTATGTTTTGAACCATTCCTGTGACACTAGTTATAGATTCCGATGCTACACTTCCGGTTTACTGTATCCCTCTGACCTTCTAATTGACAATGAAACACAGAAATTGCATCAGAATTAAATACTAAAGGCACAATACCGTCTTAAGTACGAGAAGACTGACTCTTCTTACTGTCTATGTTTTGAACCATTCCTGTGACACTAGTTATAGATTCCGATGCTTCACTTTAGGTTTACTGTATCCCTTGGACCTTCTTATTGACGATGAAACACAGAAATTACATCGGAATTAAATACAAAAGGCACAATGCCGCCTTAAGTACAAGAAGACTGAGTGTTCCCACTGTCAAAGTTTTGAACAATTCCTGTGACACTAGTTATAGATTCCGATGCTTCACTTCAGGTTTACTGTATCCCTCTGATCTTCTTATTGACGATGAAATACAGAAATTACATGGGAATTAAATACATAAGGCACAATGCCGACTTAAGTACAAGAAGACTGAGTCATCTTACTGTCTATGTTTTGAACCACTCCTGTGACACTAGTTATAGATTCCGATGCTTCACTTCAGGTTTACTGGTTCTCTTGGACCTTCTTATTGACGATGAGACACAGAAATTGCATCGAAATTAAACACAAAAGGCACAATGCCGACTTAAGTACAAAATGACTGACTCTTCTTACTGACTATGATTAGAACCATTCCTGTGACACTAGTTGTAGATTCCGATGCTTCACTTCTGGTTTACTGTATCCCTCTGACCTTCTTATTGACGATGAAACACAGAAATTGCATCGGAATTAAATACAAAAGGCACAATGCCGGCATAAGTACAAGAAGACTGACTCTTTTTACTGACTATGTTTTGAACCATTCCTGTGACACTAGTTATAGGTTCGGATGCTTCACTTCAAGTTTACTGTATCCCACTGACCTTCTTATTCACGATGAAACACAGAAATTGTATCGGTATTAAATAGAAAAGGCACAATGCCGACTTAAGTACAAGACGACTGACTTTTCATACTGTCTATGCTTTGAACCATTCCTGTGACACTTGTTATAGATTCCGATGCTTCACTTCAGGTTTACTGTATCCCTTGGACCCTCTTATTGACGATAAAACACAGAAATTGCATTGGAATTAAATACAAAAGGCACAATGCCGACTTAAGTACAAGGAGACTGACTCTTCTTACTGACTTTGTTTTGAACCATTCCCTTGACTCTAGTTATAGATCCTGATGCTTCACCTCAGGTTTACTGTATCTTTCTGACCTTCTTATTGACGATGAAACGCGGAAATTCCAACGGAATTAAATAGAAACGCCACAATGCCTACTGATGTACAAGATGACTGACACTTCTTACTGTCTATGTTTGAACCATTCCTGTGACACTAGTTATAGATTGGGGTGCTTCAATTCAGGTCTACTGTATCCCTTGGACCTTCTTATTGACGATGAAACACAAAAACTACATCGGAATTAAATACAAAAGGCACAATGCCGACTTAAGTACAAAATGACTAACCCTTCTTACTGTGTTTGTTTAAAACCATTCCTGAGTCACTAGTTATAGATTCCGATGCTTCACTCCAGGGTTACTGTATCCCTTGGACCTTCTTATTGACGATGAAACACAGAAATTGCATCGGAATTAATTAGAAAAGGCACAATGCCGACTTAAGTACAAGAAGACTGACTCTTCTTACTGTCTATGTTTGAACCATTCCTGTGACACTAGTTATGGATTCCGATGCTTCACTTCAGGTTTACTGTATCCCTTGGACCTTCTTATTGACGGTGAAACACATAAAATGGCACCGGAAATAAATACAAAATCACAATACCGACTTAAGTACAAGAAGCCTGACTCTTCTTACTGTCTATGCTTTGACGCATTCCTGTGACACTAGTTATAGATTCCGACGCTTCACTTCAGGTTTACTGTATCCTCTGGCCCTTCTTATTGACGATGAAACACAGAAATTGCATCGGAATAAAATACAAAAAGCACAATGCTGACTTAAGTACAAGAAGACTGACTCTTCCTACTGTCAATGCTTTGAACCATTCCTGTGACACTTGTAATAGATTCCGATGCTTCACTTCAGGTTTACTGTATCCCTCTGATCATCTTATTAACGATGAAACACAGAAATTGCATCGGAATTAAATACAAAAGGCACAATGCCGACTTAAGTACAAGAAGACTGACTCTTCTTACTGTCTATGTTTGAACCATTCCTGTGACACTAGTTATGGATTCTGATGCTTCACTTCAGGTTTACTGTATCCCTTGGACCTTCTTATTGACGATGAAACACAGAAATTGCATCGGAATTAAATACAAAATCACAATACCGACTTAAGTACAAGAAGCCTGACTCCTCTTACTGTCTATGTTTTGACGCATTCCTGTGACACTAGTTATAGATTCCGACGCTTCACTTCAGGTTTACTGTATCCGCTGGCCCTTCTTATTGAGGATGAAACACAGAAATTGCATCGGAATTAAATACACAAGGCACAATGCCGACTTAAGTACAAGAAGACTGACTCGTTTTACTGACTATGCTTTGAACCATTCCTGTGACACTAGTTATAGATTCGGATGCATCACTTAGGGTTTACTGTATACCTCTGACCTTCTTATTGACGATGAGAGACAAAAATTGCATCGGAATTAAATAGAAAAGGCACCATGCGACTTAAGTAAAAGACGACAGACTTATCTTACTGTCTACGTTTTGAACCAGTCCTGTGACTCTAGTTATAGATTTCGATGCTTCACTTCAGGTTCACTGTATCCCTTGGACCTTCTTATTGACGATGAAACACAGAAATTGCATCGGAATTAAATACAAAAGGCACAATAGCGACTTAAGTACAAGAAGACTGACTCTTCTTACTGTCTATGTTTTGAACCATTCCTGTGACACTAGTTATAGATTTCGGGGCTTCACTTCATGTTTACTGTATCCCTTGGACCTTCTTACTGACGATGAAACACAGAAATTGCATCGGGAATAAATACAAAAGGGAGAATGCCGACTTAAGTACATGAGGACTGACTCTTCCTACTGTCAATGATTTGAACCATTCCCGTGACACTAGTTATAGATTCCGATGCTTCACTTCAGATTTACTGTATCCCTTGGACCTTCTTTTTGACGGTGAAACACATAAAATGGCATCGGAATTAAATACAAAATCGCAATACCGACTTAAGTACAAGAAGCCTGACTCTTCTTACTGTCTATGTTTTGACGCATTCCTGTGACACTAGTTATAGATTCCGACGCTTCACTTCAGGTTTACTGTATCCTCTGGCCCTTCTTATTGACGATGAAACACAGAAATTGCATCGGAATGAAATACAAAAAGCACAATGCTGACTTAAGTACAAGAAGACTGACTCTTCCTACTGTCAATGCTTTGAACCATTCCTGTGACACTTGTAATAGATTCCGATGCTTCTCTTCAGGTTTACTGTATCCCTCTGATCATCTTATTAACGATGAAACACAGAAATTGCATCGGAATTAAATACAAAAGGCACAATGCCGACTTAAGTACAAGAAGACTGACTCTTCTTGCTGTCTATGTTTGAACGATTCCTGTGACACTAGTTATGGATTCTGATGCTTCACTTCAGGTTTACTGTATCCCTTGGACCTTCTTATTGACGATGAAACACAGAAATTGCATCGGAATTAAATACAAAATCACAATACCGACTTAAGTACAAGAAGCCTGACTCTTCTTACTGTCTATGTTTTGACGCATTCCTGTGACACTTGTTATAGATTCCGACGCTTCACTTCAGGTTTACTGTATCCGCTGGCCCTTCTTATTGACGATGAAACACAGAAATTGCATCGGAATTAAATACACAAGGCACAATGCCGACTTAAGTACAAGAAGACTGACTCGTTTTACTGACTATGCTTTGAACCATTCCTGTGACACTAGTTATTGATTCGGATGCTTCACTTAGGGTTTACTGTATACCTCTGACCTTCTTATTGACGATGAGAGACAAAAATTGCATCGGAATTAAATAGAAAAGGCACCATGCGACTTAAGTAAAAGACGACAGACTTTTCTTACTGTCTACGTTTTGAACCAGTCCTGTGACTCTAGTTATAGATTCCGATGCTTCACTTCAGGTTCACTGTATCCCTTGGACCTTCTTATTGACGATGAAACACAGAAATTGCATCGGAATTAAATACAAAAGGCACAATAGCGACTTAAGTACAAGAAGACTGACTCTTCTTACTGTCTATGTTTTGAACCATTCCTGTGACACTAGTTATAGATTCCGGGGCTTCACTTCATGTTTACTGTATCCCTTGGACCTACTTACTGACGATGAAACACAGAAATTGCATCGGGAATAAATACAAAAGGGAGAATGCCGACTTAAGTACATGAAGACTGACTCTTCCTACTGTCAATGATTTGAACCATTCCCGTGACACTAGTTATAGATTCCGATGCTTCACTTCAGATTTACTGTATCCCTTGGACCTTCTTATTGACGGTGAAACACACAAAATGGCATCGGAATTAAATACAAAATCACAATACCGACTTAAGTACAAGAAGCCTGACTCTTCTTACTGTCTATGTTTTGACGCATTCCTGTGACACTAGTTATAGATTCCGACGCTTCACTTCAGGTTTACTGTATCCTCTGGCCCTTCTTATTGACGATGAAACACAGAAATTGCATCGGAATAAAATACAAAAAGCACAATGCTGACTTAAGTACAAGAAGACTGACTCTTCCTACTGTCAATGTTTTGAACCATTCCTGTGACACTTGTAATAGATTCCGATGCTTCTCTTCAGGTTAACTGTATCCCTCTGATCATCTTATTAACGATGAAACACAGATATTGCATCGGAATGAAATAGAAAATGCACAATGCCGACTTAAGTACAAGAAGACTGACTCTTCTTACTGTCAATGTTTTGAATCTTTCCTGTGGGACCACTATTAGATTCCAATGCTTCACTTCAGGTTAACTGTATCCCTTGGACCTTCTTATTGACGATGAAACACAGAAATTGCATCGGAATTAAATACGAAAGGCACAATGCTGACTTAAGTACAAAAAGACTGACTCTTCTTACTGACTATGTTTTGAACCATTCCTGTGACACTAGTTTTGGATCCGATGCTTCACTTCAGGTTTACTGTATCCCTCTGACCTTGGTATTGTTGATGAAAAACAGAAATTGCATTGGAATTAAATACAAAAGGCACAATGCCGACTTAAGTACAAGAAGACTGACTCTTCCTACTATCTATGTTTTGAACCATTCCTGTGACACTAGTTACAGATTCCGATGCTACACTCCAGGTTTACTGTATCCCTTGGTCCTTCTTATTGACGATGAAACACAGAAGTTGCATCGGAATTAAATTCAAAAGGCACAAAGCCGACTTAAGGGCAAGAAGACTGACTGTTCTTACTGACTATGTTTTGAACCATTTCTGTGACACTAGATATAGATTCCGATGCTTCACTTCAGGTTTATTGTATCCCTTTGCCCTTCTTATTGCCTATGAAACACAGATATTGCATCGGAATTAAATACAAAAGGCACAATGCCGACTTAAGTACAAGAAGACTGACTCTTCTTACTGTCTATGTTTGAACCATTCCTGTGACACTAGTTATGGATTCCGATGCTTCACTTCAGGTTTACTGTATCCCTTGGACCTTCTTATTGACGGTGAAACACAGAAATTGCATCGGAATTAAATACAAAATCACAATACCGACTTAAGTACAAGAAGCCTGACTCTTCTTACTGTCTATGTTTTGACGCATTCCTGTGACACTAGTTATAGATTCCGACGCTTCACTTCAGGTTTACTGTATCCCCTGGCCCTTCTTATTGACGATGAAACACAGAAATTGCATCGGAATAAAATACAAAAAGCACAATGCTGATTTAAGTACAAGAAGACTGACTCTTCCTACTGTCAATGCTTTGAACCATTCCTGTGACACTTGTAATAGATTCCGATGCTTCACTTCAGGTTTACTGTATCCCTCTGATCATCTTATTAACGATGAAACACAGAAATTGCATCGGAATTAAATACAAAAGGCACAATGCCGACTTAAGTACAAGAAGACTGACTCTTCTTACTGTCTATGTTTGAACCATTCCTGTGACACTAGTTATGGATTCTGATGCTTCACTTCAGGTTTACTGTATCCCTTGGACCTTCTTATTGACGATGAAACACAGAAATTGCATCGGAATTAAATACAAAATCAAAATACCGACTTAAGTACAAGAAGCCTGACTCTTCTTACTGTCTATGTTTTGACGCATTCCTGTGACACTAGTTGTAGATTCCGACGCTTCACTTCAGGTTTACTGTATCCGCTGGCCGTTCTTATTGTCGATGAAACACAGAAATTGCATCGGAATTAAATACACAAGGCACAATGCCGACTTAAGTACAAGAAGACTGACTCGTTTTACTGACTATGTTTTGAACCATTCCTGTGACACTAGTTATAGATTCGGATGCTTCACTTAGGGTTTACTGTATACCTCTGACCTTCTTATTGACGATGAGAGACAAAAATTGCATCGGAATTAAGCAGAAAAGGCACCATGCGACTTAAGTAAAAGACGACAGACTTTTCTTACTGTCTACGTTTTGAACCATTCCTGTGACTCTAGTTATAGTTTCCGATGCTTCACTTCAGGTTCACTGTATCCCTTACACCTTCTTATTGACGACGAAACACAGAAATTGCATCGGAATTAAATACAAAAGGCACAATGCCGACTTATGTACAAGATGACTGACTCTTCTTACTGTCTATGTTTTGAACCATTCCTGTGACACTCGTTATAGATTCCGATGCTACACTTCCGGTTTACTGTATCCCTCTGACCTTCTTATTGACAATGAAACACAGAAATTGCATCAGAATTAAATACTAAAGGCACAATACCGTCTTAAGTACAAGAAGACTGACTCTTCTTACTGTCTATGTTTTGAACCATTCCTGTGACACTAGTTATAGATTCCGATGCTTCACTTTAGGTTTACTGTATCCCTTGGACCTTCTTATTGACGATGAATCACAGAAATTGCATCGGAATTAAATACAACAGGCACAATGCCGACTTAAGTACAAGAAGACTGACTGTTCCCACTGTCAAAGTTTTGAACCATTCCTGTGACACTAGTTATAGATTCCGATTCTTCAATTCAGGTCTACTGTATCCCTTGGACCTTCTTATTGACGATGAAACACAATAATTACATCGGAATTAAATACAAAAGGCACAATGCCGACTTAAGTACATAAGGACTGACTCTTCTTACTGTCTATGTTAGAACCATTCCTGTGACACTAGTTATGGATTCTGATGCTTCACTTCAGGTTTACTGTATCCCTTGGACCTTCTTATTGACGATGAAACACAGAAATTGCATCGGAATTAAATACAAAATCACAATACCGACTTAAGTACAAGAAGCCTGACTCTTCTTACTGTCTATGTTTTGACGCATTCCTGTGACACTAGTTATAGATTCCGACGCTTCACTTCAGGTTTACTGTATCCGCTGGCCCTTCTTATTGACGATGAAACACAGAAATTGCATCGGAATTAAATACAAAAAGCACAATGCTGACGTAAGTACAAGAAGACTGACTCTTCCTACTGTCAATGCTTTGAACCATTCCTGTGACACTTGTAATAGATTCCGATGCTTCACTTCAGGTTTACTGTATCCCTCTGATCATCTTATTAACGATGAAACACTGAAATTGCATCGGAATTAATTACAAAAGGCACAATGCCGACTTAAGTACAAGAAGACTGACTCTTCTTACTGTCTATGTTTGAACCATTCCTGTGACACTAGTTATGGATTCTGATGCTTCACTTCAGGTTTACTGTATCCCTTGGACCTTCTTATTGACGATGAAACACAGAAATTGCTTCGGAATTAAATACAAAATCACAATACCGACTTAAGTACAAGAAGCCTGACTCTTCTTACTGTCTATGTTTTGAACCATTCCTGTGACTCTAGTTATAGTTTCCGATGCTTCACTTCAGGTTCACTGTATCCCTTGGACCTTCTTATTGACGACGAAACACAGAAATTGCATCGGAATTAAATACAAAAGGCACAATGCCGACTTATGTACAAGATGACTGACTCTTCTTACTGTCAATGTTTTGAACCATTCCTGTGACACTAGTTATAGATTCCGATCCTACACTTCCGGTTTACTGTATCCCTCTGACCTTCTTATTGACAATGAAACACAGAAATGGCATCAGAATTAAATACTAAAGGCACAATACCGTCTTAAGTACAAGAAGACTGACTCTTCTTACTGTCTATGTTTTGAACCATTCCTGTGACACTAGTTATAGATTCCGATGCTTCACTTTAGGTTTACTGTATCCCTTGGACCTTCGTATTGACGATGAATCACAGAAATTGCATCGGAATTAAATACAACAGGCACAATGCCGACTTAAGTACAAGAAGACTGACTGTTCCCACAGTCAAAGTTTTGAACCATTCCTGTGACACTAGTTATAGATTCCGATTCTTCAATTCAGGTCTACTGTATCCCTTGGCCTTCTTATTGACGATGAAACACAATAATTACATCGGAATTAAATACAAAAGGCACAATGCCGACTTAAGTACATAAAGACTAACCCTTCTAATTGTCTTTGTTTAAAACCATTCCTGAGACATTAGTTATAGATTCCGATGCTTCACTCCAGGGTTAATGTATCCCTTGGACCTTCTTATTGACGATGAAACACAGAAATTGCATCGGAATTAAATAGAAAAGGCACAATGCCGACTTAAGTACAAGAAGACTGACTCTTCTTACTGTCTATGTTTGAACCATTCCTGTGACACTAGTTATGGATTCCGATGCTTCACTTCAGGTTTACTGTATCCCTCTGATCATCTTATTAACGACGAAACACTGAAATTGCATCGGAATTAAATACAAAAGGCACAATGCCGACTTAAGTACAAGAAGACTGACTCTTCTTACTGTCTATGTTTGAACCATTCCTGTGACACTAGTTATGGATTCTGATGCTTCACTTCAGGTTTACTGTATCCCTTGGACCTTATTATTGACGATGAAACACAGAAATTGCATCGGAATTAAATACAAAATCACAATACCGACTTAAGTACAAGAAGCCTGACTCTTCTTACTGTCTATGTTTTGACGCATTCCTGTGACACTAGTTATAGATTCCGACGCTTCACTTCAGGTTTACTGTATCCGCTGGCCCTTCTTATTGACGATGAAACACAGAAATTGCATCGGAATTAAATACAAAAAGCACAATGCTGACTTAAGTACAAGAAGACTGACTCTTCCTACTGTCAATGCTTTGAACCATTCCTGTGACACTTGTAATAGATTCCGATGCTTCACTTCAGGTTTACTGTATCCCTCTGATCATCTTATTAACGATGAAACACTGAAATTGCATCGGAATTAAATACAAAAGGCACAATGCCGACTTAAGTACAAGAAGACTGACTCTTCTTACTGTCTATGTTTGAACCATTCCTGTGACACTAGTTATGGATTCTGATGCTTCACTTCAGGTTTACTGTATCCCTTGGACCTTCTTATTGACGATGAAACACAGAAATTGCATCGGAATTAAATACAAAATCACAATACCGACTTAAGTACAAGAAGCCTAACTCTTCTTACTGTCTATGTTTTGAACCATTCCTGTAACTCTAGTTATAGTTTCCGATGCTTCACTTCAGGTTCACTGTATCCCTTGGACCTTCTTATTGACGACGAAACACAGAAATTGCATCGGAATTAAATACAAAAGGCACAATGCCGACTTATGTACAAGATGACTGACTCTTCTTACTGTCTATGTTTTGAACCATTCCTGTGACACTAGTTATAGATTCCGATGCTACACTTCCGGTTTACTGTATCCCTCTGACCTTCTTATTGACAATGAAACACAGAAATTGCATCAGAATTAAATACTAAAGGCACAATACCGACTTAAGTACAAGAAGCCTGACTCTTCTTACTGTCTATGTTTTGACGCATTCCTGTGACACTAGTTGTAGATTCCGACGCTTCACTTCAGGTTTACTGTATCCGCTGGCCGTTCTTATTGTCGATGAAACACAGAAATTGCATCGGAATTAAATACACAAGGCACAATGCCGACTTAAGTACAAGAAGACTGACTCGTTTTACTGACTATGTTTTGAACCATTCCTGTGACACTAGTTATAGATTCGGATGCTTCACTTAGGGTTTACTTTATACCTCTGACCTTCTTATTGACGATGAGAGACAAAAATTGCATCGGAATTAAGTAGAAAAGGCACCATGCGACTTAAGTAAAAGACGACAGACTTTTCTTACTGTCTACGTTTTGAACCATTCCTGTGACTCTAGTTATAGTTTCCGATGCTTCACTTCAGGTTCACTGTATCCCTTAGACCTTCTTATTGACGACGAAACACAGAAATTGCATCGGAATTAAATACAAAAGGCACAATGCCGACTTATGTACAAGATGACTGACTCTTCTTACTGTCTATGTTTTGAACCATTCCTGTGACACTAGTTATAGATTCCGATGCTACACTTCCGGTTTACTGTATCCCTCTGACCTTCTTATTGACAATGAAACACAGAAATTGCATCAGAATTAAATACTAAAGGCACAATACCGTCTTAAGTACAAAAAGACTGACTCTTCTTACTGTCTATGTTTTGAACCATTCCTGTGACACTAGTTATAGATTCCGATGCTTCACTTTAGGTTTACTGTATCCCTTGGACCTTCTTATTGACGATGAATCACAGAAATTGCATCGGAATTAAATACAACAGGCACAATGCCGACTTAAGTACAAGAAGACTGACTGTTCCCACTGTCAAAGTTTTGAACCATTCCTGTGACACTAGTTATAGATTCCGATTCTTCAATTCAGGTCTACTGTATCCCTTGGACCTTCTTATTGACGATGAAACACAATAATTACATCGGAATTAAATACAAAAGGCACAATGCCGACTTAAGTACATAAGGACTGACTCTTCTTACTGTCTATGTTTGAACCATTCCTGTGACACTAGTTATGGATTCTGATGCTTCACTTCAGCTTTACTGTATCCCTTGGACCTTCTTATTGACGATGAAACACAGAAATTGCATCAGAATTAAATATAAAATCACAATACCGACTTAAGTACAAGAAGCCTGACTCTTCTTACTGTCTATGTTTTGAACCATTCCTGAGACTCTAGTTATAGTTTCCGATGCTTCACTTCAGGTTCACTGTATCCCTTGGACCTTCTTATTGACGACGAAACACAGAAATTGCATCGGAATTAAATACAAAAGGCACAATGCCGACTTATGTACAAGATGACTGACTCTTCTTACTGTCAATGTTTTGAACCATTCCTGTGACACTAGTTATAGATTCCGATGCTACACTTCCGGTTTACTGTATCCCTCTGACCTTCTTATTGACAATGAAACACAGAAATGGCATCAGAATTAAATACTAAAGGCACAATACCGTCTTAAGTACAAGAAGACTGACTCTTCTTACTGTCTATGTTTTGAACCATTCCTGTGACACTAGTTATAGATTCCGATGCTTCACTTTAGGTTTACTGTATCCCTTGGACCTTCTTATTGACGATGAATCACAGAAATTGCATCGGAAATAAATACAACAGGCACAATGCCGACTTAAGTACAAGAAGACTGACTGTTCCCACTGTCAAAGTTTTGAACCATTCCTGTGACACTAGTTATAGATTCCGATTCTTCAATTCAGGTCTACTGTATCCCTTGGACCTTCTTATTGACGATGAAACACAATAATTACATCGGAATTAAATACAAAAGGCACAATGCCGACTTAAGTACATAAAGACTAACCCTTCTTATTGTCTTTGTTTAAAACCATTCCTGAGACATTAGTTATAGATTCCGATGCTTCACTCCAGGGTTACTGTATCCCTTGGACCTTCTTATTGACGATGAAACACAGAAATTGCATCGGAATAAAATACAAAAAGCACAATGCTGACTTAAGTACAAGAAGACTGACTCTTCCTACTGTCAATGCTTTGAACCATTCCTGTGACACTTGTAATAGATTCCGATGCTTCACTTCAGGTTTACTGTATCCCTCTGATCATCTTATTAACGACGAAACACTGAAATTGCATCGGAATTAAATACAAAACGCACAATGCCGACTTAAGTACAAGAAGACTGACTCTTCTTACTGTCTATGTTTGAACCATTCCTGTGACACTAGTTATGGATTCTGATGCTTCACTTCAGGTTTACTGTATCCCTTGGACCTTCTTATTGACGATGAAACACAGAAATTGCATCGGAATTAAATACAAAATCACAATACCGACTTAAGTACAAGAAGCCTAACTCTTCTTACTGTCTATGTTTTGAACCATTCCTGTGACTCTAGTTATAGTTTCCGATGCTTCACTTCAGGTTCACTGTATCCCTTGGACCTTCTTATTGACGACGAAACACAGAAATTGCATCGGAATTAAATACAAAAGGCACAATGCCGACTTATGTACAAGATGACTGACTCTTCTTACTGTCTATGCTTTGAACCATTCCTGTGACACTAGTTATAGATTCCGATGCTACACTTCCGGTTTACTGTATCCCTCTGACCTTCTTATTGACAATGAAACACAGAAATTGCATCAGAATTAAATACTAAAGGCACAATACCGTCTTAAGTACAAGAAGACTGACTCTTCTTACTGTCTATGTTTTGAACCATTCCTGTGACACTAGTTATAGATTCCGATGCTTCACTTTAGGTTTACTGTATCCCTTGGACCTTCTTATTGACGATGAACCACAGAAATTGCATCGGAATTAAATACAACAGGCACAATGCCGACCTAAGTACAAGAAGACTGACTGTTCCCACTGTCAAAGCTTTGAACCATTCCTGTGACACTAGTTATAGATTCCGATTCTTCAATTTAGGTCTACTGTATCCCTTGGACCTTCTTATTGACGATGAAACACAATAATTACATCGGAATTAAATACAAAAGGCACAATGCCGACTTAAGTACATAAAGACTAACCCTTCTTACTGTCTTTGTTTAAAACCATTCCTGAGACATTAGTTATAGATTCCGATGCTTCACTCCAGGGTTACTGTATCCCTTGGACCTTCTTATTGACGATGAAACACAGAAATTGCATCGGAATTAAATAGAAAAGGCACAATGCCGACTTAAGTACAAGAAGACTGACTCTTCTTACTGTCTATGTTTGAACCATTCCTGTGACACTAGTTATGGATTCCGATGCTTCACTTCAGGTTTACTGTATCCCTTGAACCTTCTTATTGACGGTGAAACACAGAAATAGCATCGGAATTAAATACAAAATCACAATACCGACTTAAGTACAAGAAGCCAGACTCTTCTTACTGTCTATGTTTTGACGCATTCCTGTGACACTAGTTATAGATTCCGACGCTTCATTTCAGGTTTACTGTATCCTCTGGCCCTTCTTATTGACGATGAAACACAGAAATTGCATCGGAATAAAATACAAAAAGCACAATGCTGACTTAAGTACAAGAAGACTGACTCTTCCTACTGTCAATGCTTTGAACCATTCCTGTGACACTTGTAATAGATTCCGATGCTTCACTTCAGGTTTACTGTATCCCTCTGATCATCTTATTAACGATGAAACACTGAAATTGCATCGGAATTAAATACAAAAGGCACAATGCCGACTTAAGTACAAGAAGACTGACTCTTCTTACTGTCTATGTTTGAACCATTCCTGTGACACTAGTTATGGATTCTGATGCTTCACTTCAGGTTTACTGTATCCCTTGGACCATCTTATTGACGATGAAACACAGAAATTGCATCGGAATTAAATACAAAATCACAATACCGACTTAAGTACAAGAAGCCTGACTCTTCTTACTGTCTATGTTTTGACGCATTCCTGTGACACTAGTTATAGATTCCGACGCTTCACTTCAGGTTTACTGTATCCGCTGGCCCTTCTTATTGACGATGAAACACAGAAATTGCATCGGAATTAAATACAAAAAGCACAATGCTGACTTAAGTACAAGAAGACTGACTCTTCCTACTGTCAATGCTTTGAACCATTCCTGTGGCACTTTTAATAGATTCCGATGCTTAACTTCAGGTTTACTGTATCCCTCTGATCATCTTATTAACGATGAAACACTGAAATTGCATCGGAATTAAATACAAAAGGCACAATGCCGACTTAAGTACAAGAAGACTGACTCTTCTTACTGTCTATGTTTGAACCATTCCTGTGACACTAGTTATGGATTCTGATGCTTCACTTCAGGTTTACTGTATCCCTTGGACCTTCTTATTGACGATGAAACACAGAAATTGCATCGGAATCAAATACAAAATCACAATACCGACTTAAGTACAAGAAGCCTGACTCTTCTTACTGTCTATGTTTTGAACCATTCCTGTGACTCTAGTTATAGTTTCCGATGCTTCACTTCAGGTTCACTGTATCCCTTGGACCTTCTTATTGACGACGAAACACAGAAATTGCATCGGAATTAAATTTAAAAGGCACAATGCCGACTTATGTACAAGATGACTGACTCTTCTTACTGTCTATGTTTTGAACCATTCCTGTGACACTAGTTATAGATTCCGATGCTACACTTCCGGTTTACTGTATCCCTCTGACCTTCTTATTGACAATGAAACACAGAAATTGCATCAGAATTAAATACTAAAGGCACAATACCGTCTTAAGTACAAGAAGACTGACTCTTCTTACTGTCTATGTTTTGAACCATTCCTGTGACACTAGTTATAGATTCCGATGCTTCACTTTAGGTTTACTGTATCCCTTGGACCTTCTTATTGACGATGAATCACAGAAATTGCATCGGAATTAAATACAACAGGCACAATGCCGACTTAAGTACAAGAAGACTGACTGTTCCCACTGTCAAAGTTTTGAACCATTCCTGTGACACTAGTTATAGATTCCGATTCTTCAATTCAGGTCTACTGTATCCCTTGGACCTTCTTATTGACGATGAAACACAATAATTACATCGGAATTAAATACAAAAGGCACAATGCCGACTTAAGTACATAAAGACTAACCCTTCTTACTGTCTTTGTTTAAAACCATTCCTGAGACATTAGTTATAGATTCCGATGCTTCACTCCAGGGTTACTGTATCCCTTGGACCTTCTTATTGACGATGAAACACAGAAATTGCATCGGAATTAAATAGAAATGGTACAATGCCGACTTAAGTACAAGAAGACTGACTCTTCTTACTGTCTATGTTTGAACCATTCCTGTGACACTAGTTATGGATTCCGATGCTTCACTTCAGGTTTACTGTATCCCTTGAACCTTCTTATTGACGGTGAAACACAGAAATTGCATCGGAATTAAATACAAAATCACAATACCGACTTAAGTACAAGAAGCCAGACTCTTCTTACTGTCTATGTTTTGACGCATTCCTGTGACACTAGTTATAGATTCCGACGCTTCACTTCAGGTTTACTGTATCCTCTGGCCCTTCTTATTGACGATGAAACACAGAAATTGCATCGGAATAAAATACAAAAAGCACAATGCTGACTTAAGTACAAGAAGACTGACTCTTCCTACTGTCAATGCTTTGAACCATTCCTGTGACACTTGTAATAGATTCCGATGCTTCACTTCAGGTTTACTGTATCCCTCTGATCATCTTATTAACGATGAAACACTGAAATTGCATCGGAATTAAATACAAAAGGCACAATGCCGACTTAAGTACAAGAAGACTGACTCTTCTTACTGTCTATGTTTGAACCATTCCTGTGACACTAGTTATGGATTCTGATGCTTCACTTCAGGTTTACTGTATCCCTTGGACCTTCTTATTGACGATGAAACACAGAAATTGCATCGGAATTAAATACAAAATCACAATACCGACTTAAGTACAAGAAGCCTGACTCTTCTTACTGTCTATGTTTTGACGCATTCCTGTGACACTAGTTATGGATTCCGACGCTTCACTTCAGGTTTACTGTATCCGCTGGCCCTTCTTATTGACGATGAAACACAGAAATTGCATCGGAATTAAATACACAAGGCACAATGCCGACTTAAGTACAAGAAGACTGACTCGTTTTACTGACTATGCTTTGAACCATTCCTGTGACACTAGTTATAGATTCGGATGCTTCACTTAGGGTTTACTGTATACCTCTGACCTTCTTATTGACGATGAGAGACAAAAATTGCATCGGAATTAAATAGAAAAGGCACCATGCGACTTAAGTAAAAGACGACAGACTTTTCTTACTGTCTACGTTTTGAACCATTCCTGTGACTCTAGTTATAGTTTCCGATGCTTCACTTCAGGTTCACTGTATCCCTTGGACCTTCTTATTGACGATGAAACACAGAAATTGCATCGGAATTAAATACAAAAGGCACAATACCGACTTAAGTACAAGAAGACTGACTCTTCTTACTGTCTATGTTTTGAACCATTCCTGTGACACTAGTTATAGATTCCGGTGCTTCACTTCATGTTTACTGTATCCCTTGGACCTTCTTATCGACGAGGAAACACAGAAATTGCATCGGGAATAAATACAAAAGGGACAATGCCGACTTAAGTACATGAAGACTGACTCTTCCTACTGTCAATGATTTGAACCATTCCCGTGACACTAGTTATAGATTCCGATGCTTCACTTCAGATTTACTGTATCCCTCTGAACCTCTTATTGACGATGAAACACAGAAATTGCATCGGAATTAAATACAAAAGGCACAATGCCGACTTATGTACAAGAGGACTGACTTATCTTACTGTCTATGTTTGAACCATTCCTGTGACACTAGTTATAGATTCCGATGCTTCACTTCATGTATACTGTATCCCTTGGTCCATCTTATTGACGATGAAACACAGAAATTGCATCGGAATTAAACACAAAAGGCCCAATGCCGACTTAAGTACAAAAAGACTGACTCTTCTTACAGACGATGTTTTGAACCATTCCTGTCACACTAGTTATAGATACCGATGCTTCACTTCAGATTTACTGTATCCCTCTGACCATCTTATTGACGATGAAACACAGAAATTGCATCGGAATTAAATGCAAAAGGCACAATGCCGACTTAAGTACAAGATGACGGACTCTTTTCACTGACAATGTTTTGAACCATTCCTGTGACACTAGTTATAGATTCCGATGCTTCACATCAGGTTTACTGTATCCCTTGGACCTTCTTATTGACGATGAAACACAAAAATTACATCGGAATTAAATACAAAAGGCACAATGCCGACTTCAGTACAAGAAGACTGACTCTTCTTACTGACTATTTTTTGAACCATTCCTGTGACACTAGTTCTAGATTCCGATGCTTCACTTCAGGTTTACTGTATCACTTGGACCTTCTTATTAACGATGAAACACAGAAATTGCATCGGAATGAAATAGAAACGCCACAATGCCTACTTAAGTACAAGGAGACTGACTCTTCTTACTGTCTATGTTTTGAATCTTTCCTGTGGGACCAGTATTAGATTCCAATGCTTCACTTCAGGTTAACTGTATCCCTTGGACCTTCTTATTGACGATGAAACACAGAAATTGCATCGGAATTAAATACGAAAGGCACAATGCTGACTTAAGTACAAGAAGACTGACTCTTCTTACTGTCTATGTTTTGAACCTTTCCTGTGAGACCAGTTTTAGATTCCGATGCTTTACTTCAGGTTTACAGCATCCCTTGGACCTTCTTATTGACGATGAAACACAGAAATTGCATCGGAATTAAATACAAAAGGCACAATGCCGACTTAAGTACAAGAAGACTGACTCTTCTTACTGTCTATGTTTTGAATCTTTCCTGTGAGACCAGTTTTAGATTCCGATACTTCACCTCATGTTTACTGTACTCCTTGGACCTTCGTATTCACGATGAAACACAGGGATTGCATCGGAATCAAACACAAAAGGCACAATGCCGACTTAAGTACAATAAGGCTGACACTTCTTACTGTCTATGTTTTGAACCTATCCAGTGAGACGACTTTTAGATTCCGATGCTTCACTTCAGGTTTACTGTTTCCCTTGGACCTTCTTATTGACGATGAAAAACAGAAATTGCATCGGAATTAAATACAAAAGTCACAATGAAGACATAAATACAAGAAGACTGACTCATCTTACTGTCTATGTTTTATGCTTTCCTGTGAGACCAGTTTATAATTCCGATGCTTCACTTCAGGTTTACTGTAACTCTTGGACCCACTTATTGACGATGAAAGACAGAAATTGCATCGGAATTAAATACAAAAGTCACAATGCCGACTTAAGTACAAAAAGACTGACCCTTCCTACCGTCTATGTTTTGAACCATTCCTGTGACACTAGTTATAGATTCCGATGCTTCACTTCAGGGTTACTGTCTCTCTCTGACCTTCTTATTGACGATCAAACACAGAAATTGCATCGGAATTAAATACAAAAGGCACAATGCCGACTTAAGTACAAGAAGACTGACTTTTCTTACTGACTATGTTTTGAACCTTTCCTGTGGACCACTATCAGATTCCAATGCTTCACTTCAGGTTAACTTTATCCCTTGGACCTTCTTATTGACGATGAAACACAGAAATGGCATCAGAATTAAATACGAAAGGCACAATGCTGACTTAAGTACAAGAAGACAGACTCTTCTTACTGTCTATGTTTTGCCCTTTCCTGTGAGAAAAGTTTTAGATTCCGATGCTTCACTTCAGGTTTACTTTTTCGCTTGGACCTTCTTATTGACGATGATACACAGAAATTGCATCGGAATTAAATACAAAAGGCACAATGCCGACTTAAGTACAAGAAGACTGACTCTCCTTACTGTCTATGTTTTGAACCATTCCTGTGACACTAGTTATAGATTCCTATGCTTCACTCCAGGTTTACTGAATCCCTTGAACCTTCTTATTGGCGATGAAACACAGAAATTGCATCGGAATTAAATAGAACAGGCACAATGCCGACTTAAGGACAAAAAGACTGACTCTTCTTACTGACTATGTTTTGAACCATTCCTGTGACACTAGTTTTGGATCCGATGCTTCACTTCAGGTATACTGTATCCCTCTGACCTTGGTATAGTTGATGAAAAACAGAAATTGCATCGGAATTAAATACAAAAGGCACAATGCCGACTTAAGTACAAGAAGACTGACTCTTCCTACTATCTATGTTTTGAACCATTCCTGTGACACTAGTTATAGATTCGATGCTACACTCCAGGTTTACTGTATCCCTTGGACCTTCTTATTGACGATGAAACACAGAAGTTGCATCGGAATTAAATTCAAAAGGCACAAAGCCGACTTAAGGGCAAGAAGACTGACTGTTCTTACTGACTATGTTTTGAACCATTTCTGTGACACTAGATATAGATTCCGATGCTTCACTTCAGGTTTATTGTATCCCTTTGCCCTTCTTATTGCCTATGAAACACAGATATTGCATCGGAATTAAATACAAAAGGCACAATGCCGACTTAGGTACAAGATGACTGAATCTTCTTACTGTCTATGTTTTGATCCATTCCTGCGACACTAGTTACAGATTCCGATGCTACACTTCCGGTTTACTGTATCCCTCTGACCTTCTTATTGACAATGAAACACAGAAATTGCATCAGAATTAAATACTAAAGGCACAATACCGTCTTAAGTACAAGAAGACTGACTCTTCTTACTGTCTATGTTTTGAACCATTCCTGTGACACTAGTTATAGATTCCGATGCTTCACTTTAGGTTTACTGTATCCCTTGGACCTTCTTATTGACGATGAAACACAGAAATTGCATCGGAATTAAATACAACAGGCACAATGCCGACTTAAGTACCAGAAGACTGACTGTTCCCACTGTCAAAGTTTTGAACCATTCCTGTGACACTAGTTATAAATTCCGATTCTTCAATTCAGGTCTACTGTATCCCTTGGACCTTCTTATTGACGATGAAACACAAAAATTACATCGGAATTAAATAGAAAAGGCACAATGCCGACTTAAGTACAAGAAGACTGACTCTTCTTACTGTGTATGTTTGAACCATTCCTGTGACACTAGTTATGGATTCCGATGCTTCACTTCAGGTTTACTGTATCCCTTGGACCTTCTTATTGACGGTGAAACACAGAAATTGCATCGGAATTAAATACAAAATCACAATACCGACTTAAGTACAAGAATCCTGACTCTTCTTACTGTCTATGTTTTGACGCATTCCTGTGACACTAGTTATAGATTCCGACGCTTCACTTCAGGTTTACTGTATCCTCTGGCCCTTCTTATTGACGATGAAACACAGAAATTGCATCGGAATAAAATACAAAAAGCACAATGCTGACTTAAGTACAAGAAGACTGACTCTACCTACTGTCAATGCTTTGAACCATTCCTGTGACACTTGTAATAGATTCCGATGCTTCACTTCAGGTTTACTGTATCCCTCTGATCATCTTATTAACGATGAAACACGGAAATTGCATCGGAATTAAATACAAAAGGCACAATGCCGACTTAAGTACAAGAAGACTGACTCTTCTTACTGTCTATGTTTGAACCATTCCTGTGACACTAGTTATGGATTCTGATGCTTCACTTCAGGTTTACTGTATCCCTTGGACCTTCTTATTGACGATGAAACACAGAAATTGCATCGGAATTAAATACAAAATCACAATACCGACTTAAGTTCAAGAAGCCTGACTCTTCTTACTGTCTATGTTTTGACGCATTCCTGTGACACTAGTTATAGATTCCGACGCTTCACTTCAGGTTTACTGTATCCGCTGGCCCTTCTTATTGACGATGAAACACAGAAATTGCATCGGAATTAAATACACAAGGCACATTGCCGACTCAAGTACAAGAAGACTGACTCGTTTTACTGACTATGCTTTGAATCATTCCTGTGACACTAGTTATAGATTCGGATGCTTCACTTAGGGTTTACTGTATACCTCTGACCTTCTTATTGACGATGAGAGACAAAAATTGCATCGGAATTAAATAGAAAAGGCACCATGCGACTTAAGTAAAAGACGACAGACTTTCTTACTGTCTACGTTTTGAACCATTCCTGTGACTCTAGTTATAGTTTCCGATGCTTCACTTCAGGTTCACTGTATCCCTTGGACCTCCTCATTGACGATGAAACACAGAAATTGCATCGGAATTAAATACAAAAGGCACAATACCGGCTTAAGTACAAGAAGACTGACTCCTCTTACTGTCTATGTTTTGAACCATTCCTGTGACACTAGTTATAGATTCCGGTGCTTCACTTCATGTTTACTGTATCCCTTGGACCTTCTTATTGACGAGGAAACACAGAAATTGCATCGGGAATAAATACAAAAGGGACAATGCCGACTTAAGTACATGAAGACTGACTCTTCCTACTGTCTACGATTTGAACCATTCCCGTGACACTAGTTATAGATTCCGATGCTTCACTTAAGATTTACTGTATCCCTCTGAACTTCTTATTGACGATGAAACACAGAAATTGCATCGGAATTAAATACAAAATGCACAATGCCGACTTATGTACAAGAGGACTGACTTATCTTACTGCCTATGTTTGAACCATTCCTGTGACACTAGTTATAGATTCCGATGCTTCACTTCAGGTTTACTGTATCACTTCGACCTTCTTATTGACGATGAAACACAGAAATTGCATCGGAATTAAATAGAAACGCCACAATGCCTACTTAAGTACAAGAAGACTGACTCTTCTTACTGTCTATGTTTTGAATCTTTCCTGTGGGACCAGTATTAGATTCCAATGCTTCACTTCAGGTTAACTGTATCCCTTGGACCTTCGTATTGACGATGAAACACAGAAATTGCATCGGAATTAAATACGAAAGGCACAATGCTGACTTAAGTACAAGAAGACTGACTCTTCTTACTGTCTATGTTTTGAACCTTTCCTGTGAGACCAGTTTTAGATTCCGATGCTTTACTTCAGGTTTACAGCATCCATTGGACCTTCTTATTGACGATGAAACACAGAAATTGCATCGGAATTAAATACAAAAGGCACAATGCCGACTTAAGTACAAGAAGACTGACTCTTCTTATTGTCTATGTTTTGAATCTTTCCTGGGAGAACAGTTTTAGATTCCGATACTTCACCTCATGTTTACTGTACCCCTTGGACCTTCGTATTCACGATGAAACACAGGGATTGCATCGGAATCAAACACAAAAGGCGCAATGCCGACTTAAGTACAATAAGGCTGACACTTCTTACTGTCTATGTTTTGAACCTTTCCTGTGAGACGACTTTTAGATTCCGATGCTTCACTTCAGGTTTACTGTTTCCCTTGGACCTTCTTATTGACGATGAAAAACAGAAATTGCATCGGAATTAAATACAAAAGTCACAATGAAGACTTAAATACAAGAAGACTGACTAATCTTACTGTCTATGTTTTATGCTTTCCTGTGAGACCAGTTTATAATTCCGATGCTTCACTTCAGGTTTACTGTATCCCTTGGACCCACTTATTGACGATGAAAGACAGAAATTGCATCGGAATTAAATACAAAAGGCACAATGCCGACTTAAGTACAAAAAGACTGACCCTTCCTACTGTCTATGTTTTGAACCATTCCTGTGACACTAGTTATAGATGCCGATGCTTCACTTCAGGTTTACTGTATCCCTTGGACCTTCTTATTGACGATGAAACACAGAAATTGCATCGGAATTAAACACGAAAGGCACAATGCCGGCTTAAGTACAAAAAGACTGTCTCTTCTTACTGACTATGTTTTGAACCATTCCTGTGGCACTAGTTATAGATTCCGATGCTTCACTTCAGGTTTACTGTATCCCTCTGACCTTCTTATTGACGATGAAACACCGAAATTACATCGGAATTAAATACAAAAGGCACAATTACGATATAAGTACAAGAAGACTGACTCTTCTTACTGACTATGTTTTGAACCATTCCTGTGACTCTAGTTATAGATCCCGATGCTTCACTTCAGGTGTACTGTATCCCTCTGACCTTCTTATTGACGATGAAACACAGAAATTGCATCGGAATTAAATAGAAAAGGCACAATGCCGACTTAAGTAAAAGAAGACTGACACTTCTTACTGTCTATGTTTTGAACCATTCCTGTGACACTAGTTATAGATTCCGATGCTTCACTTCAGGGTTACTGTCTCTCTCTGAACTTCTTATTGACGATCAAACACAGAAATTGCATCGGAATTAAATACAAAAGGCACAATGCCCACTTAAGTACAAGAAGACTGACTTTTCTTACTGACTATGTTTTGAACCATTACTGTGACACTAGTTGTAGATTGTTATGCTTCACTTCAGGTTTACTGTATCCCTCTGACCTTCTTATTGACGATGAAACACAGATATTGCATCGGAAATAAATAGAAAAGGCACAATGCCGACTTAAGTACAAGAAGACTGACTCTTCTTACTGTCTATGTTTTGAATCTTTCCTGTGGGACCAGTATTAGATTCCAATGCTTCACTTCAGGTTAACTGTATCCCTTGGACCTTCTTATTGACGATGAAACACAGAAATTGCATCGGAATTAAATACGAAAGGCACAATGCTGACTTAAGTACAAGAAGACTGACTCTTCTTACTGTCTATGTTTTGAACCTTTCCTGTGAGACCAGTTTTAGATTCCGATGCTTTACTTCACGTTTACAGCATCCTTTGGACCTTCTTATTGACGATGAAACACAGAAATTGCATCGGAATTAAATACAAAAGGCACAATGCCGACTTAAGTACAAGAAGACTGACTCTTCTTACTGTCTATGTTTTGAATCTTTCCTGTGAGGCCAGTTTTAGATTCCGATACTTCACCTCATGTTTACTGTACCCCTAGGACCTTCGTATTCACGATGAAACACAGGGACTGCATCGGAATCAAACACAAAAGGCACAATGCCGACTTAAGTACAATAAGGCTGACACTTCTTACTGTCTATGTTTTGAACCTTTCCTGTGAGACGACTTTTAGATTCCGATGCTTCACTTCAGGTTTACTGTATCCCTCTGACCTTCTTATTGACGATGAAACACAGATATTGCATCGGAATTAAATACAGAAGGCACAATGCCGACTTAAGTACAAGAAGACAGACTCTCCTTACTGTCTATGTTTTGAACCATTCCTGTGACACTAGTTATAGATTCCTATGCTTCACTCCAGGTTTACTGAATCCCTTGAACCTTCTTATTGACGATGAAACACAGAAATTGCATCGGAATTAAATAGAACAGGCACAATGCCGACTTAAGGACAAAAAGACTGACTCTTCTTACTGACTATGTTTTGAACCATTCCTGTGACACTAGTTTTGGATCCGATGCTTCACTTCAAGTTTACTGTATCCCTCTGACCTTGGTATTGTTGATGAAACACAGAAATTGCATCGGAATTAAATACAAAAGGCACAATGCCGACTTAAGTACAAGAAGACTGACTCTTCCTACTATCTATGTTTTGAACCATTCCTGTGACACTAGTTATAGATTCCGATGCTTCACTTCAGGTTTACTGTATCCCTTGGACCTTCTTATTGACGGTGAAACAGAGAAATTGCATCGGAATTAAATACAAATTCACAATACCGACTTAAGTACAAGAGGCCTGACTCTTCTTACTGTCTATGTTTTGACGCATTCCTGTGACACTAGTTATAGATTCCGACGCGTCAATTCAGGTTTACTGTATCCTCTGGCCCTTCTTATTGACGATGAAACACAGAAATTGCATCGGAATAAAATACAAAAAGCACAATGCTGACTTAACTACAAGAAGACTGACTCTTCCTACTGTCAACGCTTTGAACCATTCCTGTGACACGTGTAATAGATTCCGATGCTTCACTTCAGGTTTACTGTATCCCTCTGATCATCTTATTAACGATGAAACACAGAAATTGCATCGGAATTAAATACAAAGGGCACAATGCCGACTTAAGTACAACAAGACTGACTCTTCTTACTTTCTATGTTTGAACCATTCCTGTGACACTAGTTATGGATTCTGATGCTTCACTTCAGGTTTACTGTATCCCTTGGACCTTCTTATTGACGATGAAACACAGAAATTGCATCGGAATTAAATACAAAATCACAATACCGACTTAAGTACAAGAAGCCTGACTCTTCTTACTGTCTGTGTTTTGACGCATTCCTGTGACACTAGTTATAGATTCCGACGCTTCACTTCAGGTTTACTGTATCCGCTGGCCCTTCTTATTGACGATGAAACACAGAAATTGCATCGGAATTAAATACACAAGGCACAATGCCCACTGAAGTACAAGAAGACTGACTCGTTTTACTGACTATGCTTTGAACCATTCCTGTGACACTAGTTATAGATTCCGATGCTTCACTTAGGGTTTACTGTATACCTCTGACCTACTTATTGACGATGAGAGACAAAAATTGCATCGGAATTAAATAGAAAAGGCACCATGCGACTTAAGTAAAAGACGACAGACTTTTCTTACTGTCTACGTTTTGAACCATTCCTGTGACTCTAGTAATAGATTCCGATGCTTCACTTCAGGTTCACTGTATCCCTTGGACCTTCTTATTGACGATGAAACACAGAAATTGCATCGGAATTAAATACAAAAGGCACAATACCGACTTAAGTACAAGAAGACTGACTCTTCTTACTGTCTATGTTTTGAACCATTCCTGTGACACTAGTTATAGATTCCGGTGCTTCACTTCATGTTTACTGTATCCCTTGGACCTTCTTATTGACGATGAAACACAGAAATTGCATCGGGAATAAATACAAAAGGGACAATGCCGACTTAAGTACATGAAGACTGACTCTTCCTACTGTCAATGATTTGAACCATTCCCGTGACACTAGTTATAGATTCCGATGCTTCACTTCAGATTTACTGTATCCCTGTGAACTTCTTATTGACGATGAAACACAGAAATTGCATCGGAATTAAATACAAAATTCACAATGCCGACTTATGTACAAGAGGACTGACTTATCTTACTGTCTATGTTTGAACCATTCCTGTGACACTAGTTATAGATTCCGATGCTTCACTTCATGTATACTGTATCCCTTGGACCATCTTATTGACGATTAAACACAGAAATGGCATCGGAATTAAACACAAAAGTCTCAATGCCGACTTAAGTACAAAAAGACTGACTCTTCTTACAGACGATGTTTTGAACCATTCCTGTCACACTAGTTATAGATACCGATGCTTCACTTCAGATTTACTGTTTCCCTCTGACCATCTTATTGACGATGAAACACAGAAATTGCATCGGAATTAAATGCAAAAGGCACAATGCCGACTTAAGTACAAGATGACTGACTCTTTTTACTGACTATGTTTTGAACCATTCCTGTGACACTAGTTATAGATTCCGATGCTTCACATCAGGTTTACTGTATCACTCCGACCTTCTTATTGACGATGAAACACAGAAATTGCATCGGAATTAAACAGAAACACCACAATGCCTACTTAAGTACAAGAAGCCTGACTCTTCTTACTGTCTATGTTTTGAACCTTTCCTGTGAGACCAGTTTTAGATTCCGATGCTTTACTTCACGTTTACAGCATCCCTTGGACCTTCTTATTGACGATGAAACACAGAAATTGCATCGGAATTAAATACAAAAGGCACAATGCCGACTTAAGTACAAGAAGACTGACTCTTCTTACTGTCTATGTTTTGAATCTTTCCTGTGAGACCAGTTTTAGATTCCGATACTTCACCTCATGTTTACTGTACCCCTAGGACCTTCGTATTCACGATGAAACACAGGGACTGCATCGGAATCAAACACAAAAGGCACAATGCCGACTTAAGTACAATAAGGCTGACACTTCTTACTGTCTATGTTTTGAACCTTTCCTGTGAGACGACTTTTAGATTCCGATGCTTCACTTCAGGTTTACTGTATCCCTCTGACCTTCTTATTGACGATGAAACACAGATATTGCATCGGAATTAAATACAGAAGGCACAATGCCGACTTAAGTACAAGAAGACTGACTCTCCTTACTGTCTATGTTTTGAACCATTCCTGTGACACTAGTTATAGATTCCTATGCTTCACTCCAGGTTTACTGAATCCCTTGAACCTTCTTATTGACGATGAAACACAGAAATTGCATCGGAATTAAATAGAACAGGCACAATGCCGACTTAAGGACAAAAAGACTGACTCTTCTTACTGACTATGTTTTGAACCATTCCTGTGACACTAGTTTTGGATCCGATGCTTCACTTCAAGTTTACTGTATCCCTCTGACCTTGGTATTGTTGATGAAACACAGAAATTGCATCGGAATTAAATACAAAAGGCACAATGCCGACTTAAGTACAAGAAGACTGACTCTTCCTACTATCTATGTTTTGAACCATTCCTGTGACACTAGTTATAGATTCCGATGCTACACTCCAGGTTTACTGTATCCCTTGGACCTTCTTATTGACGATGAAACACAGAAGTTGCATCGGAATTAAATACAAAAGGCACAAAGCCGACTTAAGGGCAAGAAGACTGACTGTTCTTACTGACTATGTTTTGAACCATTTCTGTGACACTAGATATAGATTCCGATGCTTCACTTCAGGTTTATTGTATTCCTTTGCCCTTCTTATTGCCTATGAAACACAGATATTGCATCGGAATTAAATACAAAAGGCACAATGCCGACTTAGGTACAAGATGACTGACTCTTCTTACTGTCTATGTTTTGAACCATTCCTGTGACACTAGTTATAGATTCCGATGCTACACTTCCGGTTTACTGTATCCCTTGGACCTTCTTATTGACAATGAAACACAGAAATTGCATCGGAATTAAATAGAAAAGGCACAATGCCGACTTAAGTACAAGAAGACTGACTCTTCTTACTGTCTATGTTTTGAACCATTCCTGTGACACTAGTTATGGATTCTGATGCTTCACTTCAGGTTTACTGTATCCCTTGGACCTTCTTATTGACGATGAAACACAGAAATTGCATCGGAATTAAATACAAAATCACAATACCGACTTAAGTACAAGAAGCCTGACTCTTCTTACTGTCTATGTTTTGACGCATTCCTGTGACACTAGTTATAGATTCCGACGCTTCACTTCAGGTTTACTGTATCCGCTGGCCCTTCTTATTGACGATGAAACACAGAAATTGCATCGGAATTAAATACACAAGGCACAATGCCCACTGAAGTACAAGAAGACTGACTCGTTTTACTGACTATGCTTTGAACCATTCCTGTGACACTAGTTATAGATTCCGATGCTTCACTTAGGGTTTACTGTATACCTCTGACCTACTTATTGACGATGAGAGACAAAAATTGCATCGGAATTAAATAGAAAAATCACCATGCGACTTAAGTAAAAGACGACAGACTTTTCTTACTGTCTACGTTTTGAACCATTCCTGTGACTCTAGTAATAGATTCCGATGCTTCACTTCAGGTTCACTGTATCCCTTGGACCTTCTTATTGACGATGAAACACAGAAATTGCATCGGAATTAAATACAAAAGGCACAATACCGACTTAAGTACAAGAAGACTGACTCTTCTTACTGTCTATGTTTTGAACCATTCCTGTGACACTAGTTATAGATTCCGGTGCTTCACTTCATGTTTACTGTATCCCTTGGACCTTCTTATTGACGATGAAACACAGAAATTGCATCGGGAATAAATACAAAAGGGACAATGCCGACTTAAGTACATGAAGACTGACTCTTCCTACTGTCAATGATTTGAACCATTCCCGTGACACTAGTTATAGATTCCGATGCTTCACTTCAGATTTACTGTATCCCTGTGAACTTCTTATTGACGATGAAACACAGAAATTGCATCGGAATTAAATACAAAAGGCACAATGCCGACTTATGTACAAGAGGACTGACTTATCTTACTGTCTATGTTTGAACCATTCCTGTGACACTAGTTATAGATTCCGATGCTTCACTTCATGTA